>NC_091305.1:28615149-28652649 GCF_038502225.1 Cherax quadricarinatus
TGTGTTTGTATATATGTTTGTGTGTGTTTGTGTGTGTGTGTGTGTGTGTGTGTGTGTGTGTGTGTGTGTGTGTGTGTGTGTGTGTGTATTATAAGTATGCATATACTTTCCGTTATGTACGTGGCGAGTGTGGATGGATGGGAGCGTGGGTGTAACCTGAGTGTATCAGAGTTATGGGTGTGACCAGGTGTGTCCAGGGCAGCGGCAGGTTCTATGTACTCCAGCAGGTGATGGGTGTGGCCAGGAGTGGCCAGGGGAGCAGCAGGTTCTATGTACACCAGCAGGTGATGGGTGTGGCCAGGTGTGGCCAGGGGAGCAACAGGTTCTATGTACACCAGCAGGTGATGGGTGTGGCCAGATGTGGCCAGGGAAGCGGCAGGCTCTTTGTACACCAGCAGGTGATGGGTGTGGCCAGGTGTAGCCAGGGGAGCGCTAGGAGCGTGTGTACCCGTCGTTAGGTAACAGGTTCACCTAGGGGTCACCTGCAGCGTTTCATAACTCCGCCTCCGGCGTCTAGCACCACCCTGTAGTACATGTACTCCCTGTAGTGTACATTCAGTACATGTACATGAATGTCGTACATGTACACACCGACCTACCCTCGTACTTCCATCACAAGATAGTGTTGCTGCTGTTATTATGGTGAAGCGCTAAATTCGTAAGGGTCATATACAGCGCCTGGGGGTGGGGGAGGGGGTAAATAATTCCTTGGATCAAGAGCCTCGGCTCGTCTTGGCCACCTCTGACACCGCTGTTGCCAACCTTGCAACAGCGTGACGGATGTTATGCAACGGATGTTAAGTAATAATTTATGTTACGTGGCAGATGTTGCATGACAGATCGTGTTATGCGATAGAACGCGTAACGTGACAGATCATGTTACGTGAGAGATCGTGTAACCTGACGGAACATGTAACGTGATAGATCATGTAATGTAACAGATCATGTTACGGGATAGATCGTGTGACCTGACAGATCGTGTTACGTAATAGAACATGTAATGTAACAGATCATGTTACGTGATAGATTGTGTAACGCGACAGATCATTTAACAGATGCTAATTAGCGGATCATGTTACGCAAGAGATCATGTTATATAACAAGATCGCATTACGTAGTAGGTCACGTTACATAACGAAATAACATTTCGTCACGGGTCAATATTCCCACGTTTCCACACTTGGTCCAGCATGGTGGTGGACACCCTCAAGACTTCTATTATACCCCAAGACGGGTAGCCATGAGCCTCTCCACCTCACTCCAAGATCACACAGTTTCAGAGGTCATCCAGTCCTCCATGGCCCGCATTTACCCCCAGACCCCAGATTCTTAACAGCATACATCAGAGTGGTCACAACTGAATGAGGTTCTCTGACGATATTACAAGAACCAGGATATGAATTGAACAGAGGCAAAGAGAGAAGAAGTAGTGATTCAAATAATTGTGTGGAGAGAGAGGGAGAGAGAGAATGAGAGTGAGCATGATTGAGGGTTGCAGCCAGGGTGACCGAGCTCACATTGGTTGAGTATAATACATGCTGCAACCAGTCCCCTTAATGACCCTTGTGTAGTCGATAGGCCTTAACTAACGTAACTGCAACCCGGCCACTCTCAATACAGCCATTCCCAGTTGCTAGGCAAATAACTGTATTGAAGCAGCCGTGAGCCTCAGGCATTCAATCAAGCAGGCTGTAGGTACACCCAGCAAGTATGCAAACACAGTGAGGGGGAGGACTCTGGAAAATGTACTACGTCCTCTAATTCCGACTCGGACGAAAGTTTCGTGATGGAGAGAGTTGGTGGAAGTAAATAGGAAATAATGTGTTGGAGAAAGTGTGGTGAGGACTCAGTACTGGTGAAGAAAGTGTGGTGAGGACTCAGTACTGGTGAAGAAAGTGTGGTGAGGACTCAGTACTGGTGAAGAAAGTGTGGTGGGGACTCAGTACTGGTGAAGAAAGTGTGGTGAGGACTCAGTACTGGTGAAGAAAGTGTGGTGGGGACTCAGTACTGGTGAAGAAAGTGTGGTGAGGACTCAGTACTGGTGAAGAAAGTGTGGTGAGGACTCAGTACTGGTGAAGAAAGTGTGGTGGGGACTCAGTACTGGTGAAGAAAGTGTGGTGAGGACTCAGTACTGGTGAAGAAAGTGTGGTGAGGACTCAGTACTGGTGAAGAAAGTGTGGTGGGGACTCAGTACTGGTGAAGAAAGTGTGGTGAGGACTCAGTACTGGTGAAGAAAGTGTGGTGGGGACTCAGTACTGGTGAAGAAAGTGTGGTGAGGACTCAGTACTGGTGAAGAAAGTGTGGTGAGGACTCAGTACTGGTGAAGAAAGTGTGGTGAGGACTCAGTACTGGTGAAGAAAGTGTGGTGGGGACTCAGTACTGGTGAAGAAAGTGTGGTGAGGACTCAGTACTGGTGAAGAAAGTGTGGTGAGGACTCAGTACTGGTGAAGAAAGTGTGGTGGGGACTCAGTACTGGTGAAGAAAGTGTGGTGAGGACTCAGTACTGGTGAAGAAAGTGTGGTGAGGACTCAGTACTGGTGAAGAAAGTGTGGTGAGGACTCAGTACTGGTGAAGAAAGTGTGGTGAGGACTCAGTACTGGTGAAGAAAGTGTGGTGAGGACTCAGTACTGGTGAAGAAAGTGTGGTGAGGACTCAGTACTGGTGAAGAAAGTGTGGTGGGGACTCAGTATTAGTGGAGAAAGTGTGGTGGGGACTCAGTATTGGTGGAGTAAGTGTGGTGGGAACTCAGTACTGGTGGAGAAAGTGTGGTGGGGACTCAGTATTGGTGGAGAAAGTGTGGTGAGGACTCAGTACTGGTGAAGAAAGTGTGGTGAGGACTCAGTACTGGTGAAGAAAGTGTGGTGGGGACTCAGTACTGGTGAAGAAAGTGTGGTGAGGACTCAGTACTGGTGAAGAAAGTGTGGTGCGGACTCAGTACTGGTGAAGAAAGTGTGGTGAGGACTCAGTACTGGTGAAGAAAGTGTGGTGGGGACTCGGTACTCAGTACTGGTGAAGAAAGTGTGGTGAGGACTCAGTACTGGTGAAGAAAGTGTGGTGAGGACTCAGTACTGGTGAAGAAAGTGTGGTGGGGACTCAGTAATGGAGAAGAAGGTGTGGTGCGGACTCAGTACTGGTGAAGAAAGTGTGGTGAGGACTCAGTACTGGTGAAGAAAGTGTGGTGGGGACTCAGTACTGGTGAAGAAAGTGTGGTGGGGACTCAGTACTGGTGAAGAAAGTGTGGTGAGGACTCAGTACTGGTGAAGAAAGTGTGGTGGGGACTCAGTACTGGTGAAGAAAGTGTGGTGAGGACTCAGTACTGGTGAAGAAAGTGTGGTGGGGACTCAGTACTGGTGAAGAAAGTGTGGTGAGGACTCAGTACTGGTGAAGAAAGTGTGGTGGGGACTCAGTACTGGTGAAGAAAGTGTGGTGGGGACTCAGTACTGGTGAAGAAAGTGTGGTGAGGACTCAGTACTGGTGAAGAAAGTGTGGTGGGGACTCAGTACTGGTGAAGAAAGTGTGGTGAGGACTCAGTACTGGTGAAGAAAGTGTGGTGGGGACTCAGTACTGGTGAAGAAAGTGTGGTGAGGACTCAGTACTGGTGAAGAAAGTGTGGTGGGGACTCAGTACTGGTGAAGAAAGTGTGGTGAGGACTCAGTACTGGTGAAGAAAGTGTGGTGAGGACTCAGTACTGGTGAAGAAAGTGTGGTGGGGACTCAGTACTGGTGAAGAAAGTGTGGTGAGGACTCAGTACTGGTGAAGAAAGTGTGGTGGGGACTCAGTACTGGTGAAGAAAGTGTGGTGAGGACTCAGTACTGGTGAAGAAAGTGTGGTGACTGGTGACTCAGTACTGGTGAAGAAAGTGTGGTGAGGACTCAGTACTGGTGAAGAAAGTGTGGTGGGGACTCGGTATTAGTGGAGAAAGTGTGGTGGGGACTCAGTACTGGTGAAGAAAGTGTGGTGAGGACTCAGTACTGGTGAAGAAAGTGTGGTGAGGACTCAGTACTGGTGAAGAAAGTGTGGTGGGGACTCGGTATTAGTGGAGAAAGTGTGGTGGGGACTCAGTACTGGTGAAGAAAGTGTGGTGAGGACTCAGTACTGGTGAAGAAAGTGTGGTGGGGACTCAGTACTTGTGAAGAAAGTGTGGTGAGGACTCAGTACTGGTGAAGAAAGTGTGGTGAGGACTCAGTACTGGTGAAGAAAGTGTGGTGGGGACTCGGTATTAGTGGAGAAAGTGTGGTGGGGACTCAGTACTGGTGAAGAAAGTGTGGTGAGGACTCAGTACTGGTGAAGAAAGTGTGGTGAGGACTCAGTACTGGTGAAGAAAGTGTGGTGAGGACTCAGTACTGGTGAAGAAAGTGTGGTGAGGACTCAGTACTGGTGAAGAAAGTGTGGTGGGGACTCGGTACTGGTGAAGAAAGTGTGGTGAGGACTCAGTACTGGTGAAGAAAGTGTGGTGAGGACTCAGTACTGGTGAAGAAAGTGTGGTGGGGACTCGGTATTAGTGGAGAAAGTGTGGTGAGGACTCAGTACTGGTGAAGAAAGTGTGGTGAGGACTCAGTACTGGTGAAGAAAGTGTGGTGAGGACTCAGTACTGGTGAAGAAAGTGTGGTGAGAACTCAGTACTGGTGAAGAAAGTGTGGTGAGGACTCAGTACTGGTGAAGAAAGTGTGGTGAGGACTCAGTACTGGTGAAGAAAGTGTGGTGAGGACTCAGTACTGGTGAAGAAAGTGTGGTGGGGACTCGGTATTAGTGGAGAAAGTGTGGTGAGGACTCAGTACTGGTGAAGAAAGTGTGGTGAGGACTCAGTACTGGTGAAGAAAGTGTGGTGAGGACTCAGTACTGGTGAAGAAAGTGTGGTGAGGACTCAGTACTGGTGAAGAAAGTGTGGTGAGGACTCAGTCTGGTGAAGAAAGTGTGGTGGGGACTCGGTATTAGTGGAGAAAGTGTGGTGGGGACTCAGTACTGGTGAAGAAAGTGTGGTGAGGACTCAGTACTGGTGAAGAAAGTGTGGTGAGGACTCAGTACTGGTGAAGAAAGTGTGGTGAGGACTCAGTACTGGTGAAGAAAGTGTGGTGAGGACTCAGTACTGGTGAAGAAAGTGTGGTGGGGACTCGGTATTAGTGGAGAAAGTGTGGTGGGGACTCAGTACTGGTGAAGAAAGTGTGGTGAGGACTCAGTACTGGTGAAGAAAGTGTGGTGAGGACTCAGTACTGGTGAAGAAAGTGTGGTGAGGACTCAGTACTGGTGAAGAAAGTGTGGTGGGGACTCGGTATTAGTGGAGAAAGTGTGGTGGGGACTCAGTACTGGTGAAGAAAGTGTGGTGAGGACTCAGTACTGGTGAAGAAAGTGTGGTGGGGACTCAGTACTGGTGAAGAAAGTGTGGTGAGGACTCAGTACTGGTGAAGAAAGTGTGGTGAGGACTCAGTACTGGTGAAGAAAGTGTGGTGAGGACTCAGTACTGGTGAAGAAAGTGTGGTGGGGACTCGGTATTAGTGGAGAAAGTGTGGTGGGGACTCAGTACTGGTGAAGAAAGTGTGGTGAGGACTCAGTACTGGTGAAGAAAGTGTGGTGGGGACTCAGTACTGGTGAAGAAAGTGTGGTGAGGACTCAGTACTGGTGAAGAAAGTGTGGTGAGGACTCAGTACTGGTGAAGAAAGTGTGGTGGGGACTCGGTATTAGTGGAGAAAGTGTGGTGGGGACTCAGTACTGGTGAAGAAAGTGTGGTGAGGACTCAGTACTGGTGAAGAAAGTGTGGTGGGGACTCAGTACTGGTGAAGAAAGTGTGGTGAGGACTCAGTACTGGTGAAGAAAGTGTGGTGGGGACTCGGTATTAGTGGAGAAAGTGTGGTGGGGACTCAGTATTGGTGGAGTAAGTGTGGTGGGAACTCAGTACTGGTGGAGAAAGTGTGGTGGGGACTCAGTATTGGTGGAAAGGGGGTGAGGACTCAGTTTGGGGTAGGGGACGTTGGGTATGAAATACGTGGAGCTAAGATTTTTGGGGGGACAATGTAAGGGTGAGGAGTGTTCGAGGGAAATGTGGTAATCAGTGTGGTGGGGACTTACTATGGTGGAGACTCAGAGTCCGACAGATTTGTTTTATTTTTCGCGGAAAAATTTTTAGTTAGTCGAAAATTCTGTTGCCCTTAAAATGTATCCCAAAAAATTTGCCCAAAAAAAAAAGAAGTGGACCTTTTGGGGACCTTTAACATTTTCGGCCAGTCATTTATCCCCGGTGGTTAGGAGGAAAGGATAGTGGGAGTTTGGAATTTAAAAAAATTTTAAAAAAAGTTGGAGTTTTTTGTGGTGATATTAGGGTAATGTGGTGGTGATGTGTGGTGGGGGTGGTGGGGAGGGGGGTTGGGTGGGTGTGGGGTTGTGTGGTGGGGGTAGGGGGGTGGTGATGTGTGGGGTGATGTGGGGGGTGGTTTTGGGGTGTGGTGGGTGTGGGGGGTGTATGTGTGGGGTTTTTGGGGGGGGGGTGTGGGGGGGTGTGGGGGTATAGTGTTGGTGTAGGTGGTGGTGTAGTGTGGTGGTGATAGTGAGTGGTGATAGTGTGGTGGTGATGTGGGGTTTGGGATGTGTAGGGTAATGTGGGGTGATGTGTGGGGGGAGGGTTGGGTGTTGGTGAGGGGGTGGTGGTGGGGGGGTGTGGTGTGTGTGGGGGGTATGTTGGTGGGGGAATTTGGGGTTGGGGAAGTGTGGTGTAGTGGTATTGGGTGGGCGGGGTGATGGGGGGTTTTTGGGGGTGATGGGGGGGTAATTTTAGTGGTGATAGTGTTGGGAAGTGTGGTGGGGGGGGGTGTGGGGGGTATGGGGGGAGGGGATGGAAAGTGGGGGGTAGGGTGGTGATAGGGGGTGGGGTGGTGGGATGGTTGGGGATGTGGGGGTGATGTGGGTTGATATGGTGGTGATGTGTGGGGATGGTGGGGGGGGGGGGTTTTGTGGGGGTGATAGTGAAGGGGGGTTTGGTGATTGGGTTGCTAGGGGTGGTATGTGTATTGATAGTGGGGGGATATGGTGGTGGTGTGGTGGTGATGGGGGGGGTTGTAGTGTGGTGGTGATAGTTGGGTGATTGGGGGTGTTGGGTGGTGGTGAGGGGGGGGGAAGGGGGGGTTTGGGGGGTGTGTGGGGGAGGTGGTGGGATAGTTGGGTGTAGGGGGTTAAAGGGTGGTTTGGTGTGTGGTGGGAGGGGGGGTGGGGGTGGGGGTATAGTGTGGGGGGGGGGGGGGGGGGGGTTTTGGTGGTGTAGGGGGGTTTTTGGTGGGGGGGGGGGTTTGTTTTGGTGGGTGGGGGATATTGGTGTATGGGGGGAGGGGGGGAAATGGGGGAAGGGGTGGTGTATTGGGGGGATGTGGGGGGTGGGAAAAGGGGGGGGGGGTTTGGGGTTGTTTGGGGGGGGAAAAGGAAAAAGTGGTTTGGGTATGGTGGGGTGAGCGAGTGGGTGGGGTGGGTGATAGGTGGGGGTGATGGTGGTGGGAGGTAGGGGTGATGGTGGGGGGGGGGAAAAAAAAAGGGGGAGGGGGGGTAAGTGGTAAAGTGTGGTGGTGATAGGAGTGGTGATGTGTGGGGTGATGTGGGTGGAAAGTGTAGGGGTTTGGTGGGGGGGATAGTGGTGGTGATAGTGGGGGTGATGTTTTGGGGGGGGGTGTGGGGGGGGTTGTGGGGGTTTTGGGGGGTTTGGGGGGGAATGGAAAAATTTTTGTGGTAAGGAAAAGGGGGTGGGGGGGGTTGGTGGTGGGGAGGGGTTGGGTGATAGGGTGGGGGGGGGATAGGTTGGGTGTGTGTGGGGGGGGTTGGTGGGGAAGTGTGTGGTGATGTGTGGGGAATGTGCGGGGTTGGGGGGGTTTTTAAAAATTGTGGTGATGTGGGTGAGGGGGGTGATAGGGGGGTTTGGGGGGATGTGGTGGTGATATTTGGGGGTGATAGTGTAGGGTGATAGTGGGTGGTGATGTGTTTTTAGTGTGGTGGGATGTGTGGTGGGATGTGGGGGATTTTTGGGGGGTAAATTTTTGGGTAGTGGGATAGTTTTGGGATATTTAAGGGATAGGTGGTGGTGGGTATGGGATAGTGTTTTGGGATTTGTGGAATTAAAGGCTTTTAAAGGTTTTTTTTTTAAAAAAAAAATTTTTTTAATTCATAAATAAAAATTTAAAAAATAAAAAAATTTTTAAAAAGAAATTTAAAATTTTTAATAAAGTTTTCCAAAAAAATTTTTAACAAAAATAATAATAAAAATATATATAAAATTATTTTTTTTTTTTTTTTTTTTTTTAATTTTTTTTTTTTTTTTTTTTTTTTTTTTTTTTTTTTTTTTTTTTTTTTTTTTTTTAATTTATTTTTATTATTTTTTTTAAATATTTTTTTTTTTTTTTTTTTATTTTTAATTTTATTTTTTTTTTTTTTTTTTTTAATTTATTTTTATTTTTATTTTATTTTATTTTTTTTTTCCTTTTAAAATTTTTTTTTTCCCCCTTTCCCCCCTCTCCTCTTTTTTGTTTTTTTCCCCCCCCCCCTATTCCCTTCCCCCCCCCCCCCCCCTCTAATTTTCCCCTATCCTCCTGTTAAAAAACGCTGCCAAATTTAAATCATTTTAAATTTTCCCCCACACAGCCTGTTCCTTCACTCCTTCATCTTCTCTCCCTTTTTCCTTTTCATTTTCCTTCCTTTTCCCCCGCCTACCACTTTCCTTTTTCCCCCCTTTTTCCCCTCCCTCCTTCTTTTCCACCTCCGTCCCCTTCCCTTCCTTTCCTTCCCCCATCGTCCCAAAACCACCACCCCAAACAGCCAAAAACCAAAAGACCGTCTTGAATTTTGGGCCCTTTTGTCAGGTATTCCAAGGATGGTTGGTACTGACAACGTGACACTTTACTTTATGAATCCCCCATCCCCCTCCCCACTCTCCCCCCCTCCTTTTCCTTTTTTTTTTTTTTTTCACAGGGTTTGACAAGGGTCCTGCTTTTGACAGTTATATTTCAGGTTAAGGATTCCTAACTTTATTGGCAAAACAAGGCTGTTACCTATCACTCATTTGGCATTTTTTTTGTTAAGACATACAATAGGAACAGGATGAATTGGCCATCTATTTGGGCATTTTATTGATCAACTGACTTTATTTGTTGAATCATTATGCTGAGAATGTGTTCCATACTAGTCATCCTGGGTATGTTGATCTCAGATGGAGTGATGTTCTGAAGGGGACAGCCAGAGTGAAGTTGTGCTTTCTGCCCGTCTTTGGGGATAAAAACTTGTTTCACGCTTCCTCGAAGTGGGTCCAAGGGGGTATTTTTACAATATTGGCCTTGTACATAACAGTAATGCCACCCCCAAACCCCCCTATGTTGAAGGCTCTGCTGAAATGAAATCTATCCAGGATGGGTCCAGGCAGAGATGAGACGTCTTGCTCTGTTCTCTATTTCAAGGGGCGCGATGAGGGGCAGGCAAACCAAGAAAGGGGGCATACTCAAGGTGGAGCGTCTTTTTGTACAGGATCTTGCAACCCCCACTGTCACAGATGGATACGGCGAAGTGGTTTTAACCCCGGCCCTTGTTTGCAAGTTTCAACATGGTTCTTCGGTTTTTGGAAATTTCAAAAGGATATCAACTTTTCCAGGTAACATCCTCCATTCATCCTTACTGCACCAGCATTACCATCTGGCCTGAGACGATCATCATTTTCGTTTCCCCAGGTGCAAATGTTTCTTTCCCTTATTTCCCCAAACTGATATGCTATCAACTGGGGATTGATGTAAGAGCAGCCGGTTTTTTCTTGGATAAGGGAAGTCAAATTTTCAGTCGTCTGCATATGGGATTCGGGGTGAGATGAAGAAGGTCGTTGGGAGACATTCCATAACAATGGACCCCCACTTTCCCTTTGGAACCCGCCCCAATAGGATGCCTTCTGTTTCCCTTCCATTGAACCAAATTAGAACTAAAGAAGGTAATCACGAGGAGACAAGCGGAGCCTGAAACCCAGTGTTAAAGTTTTGCTAAGAGGCCCTGGGCCACACCTGGCCGAAAGCCAGCAATGCCAGTGCACCCACAGCTACTTTGGGTTCATCCATGACTGGTGCCACTTAGTGGAGAGGGTTTAAAAAAGATCAAGCAGAGTAACCTTTCCAAAAATTTGCATCCAAAGAGGGTGGTAGTCAAAAAAAACTGTCATTTGTCTTTAGATTATTGTCTCAAGGATCTACCCGATTGACAGGGGGACACTGACTTTGTTCTGATTTCTGCCTGGGTTTTTTTGAACAGGGACTACATTTGCCCCTTCCCCGAGAAGGCCATTTACACTGTACAGGCAGGGAAAAAATGCGGAGGGTGCTGCTAGCTGGTCTACTTTCTCAACAACTTGGGCCAACTTTCTGGGCCCACAGCCTTTTTTTGGTCGGATTTAAAAAGAAATGCCTCCTCCTGCCTTTTTGTCACCACTGACAGTTTTTTTTTTTTTTCCCCTTCTTTTCTCTCTCTCTCTCTCTCTCTCTCTCTCTCTCTCTCTCTCTCTCTCTTCTTTTTTCAACAAAGTTTGGGCAGATTAAAGTTAAGGGTCCCCAGCATTGACAATAAAGGGTGTTACCTACCAGCTCATTTGAAAAATTTTTGTTATGGACATACAAGTAGAGAACAGGGTGAAGTTCCATCTGTGGGCCACATTTTCATTTGATCAACTGACTTTATCTCGTTGACATCATAACTGTAAGAAAGTTTCATATCAGTCATCCTGTATATAGGGTCTCAGATGGAGGATGTTCTGGAGAACGCCAGAGGGTTTTTTTTTTTTTTTTTTTTTTTTTTCCCCTTTCCTCTTTTCCTTTTTTCTCTCTGGGTTTAACCTCATCTATCGTCGGTTTAGAACGGTTCCGCCTTGTTGTTCTCCGCTTCCCGGAGGCTGGCGAGTTTTTTTCTAAAAAGAGATTTTGTTTTCGTGTTTTTTTTTTGATTTCACGTATTGTATACAAATCATTTTCCGGGAAGACGTCTCGGACCACAGGGGGATAGAAAACCAAAAACCAGTCACAGGCATGAGGCAATTAGTCCTGTACTAGTGAAATTAGTGAGGACCGGGAGAGAATCTGAACGTGGGTTAAATGAAATTAGATGGACCAGTTTCCCCAGGCATCAGTTGACAAGTTTCATGTTAGCATGCCGTTCCTGGAGTTTAAACCCAATCCATCACTAGAACGGAGTCCGACTATTTCCCAACGGTCATCCTGCCGTATATAGAAAGCTGGGTCTTTTGGCGGCACCACCGTCTTTGCACCCTACACCAGCAGCTGCCTTTTAGGGGCTCCCCACAGGACGAACAAGACCAGTGACCGGGCCAAAAATAAAAAAAAATAAAAGGGAGGGGATTTTTCCTACGTTTCCCCCTGGTTGGGGGCCCCCAAAGATTATCCCTGGGATTACACGGTGAGGACCCACAGTGTATAGCTATATTCCACGAAGGACCCCCCT
Source organism: Cherax quadricarinatus (assembly GCF_038502225.1). NCBI lineage: Eukaryota > Metazoa > Arthropoda > Malacostraca > Decapoda > Parastacidae > Cherax > Cherax quadricarinatus. Next base: position 28,626,601 of record NC_091305.1, read on the forward strand.
TTTTTTTTCCCCCTTTTTTCCCCTTTTCTCTCTCTCTCTCCCTATCATCCTGAAAACCCCCTGATAGATCTCAATTTGGGTCCCATTAGCAAAAAAAATTTTGGAATTCGTCAACTTTATTTTTGGAGGGTTGTGCTTTGATGAGGGTGAGCCATCCGTCCTGCCTCACTTCCTTCAATTTGGTTTTTCTTCCCTTTTTTTCTCTTCTTTTTTGAAAATGGAACTTGTTTTAAAAAAATTTTGGAATAAGATTTTCACTTTAGTTGTATGTTTCTGAGAAAAAATATATATATATATATATATATATATATATATATATATATATATATATATATATATATATATATATATATATATAATATCAATAAGATCAAGTAAACAGGTGATTTCAGAATATGCAAAAAAACCATTTAAAGAATAATAAATTCAACTTTTTGACTACTCACATTATCAAAAAAAATAAAGTAATGCATCGGGGAAGGCAATAAAGGGCAAAACCACACCTTTCCATCCCTCCCCAACAAAACAACACCTACGGGGGACTCATAAGAAAGAGAAACTGCAGCAGGCCTCAACTGACAGGTCCTTCACCAACCCACAAACTATTCTATCAAGAATTAAGATTTATTTTTCCCAAAATATTATTAAATTCTTAAACTCTATTAATTAAAATGGGTCTAATTTATATAAAAACCAAAAAGGGAAAATTCATTTGTCAAAACGTTTTATGAAAACAATATTCATCAGGATGCCAAGCCCATGATGACCTCTTCGGTCACTTGTTCATCTAGGCTGGGAAAAGTGCACACAACAGCACCTTTCAAGGCAGGGGAAATTGCCGACTAGGGAAAAAGACAGAGAACCTTTACCCGGGATAACGGGATAAAACACCCCCAATTTGGGGGGCTTAGTTCCTGAACCTGTATTCCCCGGGAAAGCAGGCGGGGGGACACATGATTTTTTACACAAAAACCAAAAGATATCCGAACTTAACAAATCACCACAACGAAAGCAAAAAACTTGTGGGGGGTCCGGGTGTTTCAGAAAACTTTGTCAAAGAAAGGAAAAGACTTTTCTTTTTTTTTGGAAAAGGCTTACAGGGTAAGGGGAAAGGGGCCCTGATGTTCAATGTCATGGGTAAGGGAGGTGGGTTCGCAAAGGAGGAAAGTTTTCGGAGATAGTGAGCCTCCTCTATTTTAAGAGAAATTTTTTTCCCCAGAAATGGCCTTAAAAAAATTTTTGGAAATTTTTCATTTGTGGTTTTTTTAAATATATTATAATTTTAAAAATTTTTAATTTAATATTAAAGATAAAAATCAACAAAAGTGGGGATTTGTTCACAGCTCTCTTGGAAAAATTGAAAAAACCTTTGTGCTCTAATTTAAGAGAATTAAAGAATTGTGGAGAAGGCTAGGGTGTTCCCAAAAAAAGAAAATTAAAGGTGAATAAGAAAGGGAAATGAGTTATGGAGGTAACAAAATTATTTATAAAAATTAAATTTTATCAAGATTAAAAAAAAAATTAAAAGGTTAATTTATTCCAGGAAATATTAGTGGAAACGTTATGCAATTTCTAGGGGAAAGATGATGAATCTTAGAATTGATTAGGAAAGAGTGAATGGCACTTTAAGGAGCGTGGAGAAAAGAACGCCTTTGGGCAAAGAGGGAATTTAGAGGTTAGTTTCCAACCTTTATTTGGAAGCGGGGGAAAAAATGTTCACAAAACCTGAGCAGTGGAATTGCATGCCCAAAAAGGCAAAAGATTGCAGAATGAAATAATGCAAGATTCCCTAGTTGGAAGTTAAGGAGGTCGGATTAAAAACTTTTTCCCAGAGGGCTGGGGAATTTTAGTGGATTTCGAACTGAGAAGAAGAGCAAACAGAATGACTTCAAGGGTGTATCAGTCTTGTATGGGAAGGAAGGCCGGTGATAGGTCGGCCTAGGAAAGGGTGAGGAGGGGTAAAGAGGTTTTCTGTGCAGGGCTTGGATCCCCCAGGCATTGGGGAAAGTTTTATAGAATAATGGAGACAAATGGTTTTAATATGTGCTTTTTAAATATATATATATATATATATATATATATATATATATATATATATATATATATATATGCAATAAGATCACAGTAAACAGGTGATTTTAAAATATGCAAAACAACCACTGTGAAAGAGTAGTGAAATTCCAAGCGCTTTCGTGACTACTCACATTGTCAAGGAACTATGAAAGTAATACATCAAAGGAAGGTAATTAAAGGGATTAGACCACACCTCACAGTCAACCCCCACAACATAGAAACACCTGACGCGCGACAATACCGGACTCATAAGAAAAGAGGAACACTGCAGTAGGTCCGCTGGTCCAACTAGACAGGTCCTCACGACATCCTACTAACAAATTATTCTACTCAAGAAATAAGGTTTATTATTTGTCCAATGTATTATTAAACTCTAACCAAATTTTATTAATTATAAATGAAACTAATTTATATAAAGCTAAGGAAATATTCATATTATTTTCAAAACTGCTTTTTATGAAACAAGATTCAATTATATTTCTGTCAACCATGGACTTGCTTGATACAACTTTTTGAAAATCAATTGGATGGTTAAAGTCTCTTACATGAATAAATAGAGCATTGGAATCTTGTCCAGTTCTAATGCTATATTTATGTTGTTTTAATCTAAGTTCGAGACTTTTACCAGTTTGACCGTAATAAACTTTATCGCAAATTTTACAAGGAATCTTATAGACACATCCGTCAGCATTTTGGGGGGAATTCTTTATCAAAAGTTTTTTTAATGTATCAAGATTTTTAAATACAACTTTAATATTAAAAGTCTTAAGAAGAGAAGGCATATCAACCAAGTTTTCATGGTAAGGGAGAACCAACATATTTTTAGTTGAATAAGGCTGGTTGTTCCTTTTTGGGTTGTAAAAAGTATTTCTAGCAATTTTAAATGATATATCAATTACATTTCTCGGGTATTTCAGATCATTGGCCATTTCATAAATTTTGGATATTTCTTCATCTATGAACTCTGGACTACAAATAAGTAAAGCTCTCAAAAACATTGATGAGAAAACAGACAGTTTAACTTTATCTTGATGGGAAGAATAATAGTGTACATAGGAACAGTTATTTGTAGGTTTTCTGTAAATTTTAAATTTGAATTCATTATTACTCTTAATAATTAAAATATCTAGAAAAGGCAATGAGTTATTTTCCTCAAACTCAACAGTAAAGTTTATAGAATGGGTTAAGCTATTTAATTTGCCAAGAAAATGGTGTATATCTACATTCTTGGGCATAAGACATAAAATATCATCAACATATCTGAACCATTTTGCTTTATTAGGGAGGATTGTGTTAAGCAATCTTGTTTCAAAAAATTCCATGTATAGATTACTAAGAACAGGTGAAAGAGGATTTCCCTTTGCCATACCAAATTTCTGAGTGTAAAACTTATCATTAAATACAAATTTTGCATCAACAATGCAAAGTTTAATAAGTTTAATGATGGTAGGAACTGGCAATGGTAAATCATAATTAACGAGTTCTTCAGATAAGAAACTGTGAGGTGTGGTTTAAGCCCCTTAATTCCCTTCCTTTGATGTATTACTTTCATATATATATATATATATATATATATATATATATATATATATATATATATATATATATATATATATATATATATATATATATATATATATGTGTGTGTGTGTGTGTGTATACTTAACAATTCACAAACACGCGAAATTATTTACAGGCAATGTCTTTACGTCTACAGCAGGACTCGAACCTGCAAACTCTGCATCAGAGTCCACAGTACTTTACCACGGAGCCAGACCTCAGACCTGTAACAATTTCGCCTGTTTGCGAATTGTTAAGCATTTCAAATCTCTTTCGATGTCCACTGCATGTGGCAGGATTTGATGAAATAACTTTGAAAACAAGCTTGGTGCTCCAGGATATGGGGTAACATCGTCTAGCTACGACTAGGTGCCCATACTTATCTGAGGTCTGGCTCCGTGGTAAAGTACTGTGGACCCTAATACAGAGTTTGTAGGTTCGAGTCCTGCGGTGGACGTAGAGACAATTTTTATATATAAATAAATATATATATATATATATATCTATATATATATATATATATATATATATATATATATATATATGTGTGTGTGTGTGTGTGTGTGTGTGTGTGTGTGTGTGTGTGTGTGTGTGTGTGTGTGTGCAATAAGATCACAGTAAACAGGTGATTTCAGAATATGCAAAACAACCACTGTGAAAGAATGGAGAAATTAGAAGCGCATTCGTGACTACTCACATTATCAAGGAACTATGAAAGTAAAGCATCCAAGGAAGGTATATAAGAGGTCTGGCCAACACCTCACTATCATATCCCACAATGGGCTAAGCTATTTAATTTTCCAGGGAAATGGTGTATATCTACATTTTTGTTGATGATATTTTGTGTCTTATGCCCAAAAAATGTAGATATACACCATTTCCTTGGAAAATTAAATAGCTTAGCCCATTCTATAAACTTTACTGTTGAGTTTGAAGAAAATAACTCATTGCCTTTTCTAGATGTTTTAATTATTAAGGGTAATAATGAATTCAAATTTAAAATTTACAGAAAACCTACAAATAACTGTTCCTATGTCCACTATTATTCCTCGCATCAAGATAGAGTCAAACTGTCTGTTTTCTCATCAATGTTTTTGAGAGCTTTACGAATTTGTAGTCCTGAGTTCATAGATGAGGAAATATCCAAAATTTATGAAATAGGTAATGATTTAAAATACCCAAGAAATGTAATTGATAAATCTTTTAAAGTTGCTAGAAATACTTTTTACAATCCAAAAAGGGACAACCAGCCTTATTCAACTAAAAATATGTTGGTTCTCCCTTACCATGAAAACTTGGTTGATATGCCTTCTCTTCTTAAGACTTTTAATATTAAAGTTGTATTCAAAAATCTTGATACAGTAAAAAAAACTTTTGATAAAGAATTCCCCCCAAAATGCTGATGGATGTGTCTATAAGATTCCTTGTAAAATTTGCGATAAAGTTTATTACGGTCAAACTGGTAAAAATCTCGAACTAAGATTAAAACATCATAAATATAGCATTAGAACTGGACAAGATTCCAATGCTCTATTTATTCATGTAAGAGATTTTAACCATCCAATTGATTTTCAAAAAGTTGAGAAAGTAGTATCAAGCAAGTCCATGGTCGACAGGAATATTATTGAATCTTGTTTCATAAAAAGCAGTTTTGACAATAATGTGAATATTTCCTTTGGTTTATATAAATTAGATCCATTTATAATTAATAGAATTTGGGAAGAATTTAATAATACACTGGACAAATAATAATTTTTTAAAATTTTCTTGGGTAGAATAGTTTGTTGGTGGGTTGTGCGAAGGACCTGTCCAGTCGGGTCGGCGCGCGTCAGGTGTTTAACCGTTGTGGGATATGATAGTGAGGTGTTGGCCAGATCCCTTATATACCTTCCTTGGATGCTTTAATTTCATAGTTCCTTGATAATGTGAGTAGTCACGAAAGCGCTTGGAATTTCTCTATTCTTTCACAGTGGTTGTTTTGCATATATATATATATATATATATATATATATATATATATATATATATATATATATATATATATATATATATATATATATATATATATATATATTATATATATATATATATATATATATATATATATATATATATATATATATATATTATTTATGTGTATGTGAGAGGGAGAGAGTTCTTAGTCCTACATAATAAAATTTACAATAGTTTAATTATAACAAGAATTCACTAATCTCGTGAAAATTCAACATCAAAACATTCTCCAACAACGCAAAAAGAAAAATATTAAAGCATTACATAATTGCTAGGGATCCTTCATCAGGGAAAAAATAAAAGCCTCGATCCGTATTGTTTAGCACCCCGAATATGCCTGCTTATAGCTTCCCAGGGATCGTAATATATCCTCAGAGGGACGGCAGAACTCTGCTGTGGGGCCAAGCATATTTATCTGCTCTGGCACACGTGTTGTTAGCAGGGTGGTGATTGTGGTGATCATGATGATGTTGATGATGATGGTGATGGTGGTGATGATGGTGATGGTGATGACGATTGTGTGGTGGTGGTGATGATGATGATGATGGAGGTGGTGGTGGTGGTGGTGATGATGATTGTGGTGGTGGTGGTGATGATGATGATGATGATGGTGGTGATGATGATGATGATGATGATGATGATGATGATGATGATGATGATGGTGGTGGTGATGATGGTGATGGTGATGACGATTGTGGTGGTGGTGGTGATGATGATAATGACGGTGGTGGTGGTGATGATGATTGTGGTGGTGGTGATGATGATGATGATGATGATGATGGTGGTGGTGGTGATGATGATGATGATGATGGTGGTGATGATGATGATGATGATGGTGATGATGATGATGATGATGATGATGATGCTGATGATGATGATGATGATGATGATGATGATGAAGATGAGGCGGAGGGGGGATGTGTAGGAGGGGGGACGGGGAGGATGGACTGTGTGCAGGAGGGGGGACTGGGCAGGGGGGGACTTTGCAGGAGGGGACTGTGCAGGAGGGGGGACGGTGCGGGAGGGGGGATGGGAGGGGGGGGACTGTGTGCGGGGAGGGTGACTGTGGCAGGGGGGGGACGTGCAGGAGGGGGGACTTTGGGGGGTGGCAGGAGGGGGGACGGTGCAGGAGGGGTGTCAGGAGGGGGGACGTGCAGGGGGGTACGGGCAGGGGGTGACTGGGGCGGGAGGGTTTTTGGTGCGGGAGGGGACTGTGGTAGGAGGGGGATGGGCAGGAGGGGGGATTGGTGCAGGAGGGGGGATGTAGGAGGGTGACTTTTGGCGGGAGGGGGGATTTTGGGGAGGGGGGACGGGGGGCAAAAGGGGGGACTGGGGCAGGAGGGGACTGGGGGCAGGAGGGGGGACTGTGTGCAGGAGGGGGGACTGTGTGCAGGAGGGGGGACGGTGGGAGGGTGGACGGGAAAGGGGGGACGGTGCAGGAGGGTGATTTTGGGAGGACGGGGGACGCAGGAGGGGGGATTGGTGCAGGAGGGTGGACTGTGCAGGGGGGGGATTGGAGGGGGGTGATGGGGAGGATAGTGTGCAGGAGGGTGGACTGTGTGGGGGGGTGGACTGGGGTAGGAGGGGGACTGTGTGCGGGAGGGGGACTGGGGCAGGGGGGGACTGGGGGCGGGAGGGGGGATTGGGGGAGGGGGGTTTTAAAAGGAGGGGGGATAAAAAAGGGGGGGGTTTTGGGGAGGGTGGACTGGGGCAGGAGGGGACGGGCAGGAGGGTGATTGGCAGGAGGGTGATGTGTGCAGGGGGGGTTTTTGGGCAGGAGGGGGTTTTCAAGGGTGATTGGTGCAGGAGGGGACTGTGGGCAGGAGGGTAGATGGGCAGGAGGGGGGGATGAGGAGGGTGATGGGGCAGGAGGGGGACTGTGTCAGGAGAGGGACTGTGTGCAGGAGGGGGGATTGGGGAGGGGGGTAGGGCAGGAGGGGACTGTGTGGGAGGGGGTGGGAGGGGGATCAGCAGGGAGGGGATGTGCAGGAGGTGAAGGGTGAGGAGGGGGGATCAGTGCGGGAGGTGGACGGGGCAGGAGGGGGACGGGGAGGAGGGTACGGGCAGGAGGGGACTGGGGGGGAGGGGGGACTGGGCAGGGGGGTGGTTTTGGGCGGGAGGGGGATCGGAGGAGGACTGTGAGGGGGATGTGCAGAGGGGATGAGGGGGACTGTGTGCAGGAGGTGGACGGGGCAGGAGGGTGACTGGGGGGCAGGAGGGGGGATGGGGCAGGAGGGGGATGGGGAGGTGGACTGTAAGGGGGGGAAAAAGGAGGTGCCCGGGGAGGAAGGTGAATGGGGCAGGAGGGTGACTTTTGCAAAAGGGGGTGACTGGCAGGAGAGGGGACTGGGGCAGGAGGTGACGGGAGGAGGGTCGAGGGGGGCAGGAGGGTGATTGGGCGGATGTGGATTGGTGGGGGGTGGACTGTGCAGGAGGAGGATGGGGGCAGGAGGGGGACTGTGTGCAGGAGGGGACGGTGCAGGAGGGGGGACTGTGTGCAGGAGGGGGGATGGGGAAGGAGGGGGGACTGTGGGCAGGAGGGTGACTGGGCAGGAGGGGGGACTGTACGGGGGGGATTGGCAGGAGGGGGACTGTGTGCGGAGGGGGACTGGGGCAGGAGGTGGACTGTGTGCAGGGGGGGTGGATTGGTGCGGGAGGGGGGACTGTGCAGGAGGGGGACTGTGTGAGGAGGGGGGATTGGGCAGGAGGGGGGACTGTGTGAAGGAGGGTGGACTGTGGGAGGAGGGGGGACTTTTGGCAGGAGGGTGATTTTGGGAGGAGGTGACTGGGGGCAGGAGGGGGGTTTTGGGCGGGGAGGGTGGACTGTGTGCAGGAGGGGACTGTGTGGGGGGGGGACTGGTGCAGGAGGGGGGATCAAAAGGAGGGTGACTGGGGCAGGAGGATGGACTGGGGAGGGGGATTGGGCAGGGGGGACTGTGGAGGAGGGGGGACGGGGGGGTGATGGGAGGGTGACTACAGGGGGGGACGGGGCAGGAGGGGGGATAGAGGGGGGGAAAATTTTGGGGGAGGGGGGACTGGGGCAGGAGGGTACTGGGGCAGGAGGGTGATTTTTAAAAAAAAGTGATGAGGAGGGGGGACTGTGTGCAGGAGGGGGGATTGGGCAGGAGGGTGATTGTGGGGAGGGTGTTTTCGGGAGGGTGATTTGTAGGGGGGGAACCGTGTGCAGGAGGGGTTTTCAGAGGGGGGGGTTTCAAAAAAGGGTGTGAAAAAAGTGACAAGGAGGGTGGACGTGCAGGGGGGGGATTGGGCAGGAGGGGACTGTGGGCAGGAGGGGGGACTGTGGGGGAGGGGATGTGTGGGGGGGTGACGTGTGGGAGGTGACGTGCAGGGGGGGATCGAGGAGGGTGGACTGGTGCAGGAGGGTGGATTGTGCAGGAGGTGACTTGTGCAGAGGGGGGATGGGGGGTGGTGAGAGTGGACTGGGGCAGGGGTTTTGGGAGGAGGGGGATTGGGGCGGGAGGGGGGATTGGTGCAGGAGGGGATGAGGAGGGGGGAGGGGCAGGAGGGGGACTGTGTGGGGGGGGACTGTGGCACGGGGGGATGGTGCAAAGGGGGGACCAAAGGGGGGACTGTGTGCAGGAGGGGGATGGGTGCAGGGGGGTGATCGGCAGGAGGGTGACTGGGGCAGGAGGGGGACGGCAGGGGGGTGGCGGGGCGGGGGGTGGACTGAGAAGGAGGGGGATGGGGAGGGTGACGGGCAGGAGGGTGACGTAGGAGGGGGGATGGGGCAGGGGGTGACTGGGGGCGGGAGGGGGGACTTGGGCAGGGGGGGGACGGGCGGGGTGACTAGGGCAAGGGGGGTGACTGTGTAGAAAAGGGGACTGTTGCAGGAGGGGGACTTGGGCAGGAGGGGGTCAGGAGGGGGATTTTCAGGAGGGGGGACGGGGGGAGGGGGGGATGGGGAGGGGGGACGTGGGGGAGGGGGGATGGAAAGAGGGGACTGGGGCGGGAAGGGGGAATGGGCAGGAGGGGACGGGGCGGGAGGGGGGGGCGGGGGGTAGGGGACTGTGGTCAGGGGGGGACGTGGGGCAGGGGGGTGACTGGGGCAGGAGGTTGACTGGGGGCAGGAGGGGGGACTGGGGCAGGAAAGGGGACTGTGTGCGGGAGGGTGAACTGTGGCAGGAGGGTGACTGGGGGAGGAGGTGACTGTGTGGGGGAGGGTGACTGGGCAGGAGGGTGTTTTGGGGCAGGAGGGGGGACTGGGGAAGGAGGGGGGACTGTAGGGAGTGCCCGTGGAGGGAGATTGGGGCACGAGGTGACTTCCGGGAGGGGGTATAGGAGGGGGGATTGGTGCAGGAGGTGACTGGGGGGGGAGGGGACGGAGCAGTAGGGGGGACTGTGGGCAGGAGGGACGGCAGGAGGGGGATGGGGCAGGAGGGGGGAGGGGCAGGGGGGTGGTGGGGGAGGTGCCCAGGGCAGGAGGGTGTTAAAGGGGGTGGACTGTGGGGCGGGAGGGGGACTGTGTGCAGGAGGGGGGATTGGGGCAGGAGGGGGGACGGGCAGGAGGGGGGACTGGGGGCAGGGGGGTGAACTGCAGGAGGGGGGACTTGTGCAGGAGGGGGACGTGCGGGAGGGTGGACGTGAAAAAAGTGACTGGGGGGGGGGCCAGGAGGGTGATCAGGAGGGGGGACTGGGGGCGGAGGGGGGACGGCAGGGGGGTGGACTTGGCAGGAGGGGGGACTGGTGTAGGAGGGGGGACTGGGGAGGAGGGGACTGTGTGCAGGAGGGTGACGTGGAGGGGATTGGCAGGAGGGTGTTGAGGAGGGGGGACGGGGCAGGAGGGTGACGGTGCAGGAGGGGGACTGTGTGCAGGAGGGGGGGACGGGCAGGGGGGTGACTGGGCAGGGGGGTTTTGGGCAGGAGGTGGACTGTTTTAGGAGGTGACTGTGGGCAGGAGGGTGATTGGGCAGGAGGGTGATGTGTGGGAGGGGGGACTGTGGAAAACAAGGGGGAAAAGGTCAAGGGGGGACTGTGTGCAAGGGGGTGACTGTGTAGGGGGGTGGACGGGGGCGGAGGGGGAGGGGCGGGAGGGTGGATGGGCAGGAGGGTGATGGGGGGCAGGAGGGGACTGTGGGAAGGGGGTGACTGGGGGCAGGAGGGTGGACTGGGCGGGAGGGGGACTGTGTGCAGAGGGGGACGGGGCAGGGGGGTGACTGTGTGCGGGAGGGTGACTGTGTGTGAGGAGGGGGGACGGGCAGGAGGGGGTTTTCCAGGAGGGGGACTTGTGGGGGGGGACTGTGTGCAGGAGGGTGGATGGGGCAGGAGGGGGGACTGGGCAGGGGGGTGTTTTGGTGCAGGAGGATGGACTGTGGCAGGGGGGTGACTGTGTGCAGGGGGGTGGACGGGGCAAAAGGGGTACGGGGCAGGGGGGGACTGTGGCAGGAGGGTGGACTATGTGCAGGAGGGGATGGGGCAGGAGGGGGGATGAGGAGGGGGACTGTGTGGGAGGGGGGACGGGCAGGAGGTGACTGTGCGGGAGGGTGGACGGGGAATGGGGACGTGAGGAGGGTGAATGTGTAGGAGGGGACTGTGGCAGGAGGGTGACGTGCAGGGGGGGTGGTCAAAAAGGGCGGCAGGAGGGTGACTGTGTGCAGGAGGGTGGTGCAGGAGGGGGGATTTGGGGGGAGGGGGGACGGGCGGGGAGGGGGGATGTGAGGAGGGTGACTGTGAGGAGGTGACTGTGTGCAGGGGGGTGACTGTGAGGGGTGATTTTAAAAGGGTGGGGGGGGTGACGGGCAGGAGGGTTGGCAGGGGGGTGACGGTGGGGAGGGACGTGTGCGGGAGGGATGGGCAGGAGGGGGGACTGTGGGCAGGAGGGGGAGTGTGCAGGAGGGGACTGTGGGAGGGGGACGGGGGCAGGAGGGTGGACGCAGGAGGGTGGATTTGGTGCAGGAGGGGGACGGGTGCACAAGGGGGTGGTGCCGGTGACGTGTGAGGAGGGGATGGGCAGGAGGTGACTGTGGCAGGAGGGGGGACTGTGGCAGGGGGGATTGGTGCGGGAGGGGGGACTGGGCAGGGGGGTGGACTGTAGGAAGGAGGGTGACGGGGCAGGAGGGGGACTGGGGCAGGAGGTGATTTTGGGCAGGAGGGTGACTGTCAGGAGGGGGGGACTGTGGGGGAGGGGACTGGGGGCAGGAGGGGGGACTATCCCAGGAGGGATTTGGGCAGGAGGGGGATGGGCAAAAAAAGGGGACTGGGCAGGAGGGGACTGGCGGGGGGTGGACGGGCGGGAGGGGACTGGTAGACGGTGATTGGGGCAGGAGGGGGGATGGGGGGGGTGGACGGGCAGGGGGGGGGACTTTAAGGGGGTGACGTGCAGGAGAGTGGAATGGGGCAGGAGGGGGGACTGGGGGCAGGGGGGGGCGGGGCAGGGGGGTGACTGTTTGGGGGGGGACTGTGGGCGGGAGGGGGTTTTGGGAGGGGGTTTGGGACTGTGGCAGGATATGGGGGCAGAAAGGGACTGGCAGGAGGGGAACTGGCAGGGGGGTGGACTGGTGGGGGAGAGAATGTGTGGAGGGGGGACCGTGCGGAAAAGGGGACGGGGCAGGAGGGTGACGGGGAGGGGGGATGGCCGAGGGGGGACGTTTGCAGGAGGGGGGACTGTAGCGGGGTGACGGCAGGAGGTGACAGTGGCAGGAGGGTGGATTGGTGCGGGAGGGTGGACGGCAAGAGGGGGGACGGGGCAGGAGGGGGGACTGGGGGGAGGGGGGACTGGGAAGGAGGGGACTGCGGGCGGAGGGGGGACTGGGGCAGGAGGGGCTTAGGAGGGGGGACGGGGGGGAGGGGGGATTGGGGCAGGAGGGGGGACTGTGGGAGAGTGTAGGGGGCAGGGGGGTGACGGGGCAGGAGGGTGACGGTGCAGGAGGTGATGGGCAGGGGGGTGACTGTGGCAGGAGGGGGATTGGGGGCAGGGGGGGACGGGGCAGGAGGGGGGTTTTGGGCAGGAGGGTGATTGGGGCAGGGGGGGGACGGGAGCAGGAGGGGGGATTGGGGCAGGAGAGGGGACGGGGCAGGGGGGGTGTGGCAGAGGGATTTCAGGAGGGGGGTGGGCAGGAGGGGATTTGTGCAGGAGGGGGACTGGGGGCAGGAGGGTGACTGGAGGTAGGGGGACTGTGGAGGAGGGTGTGGGCAGGAGGGGGGACTGTGGAGGGGGTGGGGGGGGGTGACTGGGGGAGGACGGGGGACTAGGGGCAGGAGGGGGGACTGGGGCAGGAGGGTGACTGTGTGCAGGGGGGGACTGTGTGCAGGAGGGGGACCAAGGGGGACGGTGCAGGAGGGGGGATTGGTGCAGAGGGGAACTGTGCAGAGGGGGGATTGGGCAGGAGGGGGGACTGGGCAGGGGGGTGATAAAAAAAAAGTGACGGGAGGGGGGTGGACTGTGCAGGAGGGGGGATTGGGCAGGAGGGTGGACGGGGCAGGGGGGTGGACTGTGTGCGGAGGGTGACGTAGGAGGGGGGATGTGTGTAGGAGGGTGACTAGGGCAGGGGGGTGACTGTGTGCAGGAGGGGGGTTTTGGGCGGGAGGGGGGGATTGTGCAGGAGGGTGACAGCAGGGGGGTACTGGCAGGAGGGTGACGGGCGGGGACAGTGACTGGTGCAGGAGGGTGGATTGGGCAGGAGGGGGACTGTCAGGAGGGTGTTTTCAGGAGGGGACTGTGTGCAGGAGGATGACGGGGGCAGGAGGGGGGACGGGTGCAGGAGGGTGATTGGGCAGGAGGGGGACGTGCGGAGGGGGGTTTTGGGCACAAGGGTGACTGTGTGCACAAGGGGGATTGGGCAAGAGGGTGACTGGTGCAGGAGGGTGACTGAGGCGGGAGGGTGGATTTGGTAGGAGGGGGGGACAGAGGAGGGGGGACTGTGGCAGGGGGGGGACGTGAAGGAGGGTGGATTTGGGGCAGGAGGGGGGACCGGGCAGGAGGGGGGACGGGGCAGGAGGGGGGACTGTGTGCAGGAGGGTGATTTGCAGGAGGTGACTAAGAGGTGATGTGCAGGGGGGTGACTGTGGCAGGGGGGTGCCCGGGCAGGAGGGGGGAGGGGCAGGAGGGTGATTGGGCAGGAGGGGGGACGGGGGCAGGGGGGTGATTGGTGCAGGAGGAGGAGGGGGAAGGGTGGACTGGGGCGGGGGGCGGAAAAGGGGGGTTTTGGTGCGGGGAGGGTGACTGGTAGGGGGGTGACAGGCAGGAGGGTGACGGTGCAGGAGGGTGGACTGTGCAGGAGGGGACTGTGGGAGGGTGCCCCGGGGGGGAGCGTGGACGTGTGCAGGGGGTGATTGGCGGGAAGGGGTTTTTCGGGAGGGTGAACTGGGGCAGGGGGGTGGACTGTGTGCAGGAGGGGGGATCGGGCAGGAGGGGGTCGTGGACGGGGCAGGAGGGTGACTTGGCAGGAGGTGGATCGGGGGGGTAGTGGAGGGGGGGACTGTTTTGGGGAGGGTACTGTGTGCAGGAGGGGGACTGTGTAGGAGGGGGGACCAGGGGGGTGGACGTGTGCAGGAGGGGGGACTGTGTGCAGGAGGGGGGACGAGGAGGGGGACTGTGTGCAGGGGGGTGATTTTGGGGGGAGGGGGGACTGGGGCAGGAGGTGGACTGTGAGGGGGTGGACTGGGAGGGGGGTGATGAGGAGGGTGATTGGCAGGAGGGGGGACTGTGGCAGGGGGGGATTGGGCAGGGGGGTGACGTGCAGGAGGTGACTGTGCAAGGGTGACGTAAAAGCGGGGGGACTGTGTGCAGGGGGGTTTTGGGCGGAGGGTGACTGTGGGCAGGAGGGGGACGGGCAGGAGGGGGATCAGGGGGGGCGGGGCAGGAGGGGCCCTGTATGAAGGAGGGGGACTGCGGGCAGGAGGGGGGACCGGGGCAGGAGGGGGGACTGGGCAGGAGGGTGACTGTGGGCAGGAGGGGGACGTGGCAGGAGGGGGACTGTAAAGGAGGGGTATGCCAGACGGTGACTAGGGGCAGGAGGGGGGATTTTAGAAAAGTGCCCGGCAGGAGGGTGACGGGGGAGGGGGTGACGGCAGGGGGGTGCCCCAGGGGGGTGAGGGGCGGGAGGGGGGACGGGCAGGAGGGGGGATCAGGGGCAGGGGGTGACTGGGGCAGAGGGGGGACTGGGGAGAGGAAATGTGTGCGGGAGGGGGACTGGGGCAGGAGGGGGGCTGGGGCAGTAGGGGGGACTGTGGTCAGGAGGGTGATGGCAGGAGGGGGGACGGGGGGTTGGGACGGCAGGGGGGACTCCCAGGAAAGTGACAGAGGGGGGCAATGTGCAGGAGGGTGACGGGAGGAGAGTGAATGGGGCAAGAGGGGGGACGTGAGGAAAGGGACTGTGGGGAGGGTGATTGGGGCAAAAGGGGTGACTGTGCCAGGAGGGTGGACTGTTTAGGAGGTGACGGGGCAGGGGTGACGGGGCAGGAGGGGACAGGGGCAGGGGGGTGATGGGGGCAGGGGGGTGTTTGGGGCAAGGGGGTGACTGTGGGGAGGGGGGGGACGTTGGGCAGGAGGGGGGATAGGGAAGGAGGGGGACTGCGGGCGGGAGGGGGGGACTGGGGGGGGGGGCCTGTATGCGGGGAGGGGGACGGGTAGGGGGTGGATTGGGGCAGGAGGGGGACTGTGAAAGGAGGTACGGGGGGCAGGAGGGGGGACTGTCAGGAGGGGGGTTTTGGGCAGGGGGGTGGATTGGGCAGGAGGGTGACCGGGCAGGGGGGTGGATTGGCAGGGGGGTGACGGAGGAGGGGACTGCAGGAGGTGACTGTGGGAGAGGTGACTGGGGAAGGTGACGGGGGCAGAGAGGGGACGGGGGAGGAGATTGGACGAGGGTGATTTTAAAGGGGGGCGGGGGGCAGGGGGTGACGGGGGCAGGGGGGGTGATGGGGGGGAGGGTGAATTACAGGGGGGGACGTGGGGGGGCCCGGGGCGGGAGGGTGACGGGGCAGGGGGGGGAGGCGGGAGGTGGTGGGCGGACGGTGACTAGGGGCAGGAGGGGGACGGGAGGGGGTGGATTTGGTGGGGAGGAGGGACTAGGGCGGGGAGGTGACGGGGCAGGAGGGGGACTGAGGCCGGAGGGTGAACGGGGCAGGAGGGGGGACTGTCGGCAGGAGAGGGACTGGGGCAGGAGGGTGATCAGGGGGAGGGGGGATGGCAGGAGGGTGATGTGTGCAGGAGGGGGGACAGGCAGAGGGGGGACTTTGGGCAGGGGGGGGAGTCAGGAGGGGGGATAAAAAGGGGGGAAAGTAGAGGGTGACGTGGGGCAGGAAAAGATTTGGGGCAGGAGAGTGAATTGGGGCGGGATGAATTTGGGGGAGAAACGGGGGAGGGGGACCAGGAGGTGCCCGGGCAGGAGGGGTTTTGGGCAGGAGGGTGACTGTGTGCGGGAGGGGGGACGGGGGCAGGAGGGGGATGGGGCAGGAGGGGGGACGTGGGGAGGGGGGACTGTGAAGGGGGGTGACGGGGCAGGGGGGGTGATGGGGCAGGAGGGGGTTTTTAAAAGAATGACGGGGTGCAGGAGGGGGGACTGTGGGCAGGGGGGGAACTGGGGGGAGGGGGGGGGACTGTCCACAGAGTGGACAGTGGAGGAGGTGATGTAATTAGGTGACGAGCGGGAGGGGACAGTGGGCAAGGTGACTGTGGGCAGGAGGGGGGACGGGGCAGGAGGGGGACTGGGGCAGAAGGGTGACAGGGGGCAGGAGGGTGATGGGGCAGGAGGGTGACAGTGGACATGAGGGGATTGGGGCAGGAGGGAGACTGTCGGCAGGAGGGGGACAGTAAGGGGGGTGACAGTAGGAGGGGACTGGGGCAGGATGGGATCAGAAAGAGAGGACGGAGGAGGAGATGGGCAGGAGGGTCGATGGCGGGAAGGACTGGGGCAGGAGGGCTGACAGAGGCAGGGGGGGACTGTAAGGGAGGGTGGACTGTCAGGAGGGTGACTGGGGCAGGAGAGTGACTCCCAGGGGGGTCGACGGGGCAGGAGGGGGACAGGGGGGGGGACTGTCAGGAGAGGGACTGGGGGGCGGAGGCAAGTGGCGGGGCCGGGCAGGAGGGGACGGGGCGGAGAGGGGAGGGGCGGGAGGGGACAGGGGAGGTGACAGGGGCAGGAGGGGGGCAGGGGCAGGAGGGTGAAGGTGGGCAGGAGGGGGGACAGGGGCAGAGGGGTGAACAGTGGGCAGGGGGGGTGGAGGGGGGCAGGGGGGTGAATAGAGGAGGACAGTGGGGGAGAGTAAAGGGGGGAGGGGGGACAGGCAGGAGGGGGACGGGGCGGGAGGTGGAAAGTGGGCAAGGGGGTGATTTTGGGGGAGGGTGACGGGGGCAAGAGGTGGATTTTGGGAGGGTGACAAAGGGGGATTTGGGACACGGGGGAGACTGTAAGGGTGGGGCAGGAGGGGACGGAAATGACAGGGGGAGGGTGACAGCGGGGGGTGGAGGGGAAGGAGGTGAAGGGGGAAGGGGGGATTTTGGGCGGGGGCTGATCTAAAAAAGGGGACGGGGCAGGAGGGGGGATGGGGGAGAGATGGTTTTGGGGGCGGGAGGGGGACAGGGGGCAGGAGGGGGGACGGGGGCAGGAGGGGGGACTGTGGCAGGAGAGTGGATGGGCAGGAGGAGGACAGGGGGAGGAGGGGGGACAGGGAGGAGGGTGGACCAGGAGGGGGCAGTGGCAGGAGGGGGACTGGGGGCAGGAGGGGGATGGGAAGGAGGGGGATTGGGGAGGGGGGACGGGGACAGGAGGGGGGACATGGGCGGGAGGGTGGGCTGTGGGCAGGAGAGGGGACGGACAGAGGGACAGGGGCAGGAGCGGGACGTAAGGGGGGACTGTCAGGAGGGGGGATGGCGGGAGAGGGACTGGGGTCAGGAGGGTGGGACAGGGGCGGAGGGAGAAAAGGTGTGGGCGGGAGAGTGGACGGGGGAGGAGGATGGACAGGGGGGAGGGGGACAGGGGCGGAGGGGACTGTAGGGGGGTGATGTGCAGAGAAGGATGGGGGCAGGAGGTAACAGGAGGGGGACAGAGCAGGAGGGGGACGGGGGCAGGGGGGTGCGGGGCAGGAGAGGATGGGGCTGGAGGGTGATTTGATGCGGGAGAGGGGAGGGGCAGCAGGGGGGACGGGGGCAGGAGGGTGACGGGGAAGGGGGGGGACAGTGGGCAGGGGGGGGGAATTTGGAGGGGGGACAGGGGCAGGAGGGGACAGGGGGGAGGGGGACAGGGGGGGTGACAGGGGCGGGATTGACAGGGGCAGGGGGGTGAGGGGCAGGAGGGGACTGTGGCAGGGGGTGGACGTGGGCGAACCGACAGGGGCAGGAGGCGAAAAGGGGCGGAGGGGACGGGGGCAGGAGAGGGACTGGGGGCGGGGGGTGACAGTCGGGAGGGGGGAAGGGCAGGAGGGGGAAGGGGGGGGTGACAGGGAGGGGACGGGGGCAGGAGGTGAACAGGGCAGGGGTGAAGGGGAGGGGGTGGGCAGGGGAAGACAGTGGGCAGGAGGGACAGGGGGAGGGAAGTGGAGGGGGGGACTGGGGGCAGGAGGGGGGACAAAAAGGGGGGACAGGCAGAAGGGGGACGGGCAGGAGGGGACAGTGGCGAGGGGGACTGGGCAGGGGGCGGACTTTTTCAGGAAAGGGACCAGGAGGTGACTGGGGGGCGGGAGAGGGACTGTAGAGGGTAAAAGGCAGGAGGGTGAAGGGGGCAGGAGGGGGACGGGGGACAGAGGAGACTGTGGGGAGGGGGACTGGGGGCGGGAGAGGGAGGGGGGAGGGTGAAGGGGGAGGAGGGTAAAGAAAGGGGGGGCAAAAGGGGGAGGGGACGGGGCAGGAGGTGACTGGGCAGGAGGCGGGACGTTTGCAGGAAAGGATGGGCAGGAGGGGGGACTGTGGGGGAGGGACGGGGGGCAGGAGGGTACGGGCGGAGGGTGGACAGGCGGAGGGGGATTCAGGAGAGGGATGGGGCGGGAGGAGACAGGCAGGAGGGGGACAAGGGGGGGACGGGGCAGGAGGTGACAGGCGGGAGGGGGATGGGGGAGGGGACTGTGGCAGGAGGGGGACTGTGGACGGGAGGGGGACAGGGGCAGGGGGGGGACTGTAAGGAGGACCGTGGACACGAGGGGGAAGGGGGAGGAGCGGGGACTGGGGCAGGAGGGTGGGACGGGGCAGGAGGGTGACTTTGAGAGGACGGGGGTGGGAGGGGGACAGGGGGCAGAGGGGGGAAGAGGGGGGTAAAGGGGCAGGAGGGGGACGGCAGGAGGAGGGACAGGGGGCGGGGAGGGGACAGGGGGCAGGAGGGGACTGGGCGGAGGGTGAGGGGTGGGAGAATGGACGGGGGCGGAGGGGGGACAGGGGGCGGAGGGGGACAGTGACAGGAGGGGGACAGTGGGCGGGAGGGGAAAAGGGGGCGGGGGGGAAGGGCTGGAGGGGATTCAGGAGGAGGGGAGGACAGGGGCGGGCAGGGTGAAGCAAGGGCAGGAGGGGGACAGGGGCAGGGGGGTGACAGGGGGAAAGGGGAAGTGGGCGGGAGGGGGGAATGGGGGGGCAGGAGGGTGGACAGTGGGGGAGGGGACAGAGGCGGGTGGTAAAGTGGGGGGTTTGGGAAAGGGAGGAGGGGGGACAGGGCGGGAGGGGAAGGGGCAGGAGGGGACTGTGGGCAGGAGGGGGATTTGGGGGGGAGGGACTGTGGGGGGGGGGGAAGTGGGAAGGGGCGGAGGGGACGGGGGCAGGAGGGTGGACGGGAAAGGGGGGGGGACTTTAAAGGGGGGTGGACGTGGGCAGGGGGTGGATTGGGGGCAGGGGGGGACAGGGGCGGGAGGAGGACAGTGGCAGGAGGGGGGACAGGGGCAGGGGGGGGACAGGGGCAGGGGGGGGGGGAACTGTGGGAGGGGCGTGGGGGTGGCAGGGGGAGGGGACGGGGCGGGGGACAGGGGCAGGAGGGTGACAGGGGGAGGGGTGACAGGGAAGGAGGGTGGACAGGGGGCAGGGGGGTGACGGGGGAGGGGGACAGTGGGGAGGGGGGGACAGGGGGCGGGGGGGGACAGGGAGGGGACGGGGGCGGAGGGGGAAGGGGCGGAGGGTGGACAGGGGGCAGGAGGGTGACATGGGAAGAGGGTGCCAGGGGCAGGAGGGGGACAGGGCAGGAGGGTGAAGTGGGAGGAGGGGGACAGTGGGGAGGGGACGGGGGCAGGAGGGGGGGACAGGGGCGGGGGAGGGGGGAAGGGGAGGGGGGACAGGCAGGAGTTTGGGACTGGGGGCGGGAGAGGACGGGGCAGGAGGGGGGACAGGGGGAGAAGGTGACAGGGCGGGAGGGGGACAGTTTGGCAGGAGGGGGACAGTGGCAGGAGGGGGGACAGGGGGATGGTGGCAGGAGGGGGAGGGGGGGGAAAAGCGGAGGGGGACGGGGCAGGAGGGGGGCGGGGGAGGAGGGACGGGGCAGGAGGGAAAAAGGGGCGAAGGGGGGACAGGGGCGGGGGTAAGGGCGGAGGGTGACGGGGAGGGTGAAGCGGGGTTGGGGAGGACAGGGGGGAGGGGGACAGGGCGGAGGGGGACGGGGCAAGGTTTTGGACGGGCGGGAGGGGACGGGGGCAAAGAGGGGAAAGGGGGCAAGGGTGACGGGGGCAGAGGGGGACAGGGGAGGAGGGGAACAGGGGCGGAGGGGGAAGGGGGGAGAGGGGGACAGGGGGGAGGGGGGAATGGGGAAGGGGGACAGGGCGGAGGGTGACGGGGGAGGGGACAGAAAGGAGGGTCGGGCAGGAGGGGACAGGGGACAGGGGGGTAAAGGCGGAGGGGGGTTGGACGGGGGGTGGCAGGGGACAGGAGGGAAGGGGCAAGGATGCGGCAAGGGGGAAGGACGGGGGGGACAGGGGAATTTGAGGGGACAGGGGAGGAGGGTGGCGGCAGGAGGGTGACAGGACGGAGGTGACAGGCGGAGGGGGCTGGACAGAGGGGGACAGGGACGGGGGGAAAAATCCCCATAAAAATTTTTTGGACACAACCAGGAGACGGGATGGGGGAAAGGGGGCCGGGGGGAGGCGGATGGGAGGAGGAGGGGAATGAGGAGGACGGCAGGGAAGCGCGAGGCGGGACGGGGGGGACAGGATCACGAAGCCCCGTTTTTGGGACGGAGGAACTGCTGAGGAGGAGGCGGGGGCGCGAGGGCAACCAGGAAACGCAGGGCGGGAAACCCAGGGAACCGTTATGACGGCAGGGCGGATGGCAGGAGGGAGGGCCGAGGCGGGGCCGCGAGGCGGGAGCCGGGGGGCGGGGGGGGCAGCGCTTATAGGACGGCAGGGGGGGGATTACCAGGAACGTGAGGGGGGAGGGGGGCCGCTGGAGGACTGGGAACGTGACGGATGGGGGCCCCGGGACGCAGGACGGTGGCCCCCTGTTTTGCGGAAGGTGGGGATGGCGGACGGGGGGAACCAAGGGGGAGGCAGGGGCCTTTAGAGGAGGTGGGAAGCGCGATGGTGGACGGCGGGGGTTTGTTGGAGAGGCAGGGAAGCGTTGATGGCGGGACGGCGGGGGAGCTTGATGGCAGGACGGCGAAGCGTTCGATGGCAGGACTGGCAGGGAAGCGCCGATGAGGACGGCATGAAGCGCGATGGCAGGACGGCAGGAATGCGTCGATGGCTGGACGGCAGGGCGCTGATCAGGACGGCAGGAAGCGGATGGCAGGACGGCATGGAAGCGTTGATGGCAGGAGGTGCAGGATGGCATAGCAGCGGATGGT
Source organism: Cherax quadricarinatus (assembly GCF_038502225.1). NCBI lineage: Eukaryota > Metazoa > Arthropoda > Malacostraca > Decapoda > Parastacidae > Cherax > Cherax quadricarinatus. Next base: position 28,647,948 of record NC_091305.1, read on the forward strand.
AGGACGGCAGGACGGCGACGGCAGGAAGCGCGATGGTCAGGACGGCAGGACGGCAGGACGGCAGGGAAGCGGATGGCAGGACGGCAGGGCGCTGATGGCAGGATGGCAGGGAAGCGTTAATGCAGGACGGCAGGGCGTCTGATGGCAGGACGGTGAAGCGTTGATGGCAGCATGGCGGAAGCGTTGATGGCAGGACGGCAGGGCGTTGATGGCAGGACGGTAGGAAGCGTGATGGCAGGATGGCAGGGAAGGTTAATGGCAGGACGGTAGGGAAGCGTTGATGGTAGGATGGTATGAAGCGTTGATGGCAGGACGTTACGAAGCGCTGATGGCAAGACGGTAGGAAGCGCTGATGGCAGGATGGCAGGGAAGCGTTGATGGCGGATGGAAAGGGAAGCTGTGATGAGGATGGCAGGAAGGCTGATGGCAGGATGGTAGGGAAGCGTTGATGGCAGGATGGCAGGGAAGCGTTGCGGAGGATGACAGAAAGAGGTTGATGGCAGGACGGAGGAAGAGGTTGATGGTAGGATGGCAAGGAAGAGGTTGATGGCAGGACGGAGGAAGCGTTGATGGCAGGATGATAGGAAGCGTTGATGGTAGAACGGTAGGAACCGTTGATGGTAGGATGGCAGGATGCGTGATGGCAGGAGGGAGGGCTGTTGATGGCAGGACGGTAGGGAAGCGTTGATGGCAGGATGGAGGGCGGTTGATGGTAGGATGGTAGGGAAGTGTTGATGGTAGGATGGTAGGGAAGTGTTGATGGTAGGATGGTAAGGAAGTGTTGATGGTAGGATGATAAGGAAGTGTTGATGGTAGGATGGTAGGGAAGTGTTGATGGTAGGATGGTAAGGAAGTGTTGATGGTAGGATGGTAAGGAAGTGTTGATGGTAGGATGGTAGGGAAGTGTTGATGGTAGGATGGTAAGGAAGTGTTGAGGGTAGGATGGTAGGGAAGTGTTGATGGTAGGATGATAAGGAAGTGTTGATGGTAGGATGATAAGGAAGTGCTGATGGTAGGATGGTAGGGAAGTGTTGATGGTAGGATGGTAGGGAAGTGTTGATGGTAGGATGGTAGGGAAGTGTTGATGGTAGGATGGTAGGATGGCAGGGAAGTGTTGATGGTAGGATGGTAGGGAAGTGTTGATGGTAGGATGGTAGGGAAGTGTTGATGGTAGGATGGTAGGGAAGTGTTGATGGTAGGATGGTAAGGAAGTGTTGATGGTAGGATGGTAGGGAAGTGTTGATGGTAGGATGATAAGGAAGTGTTGATGGTAGGATGATAAGGAAGTGTTGATGGTAGGATGGTAGGGAAGTGTTGATGGTAGGATGATAAGGAAGTGTTGATGGTAGGATGATAAGGAAGTGTTGATGGTAGGATGGTAGGGAAGTGTTGATGGTAGGATGGTAGGGAAGTGTTGATGGTAGGATGGTAGGGAAGTGTTGATGGTAGGATGGTAGGGAAGTGTTGATGGTAGGATGGTAAGGAAGTGTTGATGGTAGGATGGTAAGGAAGTGTTGATGGTAGGATGGTAAGGAAGTGTTGATGGTAGGATGGTAGGGAAGTGTTGATGGTAGGATGGTAAGGAAGTGTTGATGGTAGGATGGTAAGGAAGTGTTGATGGTAGGATGGCAGGTAAGTGTTGATGGTAGGATGGTAAGGAAGTGTTGATGGTAGGATGGTAAGGAAGTGTTGATGGTAGGATGGTAGGATGTTGATGGTAAGAAAGTGTTGATGGTAGGATGGTAGGGAAGTGTTGATGGTAGGATGGTAGGGAAGTGTTGATGGTAGGATGGTAGGGAAGTGTTGATGGTAGGATGGTAGGGAAGTGTTGATGGTAGGATGGTAGGGAAGTGTTGATGGTAGGATGGTAGGGAAGTGTTGATGGTAGGATGGTAGGGAAGTGTTGATGGTAGGATGGTAGGGAAGTGTTGATGGTAGGATGGTAGGGAAGTGTTGATGGTAGGATGGTAGGGAAGTGTTGATGGTAGGATGGTAGGGAAGTGTTGATGGTAGGATGGTAAGGAAGTAGGATGGTGAAGAGTGTTGATAGGATGGTAGGGAAGTGTTGATGGTAGGATGGTAGGGAAGTGTTGATGGTAGGATGGTAAGGAAGTGTTGATGGTAGGATGGTAGGGAAGTGTTGATGGTAGGATGGTAAGGAAGTGTTGATGGTAGGATGGTAGGGAAGTGTTGATGGTAGGATGGTAGGGAAGTGTTGATGGTAGGATGGTAGGGAAGTGTTGATGGTAGGATGGTAGGGAAGTGTTGATGGTAGGATGGAGTGTTCATGGTAGGGAGGGTAGTGTTGATGGTAGGACGGAAGGTGGTATTGATGGCAAGTTGTGTTTATGGTAGGATGGTAGGGAAGTGTTGATGGTAGGATGGTAACGGTGTTGAAGTGTTGATGGTAGGATGGTAGGGAAGATGGAGGGTAGAATCTTGATGGTAGGATGGTAAGGAAGAGTGTTAATGGTAGGATGGGAGGGTAGTGTTGATGGTAGGATGGGAGGGTAGTGTTGATGGTAGGATGGAAGGTAGATTATTGATGGTAAGATGGAGGGTAGGATGGTAAGGAAGAGTGTTGATGGTAGGATGGTAGGGAAGAGTGTTGATGGTAAGATGGTAGGGAATTGTGTGGAGGGTAGATGGTAGGATGGGTAAGGAAGAGTAGGGAAGTGTTGATGGTAGGATGGAGGATAGAGTGTTAATGGTAGGATGGGAGGGTAGATTGTTGATGGTAGGATGGGAGGGGAGACTGTTCATTGTAGGAGGGGAGGGTAGAGTGTTGATGGTAGAATGGAGATTAGTGTTGATGGTAGGATGGTAAGCAAGAGTGTTGATGGTAGGATGGTAAGCAAGAGTGTTGATGGTAGGATGGTAGGGAAGAGTGTTGATGGTAGGATGGTAAGGAAGAGTGTTGATGGTAGGGAAGATTGTTGATGGTAGGATGGAGGATATTATTATTATTATTATAATCAAGGGGGAAGCGCTAAACCCGGAGGATTATACAGCGCCTGGGGGGGGATGTGGAAGGCATTCAGGCTTAATTCGGGGAACTGGAGCACAGATCCAATTCCCTAAATCAAGAGCCCCTCACCAACATCAAGGAACCTTCCTTGAGGGGTGATGGAGGATAGAGTGTTAATGGTAGGATGAGAGGGTAGATTGTTGATGGTAGGATGGAGATTAGTGTTGATGGTAGGATGGTAAGGAAGAGTGTTGATGGTAGGATGGAGATTAGTGTTGATGGTAGGATGGGAAGGAAGTGTTCATGGTAGAATGGAAGAAAGAATATTGATGGAAAGATGGGAATGAAGAATGATGACGAAGCTATGGGAGGGAAGAGTACTGATGGAAAATGGGAGGGACGGACGGTAGGAGAGAGAGAGAGAGAGAGAGAGAGAGAGAGAGAATGGTTGTAGCAGGTAATAAAAAAGATGCACGACAGGAAATAAATGGCTGGGAAATTGTTAGTGGTTGCTGGCGAGTTGAGTGTTAGGAATTGAGTATATAACTGGAAGATTGTCTGTCTGGGCACTTGTATACATCCTCGGGAACACCCGCAGTCTACTGTTCTATTATTCTCTATAATAGCAACATTATGAACACACCCGCAGTGTGCTGCTACGCTATTCTCTATGATACTTACATTGTGGGAATAAAAAACCTAGCAACACTTTTCTGTCATATTCCTTCACTGGGGATGGTTCCCACACATGATGTAACGAAATGTGTCAGCCTGAGCTGGGAGACATCAGTAAGGCGATGAGGATATCATTAAACATTCCAGTATGGGCTCAACAGCCACGGCTGCTTCAAAGGTTTCCTTAAAGTCACTATTACCTGGAAATGATGGATCTGATGAGTGTTGAGAAAGAGAGAGAGAAGGGAGGTATGTGACGCTGGAGAGAGGGAAGGGAGGTATGTGACGCTGGAGAGAGGGAAGGGAGGTAAGTGACGCTGGAGAGAGGGAAGAGGGGGAAGTGACGCTGGAGAGAGGGAAGGGAGGTATGTGACGCTGGAGAGAGGGAAGGGAGGTATGTGACGCTGGAGAGAGGGAAGGGAGGTATGTGACGCTGGAGAGAGGGAAGGGAGGTAAGTGACGCTGGAGAGAGGGAAGAGGGGGAAGTGACGCTGGAGAGAGGGAAGGGAGGTATGTGACGCTGGAGAGAGGGAAGGGGGGTAAGTGACGCTGGAGAGAGGGAAGGGACGTAAGTGACGCTGGAGAGAGGGAAGGGGGTAAGTGACGCTGGAGAGAGGGAAGGGGGGTAAGTGACGCTGGAGAGAGGGAAGGGAGGTAAGTGACGCTGGAGAGAGGGAAGGGAGGTAAGTGACGCTGGAGAGAGGGAAGAGGGGGAAGTGACGCTGGAGAGAGGGAAGGGAGGTATGTGACGCTGGAGAGAGGGAAGGGGGTAAGTGACGCTGGAGAGAGGGAAGGGGGGTATGTGACGCTGGAGAGAGGGAAGGGGGGTAAGTGACGCTGGAGAGAGGGAAGGGAGGTATGTGACGCTGGAGAGAGGGAAGGGAGGTATGTGACGCTGGAGAGAGGGAAGGGGGTAAGTGACGCTGGAGAGAGGGAAGGGAGGTATGTGACGCTGGAGAGAGGGAAGGGGGTAAGTGACGCTGGAGAGAGGGAAGGGAGGTATGTGACGCTGGAGAGAGGGAAGGGAGGTATGTGACGCTCGAGAGAGGGAAGGGGGGT
>NC_091305.1:28657649-28670149 GCF_038502225.1 Cherax quadricarinatus
ACAGCAAATGTAGTCCCAATTTTTAAAAAAGGAGACAGACATGAAGCACTAAACTACAGACCAGTGTCACTGACATGTATAGTACGCAGAGTCATGGAAAAGATTATCAGGAGAAGAGTGGTGGAACACCTAGAAAGGAGCAATTTCATCAACATCAGCCAATATGGTTTCAAGGATAGGAGATCCTGTGTCACAAACCTACTGGAGTTCTATGACAGGGTGACAGCAGTAAGATAAGAGAGAGAGGGGTTGGTAGATTGCATTTTCTTGGACTGTAAGAAGGCGTTGACACAGTTCCACACAAAACAGTAGTGCAAAAACTGAAGGACCAGGCAGGGATAACAGGGAAGGCACTTCAATGGATCAGGGAATACTTGTCAGGAAGACAGCAGCGAGTCATGGTACGTGGCGAGGTGTCAGAGTGGGCACCTGTGACCAGCGGGGTCCCACAGGGGTCAGTACTAGGACCAGTGCTATTTCTTGTATTTGTGAACGACATGACGGAAGGAATAGACTCAAAAGTGTCCCTATTTGCAGATGATGTGAAGTTGATGAGAAGAATTCATTCGGACGAAGACCAGGCAGAACTACAAAGGCATCTGGACAGGCTGCAGACCGGGTCCAGCAATTGGCTCCTGGAGTTCAATCCCACCAAGTGCAAAGTCATGAAGATTGGGGAAGGACAAAGAAGACCGCAGACGGAGTACAGTCTAGGGGGCTAGAGACTACAAATCTCACTCAAGGAAAAAGATCTTGGGGTGAGTATAACACCAGGCACATCTCCTGAAGCACACATCAACCAAATAACTGCTGCAGCATAAGGGTACCTAGCAAATCGAAGAACAGCATTCCGACATCTTAATAAGGAATCGTTCAGGACCCTGTACACCGTGTACGTTAGGCCCATATTGGAGTATGCGACACCAGTTTGGAACCCACAACAGCCAAGCACGTAAAGAAACTAGAGAAAGTGTAAAGGTTTGCAAGAAGACTAGTCCCAGAGCTAAGGGGTATGTCCTACGAGGAGAGGTTAAGGGAAATCAACCTGACGACACTGGAGGACAGGAGAGATAGGAGGGACATGATAACGACATATAAAATACTGAGAGGTATTGACAAGGTGGACAAAGACAGGATGTTCCAGAGATTGGACACAACAACAAGAGGACACAGATGGAAGTTGAAGACGCAGATGAATCACAGGGATGTTAGGAAGTACTTCTTCAGCCACAGAGTAGTCAGCAAGTGGAATAGTTTGGGAAGCGATGTAGTTGAGGCAGGATCCATACACAGCGTTAGCAGAGGTATGATAAAGCTCATGGTTCAGGGAGAGTGACCCAGTAGCGACCAGTGAACAGGCGGGGCCAGGAGCTATGAATCGACCCCCACAACCACAAATAGGTGAGTACACACACACACACACACATATATATATATATATATATATATATATATATACATATATATATATATATATATATGTCGTGCCGAATAGGCAGAACTTGCGATCTTGGCTTAAATAGCAACGCTCATCTTGCCATATAGGACAAGTGAAAATTTGTGTATGCAATAATTTCGCCAAAATCATTCTGAACCTAACGAAAAAAATATATTTGATTGTGTTTGTTTAATATTAAATTATTGTAAACGTATTTAAAATATATTTAGTTTGGTTAGGCTAAAATAAATTGCTCTTGTTATAATAAGGTTAGGAAAGTTTTCTAAGATTCTTTTGGTGCAAAATTAAAAATTTTTATATGAGCATTAATGTAAAAAATATATCTTTAAACGTATAAGAGAAAATTTCAGAAAGGACTTAATTTTAAATGAGTTCTTGCTAATTGACCAGTTTTACATATTCGGCACGACATATATATATATATGTATATATATATATATATATATATATATATATATATATATATATATATATATATATATATATATATATATATATAAATATATATATATATATATATATATATATATATATATATATATATATATATATATATATATATATATAGAGAGAGAGAGAGAGAGAGAGAGAGAGAGAGAGACATACACACAGGTACACAAACAGACAGGTACACACACAAACATGTTCCCACACACACGCACACAGTGGTGCACACAAACAGGTACACACACAGGTTTACACACACAGGTACACACACACAGGTACACCCACACAGGTTCACACACACAGGTATACACACAGGTACACACACACAGGTATATACACACAGATACACACACACAGGTACACACACACAGGTACACACACATATGAAGACCGCAGACGGAATACAGTCTAGGGGGTCAGAGACTACAAACCTCACTCAAGGAAAAAGTTCTTGGGGTGAGTATAACACCAGGCACATCTGAAGCGCACATCAACCAAATAACTGCTGCAGCATATGGGCGCCTAGCAAACCTCAGAACAGCATTCCGACATCTTAATAAGGAATCATTCAGGACCCTGTACACCGTGTACGTTAGGCCCATATTGGAGTATGCGGCACCAGTTTGGAACCCACACCTAGCCAAGCACGTGAAGAAACTAGAGAAAGTGCAAAGGTTTGCAACAAGACTAGTCCCAGAGCTAAGAGGTATGTCCTACGATGAGAGGTTAAGGGAAATCAACCTGACGACTCTGGAGGACAGGAGAGATAGGGGGGACATGATAACGACATACAAAATACTGAGAGGAATTGACAAGGTGCACAAAGACAGGATGTTCCAGAGATTGAACACAGTAACAAGGGGACACAGTTGGAAGCTGAAGACACGGATGAATCAAAGGGATGTTAGGAAGTATTTCTTCAGCCACAGAGTAGTCAGTAAGTGGAATAGTTTGGGAAGCGATGTAGTGGAGGCAGGATCCATACATAGCTTTAAGCAGAGGTATGATAAAGCTCACGGCTCAGGGAGAGTGACCTAGTAGCGATCAGTGAAGAGGCGGGGCCAGGAGCTCGGACTCTACCCCCGCAACCTCAACTAGGTGAGTACAACTAGGTGAGTACATAGGTACACACACATGTATACACACACAGGTACACACACAGGTACACACAAACAGGTAAACACACAGGTACACACACAGGTACAAATACACAGGTACACACACACACACAGGTACACACACAGATACACACACACAGGTACACAACCAGGTACACACAAACAGGTACACACACAGGTACACACACACAGGTACACACACACAGGTACACATACAGGAATCGTTGAAGACACTGTACACTGTGCATGTTAGGCCCATACTGGAGTATGCAGCGCCAGTCTGGAACCCACACCTGGTCAAGCACGTCAAGAAGTTAGAGGAAGTACAAAGGTTTGCAACAAGGCTAGTCCCAGAGCTCAGGGGAATGTCGTACGAGGAAAGGTTGAGGGGAAATCGGACTGACGACACTGGAGGCCAGAAGGGTCAGGGGAGACATGATAACGACATACAAGATACTGCGGGGAATAGATAAGGTGGACAGAGAAAGGATGTTCCAGAGAGGGGACACAGGAACAAGGGGTCACAACTGGAAGCTGAAGACTCAGACGAGTCACAGGGACGTTAGGAAGTATTTCTTCAGTCATAGAGTCGTCAGGAAGTGGAATAGCCTAGCAAGTGAAGTAGTGGAGGCAGGAACCATACATAGTTTTAAGAAGAGGTATGATAAAGCTCAGGAAGCAGAGAGAGAGAGAGAGGACCTTGTAGCAATCAGTGAAGAGGCGGGGCCAGGAGCTGAGTCTCGACTCCTGCAACCACAATTAGGTGAATTAGGTGAGTACACACACACACACACACACACACACACACACACACACACACACGTGAAGCAGTATCGCTGAATAGTGCTCCCAGGATTTGTTCTAGTGGCTGTCCTAAGATACTATTAGCGGTCATCGTACGTGAGTGAATCAGTGAACATACCTACAAGAGTGTAACAGCTTTCAATAGTGAGAATAATGTGATAAGATCAAGAATTTTACAATTTAAATTTGAATCAATGCTGAGTGAGGGAGGGTAGCAGTCAGCTGATGGCGCTGCTGGCACCAGTGTTGACACAAAATATCCAAACATAGTTAATTGGGTTAACGGTGTGTTCTGAAATATTAATAAATACAGATATTGGTTGGTTATAGCAGCAGTATAGTGATAAGGCCATAAACGAGTGATTAAGTAAATAATGAAAGTAAGAAAAAATTAGTCAATCCCCAGCTGTTGGTGTTGTGAATGTAGTTAACATCATCAGATTTGTTATGACCATAACACTGTACTAAAGAAAAAAGAGTGAATACCAAGTCTTAAAAGAAAAAAAAGAAAAGAAAATCTTGAGTTCATGATAAAGTTCCTGAAGGAGTTACAAGTGAAGGAGTTGATAGCAGCCACCAGCAGGAACCTCCATTGTGCAGACATCACTTGCCTATGTGTGGTTAGTTTTTGGTTGGTGTCTAAAGTCTCAGTGTCTCGCCCTGCTGGTTTTATGCTATACCATCACTCCCTAACTTTCAGTGCCAGGAGATAGATAGTGGTAACACTGATAATGTTTAGTAAATTATCTAAATATCTTCAGAAGAGTTGTTAGCCTAGTGCCCCCCCCCCGTCTTTCTGACAGTGACAAGCTAGTAAACAAGTACGTACATACAAACACACGTGTTCACCAGTAATTATTATTATAGTAAATGTTAGTATATATTAATAAGGAATTGAGTGAGAAATAATTCTATAATCTTCTAAAAAGTAACGTAGCCTAGTGTGCAAAGATCCGGGCCGGGAGAGTACCGGTGAACCAAGAACAATAACAAATAGTGTTAACCTGACCCCCCCCCTCTTTTTCAAAGAACAAGCTGGTAAACACACAAGTGTACACAGTAAATATTATAGTAGTATATATTAGTGTATATTAATAAGGAATTGATTGTGAAATACTTCTATAATCGTCGAAAGAGTAGCGTAGCCTAGTGTGATTTATGAACCCCCCTCCCCCCTTTTTTAAGACTAAGACAAAAGCGCATGCGCACGCACACGCGCAGACACACATACACACACATACACACACATACACACACATACACACACATACACACATATACACAAATATACACACACATACACACACACACACACACACACACACACACACACACACACACACACACACACACACACACACACACACACACACACACACACACACACACAAACCTAACCTAACACATTAGCTCATAAATCCCCCACCACGCACACACATTTTTATAAGCTGAAGCAGCTAGAACATCCCAACAGGATAAAGACAAAATGGGATCTCAAAAGGGAGGACGTAAAGGCAAGGGCACCGATGATGGCTGGTCGGAAAAGGAAGAATAGGTAGAACGGCTCAAGAACAAAATGGAACAACAATGGGAGAAAAAGTTAGAGCTTTGCAATAATATGTTAGAGCAAATATCTGCAGAGAGCAAAAGTGGGAACCACGAGCTGTAGTAGCTGAGGCAAAGATACAGAGATTGGAGGAAAAATAGATGTGCTGAAGCAGGATCTAAAGATGAGGTCCGAAAGGAGCAAGATGACTGAAATGGGAACATCAGCAGGCAGCGAGGGGACTGAAGGAGGGGATGGAGCTAAGCAGTCTTTTGCAGCAGTAATATCAGGCCATCATGGTGTCTGGGAGATGAATAGGGAAACATCAAGGGAGATGCTTAAATCAGATACAGAGGGAAAAGAAATGGGAAGAGGAGAGGGAGGGGGTCAATAATTATTCATGGGCTTCAGGAGGCTGAAGGGCAGACCTATGATGAAAGAAAGCATTGGGGGAAAACAGAGATTAAGAATATCATTGCAATAACAGGAGAGAGGGATGTCTCAGGTAGAAAATTTTCACAGACTAGGGGGGTATTCGAGGAAAAAAAATCGACCAATCAAATTGACATTCAGGGCAGATGTGGTACAGAACAGGATACTACAACAGAAACCACTGTTAAAGGACTCTCCAGATTATCAAAAAGTGTTCCTCAACTGAGACAAAACCAGTGGAAGGAAAGAGAGATAGGACAGGCAACGACAGACAGGAAAACTCATACTTTGGGGGAACATCAAACACAAATGCTTACAGAAACCTCTCAGCCCCTGTCACCACATATCAACCAAACACAGTAAACAGAAATGAACCTCACTCCATAGCCACCACCCCCCTAAGCACTAATTCCACAATCACAGCAGCCTCCCATAATATTCTGCCCTGCCTCCCACCCTCCCAGCCTGCACCTTCCTATTCTATCTCCCAAAATAGAGTAATGGAAAGGAAGCTATAGGTATGGTACACCAATGCAGATGGAATAACAAATAAGAGTGAAGAGTGGCAAGAACGCATCATTGATGCATCATCTGACATCATAGCACTAATAGAGATAAAACTTACAGGGATGATAACAGATGCAAGTTTCCCACCTGGATATCAGATTATGAGGAAAGACAGAGAGAACAGAGGAGGGGGAGGAGTAGCATTGCTCATAAACCAGTGGAGTTTTGAGGAGATGGGAGGAATGGAAAGAAGGGAAACAGACGACCTCATTGTAGGAACACTTCAGACTGGGGGTCCAAAGGTGATGATAGCAGTGATGTATAACCCACCACTTAACAGCAGGAGAACAAGAGAAGAGTATGATGTGCACAATAGGGCAATGGTGGATACACTAGCTGACATGGCCAGGAGGGCTCATATGGGTAGGACAAAATTGCTTATAATGGAGGATTTCAATCATAAAGAGATTGACTGGGAAAACCTAGAGCCACATAGGAGACCAGAACATGGAGGGCTAAGATGTTGGAGACTGTGTTGGAGAACTTCATGCACCAGCATGTTAGGGATACAACCAGAGAGAGAGGAGAGGATGTTGCAGCAAGGCTGGATCTCATATTCACCTTGAATAGTTCAGACATAGGGGATATCACCCATGAAAGACCCCTTGGCGCTAGTGATCATGATGTCCTGAGTTTTGAATATCTTGTAGAGTTAACAGTGGAGAATGCAGCAGCACGAGAACAAAGAGAGAAACCGAACTTCAAAAAAGGGGACTACATAGGAATGAGAAGTTTCCTGCATGAAGTGCAGTGGGAAACAGAACTAGATGGAAAGACAGTAAATGAAATGATGGAAATAGTGACCCTTACGTGCAGGGAGGCAGAGGAAAGGTTCATACCAAAGGGCAACAGAAAAAATGGTAAGACCAGAGTGAGCCCATGGTTTAATTGGAGGTGTAAAGAGGCCAAAGCCAAGTGTGCTAGAGCATGGAAAAGGTATAGAAGGCAAAGGACTCAAGAAAACAAGGAGCTGAGCAGAAGAACCAGAAACGAATATGCAGGGATAAGGAGAGAGGCCAAGAGGCAATACGAGAACGACATAGCATCAAAAGCCAAATCTGAACCAAAGTTGTTATACAGTCACATTAGGAGAAAAACAACAGTCAAGGACCAGGTAATCAGGCTGAGGAAAGAAGGAGGGGAGCTCACAAAGAGTGACCAAGAAGTATGTGATGAACTAAACAAAAGATTTAGAGAAGTGGTGACGTGTACTTAGCTCTGTGAAGTTCTGTCCAGTGTGTTCTCCGTGAATCTGCACAAGATGTCCTCTCCTGAGCAACTGTACCAGCAGCTGAAAGAGGAGCTTAGGGTTGCTAAGCTTGAGATATGGTGACTGACAGGAAAACAAGAGGATTCGAAGTAATCCTCCTGTTGTGAGTCCTCAGGTCAAGAGAGGAACCTGGTCAGTGGCTGGCCAACATGGAACAAAGCTGAAAATCAAGAAGTCTGTTGGAGTGGCAAAAACAATGAAGATCCAGAAGATTGCTGTGGAGACTTCCAACCCATTTTCGGTGTTACCAGATGAATGTGGGTTGTCTTCTGGGAACGTCACAACGACCACCAAGAGAGCATTGGCAGACGTGAGTGAGACATCCCTTGATACCCCAGTGAAGACCATCAAGAATGTCATGACAAATTTCACAAATGAAGGTAAGAACATTGTTATAGTTAGAGACAGTCAGGTTAAGTTTATGGATAGGGCCTTTTGTCTTAGGGACAGGAAGAGTAGGCTCAGGGTATGTTTTCCTGGGGCTGGGATGGGGGATATTGTTAGCCATCTGGACGACATCATGAAAGGTAATGGGAAATCCTATTATCTTCCTCAGTGTGGGAGGCAACGATGTTGGCAGACGTAGGAGTGAGGACCTGATTAGCAAGTATAGGTCAGCAATAGAGATAATTAGGAAGAAGGGTGGGAACCCTGTCATATGTGGTATTTTGCCAAGGAGAGAAGTTGGAAATGAATGGTTGTCCAGGGCAATTGGTGTCAATTGCTGGCTGGACAAATACTGTAAGGAGAATGCGGTAACATTCATTGACAACTGGGACCTCTTCTATGGCAGAAATGACATGTATGCCAGGGATGGGGTTCACTTATCTAGGTCTGGGGTGGGGGCACTGGCAACGGCAGTGGAGGGAGCTGTTAGGGCTTTAAACTAGGAATATATAGTGGTATGGGTTTTGACGAAAATACAGTGAAGTTCCAGTATAGTAATACTATGAGTTCTAGGGGAACTAGTAATAGGCAGAGTGAGGTGGATATTGGAAAGCCAATGGCACTAGGCGACAAGGACATTAATAGGTTTAGTGAAAAAACAGATATGAGCAGGAAGGGTAAAGAGAAAGGAGGGTCTTTAAAATTATATTATGCTAATAGCCGTATTGCTAGTAATAAGATGGATGAGTTGAGATTAGTTGCTAATGCAGGTAACATTGATGTATTTGCAATCACTGAGGCATGGTTTAATTACAAAAGTCGGGACATGCCTTCGGAATGTCACATTCAGGGTTTTAAATTGTTCCAAGTAGATAGAAATATCGGTAAGGGAGGTGGGGTGGCACTGTATGTCCGAGATCACTTGAACTGTTGCATAAAAACGAGTATTAAGTCTGAGGTAACACATACAGTCTGTCTGGATAGAATTTTCAGAGGGGCATAAAAAATTGATTCTAGGAGTGATATACCGTCCCCCAAACTTAGATAGGGACCAAGGGAAATTACTGTGGGAGGAAATTGTTAAGGCCACAAAGCACGATAACGTAGTAATTCTAGGGGACTTTAACTTTAGTCACATTGATTGAAATTTCTTGACTGGGAATTTAGAATCAAATGACTTCTTAGAAGTAGTTCAGGAATGTTTTCTGAAGCAGTTTGTGACAGAACCTACAAGGGGAAATAACCTTCTTGATTTGGTTCTGGCGAACAAGGAAACCCTTGTTAATAATTTAGAAATTAATGAGGAACTCGGCACAAGCGATTACAAATCAATTACCTTTAGCATAGAATGGAAGTATGATAGTAGGGACAACTCAGTAACAGTTCCAGATTTTCGCTTAGCAGGTTACAATGGGCTTAGAGAACACTTATCATCTGTTGACTGGGATAACGAAGAGAGCTATCATTATGACAATTTTCTGAACACCATACATGCTGCTCAAAGAACGTTTATCCCGTATAAAGAAATTAGATCAAATAGAAATGACCCAAAATGGATGAATAATAGGCCGAAATATCTGCTAGGGCATAAGAAAGAAATTTATAGGCGTATCAAAAGAGGTGAGGGTCATCTTATTAATCAGTATATTGACATTAAGAGGGACGTTAAAAAGGGGATAAGAAAACCTAAAAGGGACTATGAAATTAAAGTTGCTAGGGATTCGAAAACTAACCCAAAAAGTTTTTTCCAGGTCTATAGAACGAAAGTTAGAGATAAGATAGGTCCCCTTAAAAATAACAATGGGCATCTTACTGACAAAGATAATGAAATGTGCTCGATTTTAAATAATTATTTTCTCTCGGTTTTTACACAGGAAGACACTAATAATATTCCAGTAATTAATTTTTATAGTGCAACATCACAGTCACTAGTGAAATGGTTGTGAAACAAATAGACCGACTAAAGCAAAATAAGTCGCCGGGTCCTGATGAGGTTTTTTCAAGGGTTCTTAAGGAATGCAAAATGGAACTCTGTGAACCATTAAATAATATTTTTAATTTATCTCTTCAAACAGGTGTAGTGTCTGATATGTGGAAGATGGCTAATGTAATTCCTATTTTTAAAGCAGGGGACAAGTCGTTACCGTCAAATTACCGCCCAATAAGCCTGACCTCAATTGTAGGCAAATTACTAATCAATTATAGCTGAGATTATAAGAAGCCATCTCGATAAGCATAGCTTGATTAATGATACTCAGCATGGATTCACGAGACACCGTTCTTGTCTAATTTATTAACTTCTTCAGTAGAGCTTTTGAAGCTGTTGATCACGATAAAGAATTTGATATTATTTACTTAGATTTTAGTAAGGCTTTTGATAGAGTTCTGCACCAAAGACTGTTAAAGAAAGTGGCAGCTCATGGCATTGAGGGAAAAGTGCTCTCGTGGATCGAGTCATGGCTCACAGACAGGAAGCAGAGAGTGTCCATAAATGGGGTTAAATCCGAGTGGCGTTCCACAGGGATCAGTCTTGGGCCCCTTGTTGTTTATAATATATATATCAATGACCTTGATGAGGGAATTACTAGTGAAATAAGCAAATTTGCCGATGACACAAAGATAGGTAGGATAATTGATTCAAACGTAGATATCAGGGAACTTCAGGAGGATTTAGACAAACTCAATACCTGGTCAGAAAAGTGGCAGATTCAGTTCAATGTAGACAAATGCAAGGTTCTGAAGCTCGGGAGTGTCCATAACCTTAGCACTTAAAAGTTAAATAATGTAGAACTTAGCCATACAGATTGCGAAAAGGACTTGGGGGTTATGATAAGCAGCAACCTAAAACCAAGACAGCAGTGCCTAAGCGTACGTAATAAGGCGAACAGATTACTGGGATTTATATCAAGAAGTGTAAGCAACAGAAGTTCAGCGGTTATATTACATCTTTATACATCATTAGTAAGGCCTCACCTAGATTATGCAGCTCAGTTCTGGTCTCCATATTACAGAATGGACATAAATTCGTTAGAAAACATTCAGCGTAGAATGACTAAATTAATACATAGCATTAGAAATCTTCCCTATGAAGAGAGGTTGAAGACCCTTAAATTACATTCACTTGTTAGACGAAGAATGAGGGGAGACATGATCGAAGTGTATAAGTGGAAGATGGGTATTAATAAAGGGGACATTAATAAGGTCTTGAGGATATCTCTCCAAGAGAGAACCCGCAGTATTGGATTTAAATTAGACAAGTTTAGATTTAGAAAGGACATAGGAAAGTATTGGTTTGGAAATAGGGTAGTTGATGAGTGGAACAGTCTACCTAGTTGGGTTATTGAGGCTAGGACTTTGGGTAGTTTCAAATTTAGGTTGTATAAATATATGAGTGAGAGGGGTTGGATTTGAGTGGGACTTGCAAATATGTGGATAGAGTTATGAGAGCTTATTTCTTGGGCAGCATTGAAAATTAGGTTGGGCAAATGTTTTGTTAGTGGGATGGATTGTAAAGGACCTGCCTAGTATGGGCCAACAGGCCTGCTGCAGTGATCCAGTGGGAATCGGCAAGTGTGATAACAAAAAAATAAAAAAAATAAAATATATATATATATATATATATATATATATATATATATATATATATATATATATATATATATATATATATATATATATATATATATACACACACACACACACACACAGGTACACAAACAGACAAGCACACAAACATGTTCTCACACACACACACACAGGTGCACACAAACAGGTACACACACAGGTACACACACACACGTACACACACATGTACACACACAGGTACACACACAGGTACACACGCAGGTACACACACAGGTACACACACACACGTACACACACAGGTACACACACACAGGTACACACACAGGTACACACACAGGCACACACACACAGGTACACACACAGGTACACATACACAGGTACACACACACAGGTACACACACACAGGTCCACACACAGGTACACACACAGGTACACACACACAGGTACACACACAGGTACACACACACAGATACACAGGTACACACACACAGATACACACACACAGGTACACACACACAGGTACACACACACAGGTACACATACACAGATACACACACACAGGTACACACACACAGGTACACACACACAGATTCACACACACAGGTACACACACATAGGTACACACACACAGATACACACACACAGGTACAAACAAACAGGTACACACACAGGTACACACACAGGTACACACACACAGGTACACACACACAGATACACACACACAGACACACACACACAGGTACACACACACACAGGTACACAGAAGGCACTAGATAAGACGCCCACCACCACCATTGTCTTCATGGAAGATGAATGTACCTTTGTCACCGTTGTCATGGAGTCACTGTGTACCATCAAGCTCAGTAATCGTCCCAACTTCCTCTC
>NC_091305.1:28675149-28732649 GCF_038502225.1 Cherax quadricarinatus
ATGACTTTGCATTTGGCAGGGTTGAATTCGAGAAGCCAGTTTCTGGACCACATGTCCAGCCTGTCCAGGTCTTTTTGCAGTCCTGCCTCATCCTCATCCGATTTAATTCTTCTCATCAGCTTCACATCATCTGCGAATAGGGACACTTCAGAGTCTATTCCTTCCATCATGTCGTTCACATATATCAAAAATAGCACGGGTCCTAGAACTGACCCCTGTGGGACCCCACTCGTCACAGGCGCCCACTGTGATACCTCTTCACGTACCATGACTCGTTGTTGCCTCCCCGTCAGGTATTCCCTTATCCATTGCATTGCCCTCCCTGTTATATGAGCCTGATCCTCCAGCTTCTGCACTAATCTCTTGTGGGGAACTGTGTCAAAGGCCTTCCTGCAGTCTAGGAAAACGCAATCAACCCACCCCTCTCTCTCGTGTCTTATTTCTGTTGCCTTGTCATAAAACTCCAGAAGGTTTGTGACACAGGATTTGCCTTCCGTGAACCCATGCTGGTTTTCATTTATAATCTTGTTCCCTTCCAGGTGTTCCACCGCTCTCCTCCTGATAATCTTCTCCATGACTTTGCACACAATACATGTCAGAGACACAGGTCTGTAGTTTAGTGCCTCATTTCTGTTTCCTTTCTTAAATATGGGGACTAACATTTGCTGTCTTCCATTTCTCAGGTAGTTGCCCAGTTTCAAGGGATGTGTTGAAGATTGTGGTTAGGGGCACGCACAGCATCTCTGCTCCTTCTCTAAGGACCCATGGGGAGATGTCCGGTCCCATCGCATTTGAGGTATCAAGGTCACTTAGCAGCTTCTGCACCTCCTCCTCGGTTGTTCGTATGTCATCCAACACTTGTTGGTATATTCTCTCTTGATGTTCCCTTCTGTGCTGTCTTCCCAGAGCCCTTCCTGTCTCTACTGTAAAAACTTCCTTAAATCCCCTGTTTAGATCCTCACATACCTCCTGATCATTTCTTGTGAGTTCTCCACCTTCTGTCCTCAGTCTGATCACCTTGTCTTTGACTGTTGTCTTCCTCCTGATGTGGCTATACAACAGTTTCGGGTCAGTCTTGATTTTCGATGCTATGCTATTTTCCTACTGTTGCTGGGCCTCCCTCCTTACCTGTGCATACTGGTTCCTGGCTCTGCGACTGATCTCCCTATTTTCATGTGTTCTCTGCCTTCTGTACTTTTTGCATTCTCTATTGCACTTTGTTTCTGCCTCCTTACACCGTCGGGTAAACCAGGGGCTCGTTCTGATCTTCCCATTGTTTCTGTTGCCCTTGGGAATAAACCTTTCCACTGCCTCCTTGCATTTTGTTGTTACATATTCCATCATTTCATTTACTGGCTTTCCTGCCAGTTCTCTGTCCCACGGAACCTCCTGCAGGAAGTTCCTCAACCCTATGTAGTCCCCTCTTTTATAGTCAGGCTTTTCCCATTCAACTCCTGTCACTCTCTCCACTCACTATGTATTCAAAGCACAGAACCACGTGGTCACTAGCTCCTAGGGGACTCTCATATGTGTTGTCCTCAATGTCTGAACTGCCCAGGGTGAACACAAGGTCCAATCTTGCTGGTTCATCCTCCCCTCTCACTCTGGTAGTGTCCTTAACATGTTGATGCATGTGTCTGTGTACTCACCTAGTTGTACTCACCTAGTTGAGGTTGCAGGGGTCGAGTCCAAGCTCCTGGGCCCTCCTCTTCACTGGTCGCTATTAGGCCACTCTCCCTGAACCGTGAACTTTATCATACCTCTGCTTAAAGCTATGTATGGATCCTGCCTTCACTACATCGCTTCCCAAACTATTCCACTTACTGACTACTCTGTGGCTGAAGAAATACTTCCTAACATCCCTGTGATTCATCTGTGTCTTCAACTTCCAACTGTGTCCCCTTATTGCTGTGTCCCATCTCTGGAGCATCCTGTCTTTGTCCACCTTGTCAATTCCTCTCAGTATTTTGTATGTCGTTATCATGTCCCCCCTATCTCTTCTGTCCTCCAGTGTCGTCAGGTCGATTTCCCTTAACCTCTCCACATAGGACATACCCCTTCGCTCTTTTTGCAAATCTTTGCACCTTCTCTAGTTTCTTAACGTGCTTGGCTAGGTGTGGGTTCCAAACTGGTGCCGCATACTCCAACATGGGCCTAACGTACACGGTGTACAGGGTCCTGAACGATTCCTTATTAAGATGTCGGAATGCTGTTCTGAGGTTTCCTAGGCGCCCATATGCTGCAGCAGTTATTTGGTTGATGTGAGCTTCAGGAGATGTGCCTGGTGTTATACTCACCCCAAGATCTTTTTCCTTGAGTGAGGTTTGTAGTCTCTGGCCCCCTAGACTGTATTCCGTCTGCGTTCTTTGCCCTTCCCCAATCTTCATGATTTTGCACTTGGTGGGGTTGAACTCCAGGAGCCAATTGCTGGACCAGGTCTGCAGCCTGTCCAGATTCCTTTGTAATTCTGCCTGGTCTTCGTTCGAATGAAATCTTCTCATCAACTTCAAGTCATCTGCAAACAGGGACACTTCGGAGTCTATTCCTTCCGTCATGTCGTTCACAAATACCAGAAACAGCACTGGTCCTAGGACTGACCCCTGTGGGACCCCGCTGGTCACAGGCGCCCACTGTTACACCTCCCCACGTACCATGACTTGCTGCTGTCTTCCTGACAAGTATTCTCTGATCCATTGTAGTGCCTTCCCTCTTATCCCTGCTTAGTCCTCCAGTTTTTGCACTAATCTCTTGTGTGGAACTGTGTCAAACGCCTTCTTACAGTCCAAGAAAATGCAATCCACCCACCCTTCTCTCTCTTGTCTTACTGCTGTCACCATGTCATAGAACTCCAGTAGGTTTGTGACTCAGAATTTCCCGTCCCTGAAACCATGTTGGTTGATGTTGATGAGATCATTCCTTTCTAGGTGTTCCACCACTCTTCTCCTGATAATCTTCTCCATGACTTTGCATACTATACATGTCAGTGACACTGGTCTGTAGTTTAGTGCTTCATGTCTGTCTCCTTTTTTAAAGATTGGGACTACATTTGCTCTCTTCCATGCCTCAGGTAATCTCCCTGTTTCGAAAGATGTGTTGAATATTGTTGTTAGGGGTACACGTTGCGCCTCTGCTCCCTCTCTCAGGACCCATGGGGAGATTTTATCCGGCCCCATTGCCTTTGAAGTATCTAGCTCACTCAGAAGTCTCTTCACTTCTTCCTCGGTTATGTGTAGTGTATCCAGTACTTGGTGGTGCGCCCCACCTCTCCGTCTTTCTGGAGCCCTTTCTGTCTCCTCTGTGAACACTTGTTTCAATCTCTTGTTGAGTTCCTCACATATTTCACGGGCATTGTTTGTTATCTCTCCTCCTTCCTACCTTAGCTTGATTACCTGGTCCTTGACTGTTGTTTTCCTCCTGATGTGGCTGTATAACAGCTTCAGGTCAGATTTGGCTTTCGCTGCTGTGTCGTTTTCATATTGACGTTGGGCCTCCCTTCTTATCTGTTGCATATGTGTCTTACCTAACAATCTACGGTCACCACTACACAACATAAGTTGTAGCAGCAGTAATCTACGGTCACCACTACACAACATAAGTTGTAGCAGCAGTAATCTACGGTCACCACTACACAACATAAGTTGTAGCAGCAGTAATCTACAGTCACCACCACACAACATGAGTTGTAGCAGCAGTAATCTACGGTCACCACTACACAACATAAGTTGCAGCAGCAGTAATCTACGGTCATCACTACACAACATAAGTTGTAGCAGCAGTAATCTACGGTCACCACTACACAACATAAGTTGTAGCAGCAGTAATCTACGGTCACCACTACACAAAAGTTGTAGCAGCAGTACTCTACGGTCACCACTACACAACATAAGTTGCAGCAGCAGTAATCTACGGTCACCACTACACAACATAAGTTGTAGCTGCAGTAATCTACGGTCACCACTACACAACATAAGTTGTAGCTGCAGTAATATACGGTCACCACTACACAACATAAGTTGTAGCTGCAGTAATCTACGGTCACCACTACACAACATAAGTTGTAGCTGCAGTAATCTACGGTCACCACTACACAACATAAGTTGTAGCTGCAGTAATCTACGGTCACCACTACACAACATAAGTTGTAGCTGCAGTAATCTACGGTCACCACTACACAACATAAGTTGTAGCAGCAGTAATCTACGGTCACCACTACACAACATAAGTTGTAGCAGCAGTAATCTACGGTCACCACTACACAACATAAGTTGTAGCAGCAGTAATCTACAGTCACCACCACACAACATAACTCACGAAATAGTAATGACACGATTGCAAATAAACCATACCACGGGTGGGGTTTGAACCCACGGTCAGAGTCTAAAAACTCAAGACCGTCGCGTTAGCCACTGGGCCAGCTAGCTTCAATGAGATTCGTCCAACTAGGTATATTTCTACGCCATAGGAAGGTTAGCATAGGAACCACTGTGTCCACAAAGTTTTTACAGACGAATCTCCCGCTAGCATGTCCGTGACGAACTCTAGCTCAAGTCCCCTCAAAGCTCTCAACATGCATTTGTGGACACTGTGTTGCCTGCGTTGCCTAGTGGCTAACGCGACGGTCTGGAGTTTTGAGACTCTCTGACCGCGAGTTCAAACCCCACCCGTGGTATTGTTTGTTTACACAAAAGTTGTAGCAGCAGTAATCTACGGTCACCACTACACATTACAGAGGCCCCAGAGGAACACAAGGGCAACGTTAAATATACCATATTTAACGCTGCCACCAGCAAGTGGCTAATACTGTCAACTGCGGTAGAGCTTACTGCTACGGTGGCGTCAGCTAGGTTACTGCTACGGTGGCGTCAGCTAGGTTACTGCTACGGTGGCGTCAGCTAGGTTACTGCTACGGTGGCGTCAGCTAGGTTACTGCTACGGTGGCGTCAGCTAGGTTACTGCTACGGTGGCGTCAGCCAGGTTACTGCTACGGTGGCGTCAGCTAGGTTACTGCTACGGTGGCGTCAGCTAGGTTACTGCTACGGTGGCGTCAGCTATGTTACTGCTACGATGGCGTCAGCCAGGTTACTGCTACGGTGGCGTCAGCTAGGTTACTGCTACGGTGGCGTCAGCTAGGTTACTGCTACTGTGGCGTCAGCTAGGTTACTGCTTCTGTGGCGTCAGCTAGGTTACTGCTACGGTGGCGTCAGCTAGGTTACTGCTACGGTGGCGTCAACTAGGTTACTGCTACTGTGGCGTCAGCTAGGTTACTGCTACGGTGGCGTCAGCTAGGTTACTGCTACGGTGGCGTCAGCTAGGTCACTGCTACGGTGGCGTCAGCCAGGTTACTGCTACGGTGGCGTCAGCTAGGTTACTGCTACGGTGGCGTAGGCTAGGTTACTGCTACGGTGGCGTCAGCTAGGTTACTGCTACTGTGGCGTAATCTAGGTTACTGCTACTGTGGCGTCAGCTAGGTTACTGCTACGGTGGCGTCAGCTAGGTTACTGCTACGGTGGCGTCAACTAGGTTACTGCTACTGTGGCGTCAGCTAGGTTACTGCTACTGTGGCGTCAGCTAGGTTACTGCTAGGGGGGGTGTCAGTTAGGTTACTGCTAGGGGGGCGTCAGCTAGGTTGCTGCTAGGGGGGTGTCAGTTAGGTTACTGCTAGGGAGACGTCAGCTAGGTTACTGCTAGGGGGTCATCTGCTAGGTTACTGCTAAGGGGGGTGTTATCTAGGTTACTGCTAGGGGGGCGTCAGATAGGTTACTGCTAGGGGGGCGTCAGCTAGGTTGCTGCTAGGGGGGCATCAGCTAGGTTATTTCTAGGGGGACGTCAGCTAGGTTACTGCTAGGGGGTCATCAGCTAGGTTACTGCTAGGGGGTGTCAGCTAGGTTAGGTTAAGTAAGAGTTGTCAGGAAGCAGGACAATGTTTCCTGACGCGGGTCTTAGTCATATGATGACCCGCCGCTAGAGTTTTGGGTTATCTGACCGAGGCCTTCCGCTGGCTTACCAGTCCAGCTAGGAAGAAACACATATGGGACCAAGTTGGAAGGTAGTAGCGGTGAGCACAGCTAGTGAACATCATGTCAAGAAAATTTCTTTGCCTCCCACTTCACGTCAAATTCAAGAAAGCTGAGGAGAGTAATTTATATACGAAAAACGCGCTAAACCCCCGTGGGATCATTCAGCACAAGGAGGCATGGAGGCTCCATCCTCCGTCCGGTAATTGTGATATTCAAACTACTCTGGCAGGCAGTCTTCCCGAGGCTTTTTATGGCTGAGGGAAAGTAGATGAACCATCAAGATAAGACATAATATTCAGTCTGGTAGCAGATGATATTAAGGCAATACAGTACGGGGAACCCCGAGGGGAGACCAGCTATTCCCTCTCCTTGCGGCCAGTCACATCCTAGAGGCGAATGAAAGAGGATGGAATAGAAGGGAAAGAGAGCAAGAAACTAACTCACAGGTAATTTAAAAAAAAGTTAATGAGTAAGAGTGATTTTGGGGGGAAATACAGTAACACAAATTAATGGAAGAGCAAAACACATAATGGATTTCCCTTGCCTAAAGCAGAGACTCGACCTTTGTAACTACAAATGGGTGATCACAGGAGCTACAGAGACATGCACAGCAATATAGAGAAAGAAAGAGAGGGAGAGGACATCTGTTTTAGGGTAGTATACGTAAACCTGATTATTTATATATATATATATATATATATATATATATATATATATATATATATATATATATATATATATATATAATAAACTTGCTTCAGGGAAAACTCAAGGTTCTCCCTGAAGCTGTTTGGGAATTTACTCCTACCACCCCCTATATTTAATATATATTTTATTTAAAGACAAAATACATTGACAAAACATTCACAAAGATACAATAGAAAGTAAAACAACATAGGTAACTCAGAGCTACATCTCGAATACTTCGTCCAGCTCCCCGGCGGTGGGCCGCGTGCCCAGAATGCTGCAGGCATTTCCTCTCTGGATCGCAACACTGAGTCTCTGAAAGAGGAAGCTGGTCGCCCTGTGGTCCTTGGTTTCTATGATGAGCTTTTCACCCAGCTCTTTGAGGAACTTTAGAGCACACTTGCCCCATGCTCCAAGGGTCTCCGACCCTATTGGGATGAAGTTATAGCAAGGGGGATATATATTACCTGGAATTTACCTGGAGAGGGTTTCTGGGGTCAACGCCTCCGCGGCCCGATCTGAGACCAGGCCTCATGGTGGATCAGGGTCTGATCAACCAGGCTGTTACTGCTGGCCACGCGCAAGCTGACGTATGAACCACAGCCCGGTTGGTCAGGTACTGACTTTAGGTACCTGTCCAGTGCCTTCTTGAAGACAGCCAGGGGTCTATTGGTAATCCCCCTTATGTATGCTGGGAGGCAATTGAACAGTCTTGGGCCCTGGACACTTATTGTGTTGTCTCTCAGTGTACTCGTGGCACCCCTGCTTTTCATCGGGGGAATGTTGCATCTCCTGCCGAGTCTTTTGCTTTCATATGGAGTGATTTTCGTGTGCAGGTTTGCTACCAATCCCTCCAGGACCTTCCAAGTGTATATTATCATGTATCTCTCTCGGCTGCGTTCGAGGGAATACAGATCAAGGACCTTCAACCGTTCCCTGTAGTTCAGGTGCCTTATCGCAGTTATGTGTGCCATGAAAGTTCTTTATACACTCTCCAGGTCTGCAATGTCGCCAGCCTTGAAGGAGGCCGTTAGTGTACAGTGTACACTAGTGTACAATGTATCTACCTCATCCTAGCGAATGAGGTAGATACATTGTTGTGGTCTTTGAAGGCGAGATCCTCTGACATTATCACTCCCAGGTCCTTCACATTACTTTTCCGCTCTATTGTGTGGTTAGAATTTGTGGTATACCCTGACACATTTTTAATTTCTTCAACTTTCCATATCTGAGTAGTTGAAATTTCTCCTCGTTGAACTTCATATTGTTTTGAGTGGCCCATTTGAAGATTTGGTTGATGTCCACTTGAGTCTCGCAGTGTCTTTAATGGAGGTCACTGCCATGGTGATCCGGATGTCATCCGCAAAGGAAGACACGGAGCTATGGCTCACATCTCTGTCTATGTCAGAAATGAGGATTAGGAACAGAGCTTTTTACCATGGCTGCCTGAGACTTTACTCTGTTTACCATTACTCTTTGTGTTCTATTTGTCAGGAAGTTGTAGATCCATCTACCAACTTTTCCCGTTATCCCTTTATCACGCATTTTGTGTGCTATTACACCATGGTCACACTTCTCGAAAGCTTTTGCAAAGTCTGTGTATACTACATCTGCATTTTGTTTATCCTCTAAAGCATCCAGGACCTTGTCATAATGGTCCAGTAGCTGGGACAGGCAGGAGCGACCTGCTCTAAACCCGTGTTGCCCTGGGTTGTGTAACTGATGGGTATCTAGGCGGATAGTTATCTTACTTCTTAGAACCCTCTCAAAGAGTTTTATGATATGGGATGTTAATGCTTTCAGTCTGTAGTTCTTTGCAAGTGCTTTACTGCCACCTTTGTGGAGTGGGGCTATGCCTGCTCTTTTTAGTGTGCGTGGGATGACCCCTGAGTCCATGCTCCCTCTCCATAAAATGCTGAAGGCATGCAATAGGGACTTCCTGCAATTCTTGGTGAACACGGAGTTCCATGAGTCTGGGCCTGGGGCAGAGTGCATGGGCATGTCATTAATTGCCTCTTCAAAATCTTGTGGAGTTAGAATAATATCCGAGAGTTTTGTGATGACCAAATTTTGGGTTTCGTTCATGAATTCATTTGGATTGTCGACCCTTAGAGTGGGCAGTGGATGGCTGAACACCGAGTCATATTGGGACTAGTATTTCACTCATCTCAGTTTCCTTTATGGCTTTTAGTTCTTCTTGTGATTCTTGTCTCCTATAAGATTCCTTCAGCTTAAGTTCCATATTTGCTATTTCATTGACTAGTGCCTCCCTTCGTATTTCAGATATACTGGCCCTACTCAGCAGCTCTGTGACTCTTCGCCTTCGTCTGTATAGGGAACGTCTCTCTCTTTTTTGTTTACATATCCTCTTTATTTTTCTTAATGGAATGTGTCTTGAGCAGATCTCAAGAACCACAGAATTCATTTTTTCAAGGCAAATGTTCGGATCCGTGTTGTTTAGGATATCTTCCCAGCTTGTTTCATTTAGGACATAGTTTTCTTGATCCCATTGTATGTTTTTGTTATTGAAATTGAATTTCGCGAAGAGACCTTCATGACTGCTCACATTTTGTTGGTCCGAAGCCCTGTGCATACATGTCTGTACCTCTATTATGTTGTGATCTGAGTGAATTGTCTTTGATACAGTTATATTACGTATCAGATCATCATTGTTAGTGAAGATGAGGTCCAGCGTATTTCTAGTCTTGTAGGCTCTACTATTTGCTGGTTTTAGGTGAATTTGTTGCAGAGATTTAATAGTTCGGGTGTGTGTGAATTTCCATTTGAGATGCCTCCTGGGGTGATCTCTGCTAAAACATTGCTTGCTATACTCCTCCATTTTAGGTGTCTCAAGTTGAAATCTCCTGGTAGTAGTAAGAATTTTGGGACAGGAATTGGAAGATTTTCCAGACTGGTCAGTTTTCTCAAGCTGCTCCTAGAATTGTTGGGAAGTTGCATCTGGAGGCTTGTATATTACCACAATGACAAGGTTTTGGTTTTCGATCTTTACCGCCAAAACTTCAACTACATTATTTGAGGTGTTTAGTACTTCTGTGCAAATGAGCGACTCTGTGACATACAGGCCTGTTTAGTCTGTTGCATCGGAAGAGGTTATAACCTGGGATCCATATTTCGTTGTCATAATGATCCTTTATGTGGGTCTTTGTGAATGCTGCAAACATTTCATTTGACTCCGTGAGTAGTCCCTTGATATAAGGAATTTTGTTGTTTTTTGATGGCTTTAGATTCTGTATGTTTGCAAAGACAAATGACGTATTGGTGGAATTTAGGGGGTTTTATTTGCTGGCTCTAATATCTGTTGTTCTGGGGTAGAGGCCAATGTCCGTGCCTCTGCTTCAGAAGTGTTTTCAGGTGAAGTAGGATTATTGTCATTTCTTGCCAGTCTTTTTTCTATTCTGGCCCCTAAAAAAACCTCTGTCTGTGGAGAGGTTGTGGCTCCTCTCTTTTGTTTCCCATAGTCTGGCTGGTCTGTGTATTCTAGTCCCCTTTAGATGATGTGCCTGGCAGTATGCATTGTAGCATTTTCTTTCATGGAATGATGAGTGACACATTTCTGGGTGAAATAAGTTACAAGAAGGGAAGTTGCACTCTCCTGTTGTCATGTGGTTACGGCATTTTTTGGGACGGTCAAAGGTGCATGTCCCACCTGTTTTACCAAATATGCTGTGCCTTTAGATGCCCAAGGCATAGTATGTACATAGATTGTACTTCTGTTTGCTAGAATTTATTGTAGCTGTGTTCACTGCTGATGCATTCGTTTTTCCTGTTTCCTCAGTATCAAAAACAACCACAGGGGAAGTAGAATGATAGCGCTAGGCCTTTCGAGTTGCAATCAACACGTCATCAGGAGCTCGGAAAATTGCAGGAAAGAGGAGGATGTTCAAGCAAGCTCCCAAAGGACCGTTTTCACTGGAGTGAGGGAGGGAAAGAGAAGGGTACAGGAAGTGCCCCCAGGCACAACAGTGCCCACAGCCAGAAGGGTTAATATTATAGCATTAGAAAAATCCCACAAGCATTGATATTGTAATAGCCTAAACGAAAGTAACGTGGCAATATTCATAAATTCGGTCATATTCCGATACGACATCAATAACTTTACATACATAAATCTTTTGTCATTGATATAGAAGTGCCACTGGCAATTATAGGGTAGCCTCCCATGAGATAATTTGTCAACTTAAAGTGACGAGAAAACGGTAACATTTAAAGGAGAGACTTCTAAAAGCTATGTAAAGGAAATGGGGCTCATTAAAATAAACTCATTTAAAGAGGGAAGCATCTGCAATAACAAGACGGCCACAGATATTCAGCCCACATAATTCTGAGGCAAATTCTTGTTCAATCCTCAGAAACTGCAGGAAAAATAGGCCCTAATTCCTCGGTGTGGAACTACAATTAAGACAGTCTAATGCATTCGTATAAGAGCCCAATTTTAGACTGTGTACTATTGCCTCAACTAAAAACGCATCTAATTTGAACAGCCCGTCACTGATATTGTATAATGACTGTCTATCATGCTTAATAATTGCAGATTCTACAATATTCCTTTCAAGCCAGGAGGAACAAGGAAAGATGACTCTTGCTTCCTGCCAGTTTGCTGGGTTATTACAAGCTCTAATATGGTTGAAAATCGCGTTTGACTCCTGTGCTATACGTATCGAATAACGGTGCTGGGAAATTCTCACCTCCAATGGTTTTCCCGTTTGTCCCAAATAGGAGAGACTGCAACTGTTGCAACTAACTCTGTAGACACCAACACGTTGTTGGGGTACATTCTTTATCAGGATGCTATTAACAGTCCATGAATTTTTTAATCCTACTTGTATATTAAATGTTCTAAGAGCATTCGGCAGGATAGATAAATTCTCGTTATATATATATATATATATATATATATATATATATATATGTGTGTGTGTGTGTGTGTGTGTGTGTGTGTGTGTGTGTGTGTGTGTGTGTGTGTGTGTGTGTGTGTTGGGTTGCAGGGGTCGAGTCCGAGCTCCTGGCCCCGCCTCTTCACTGGTCGCTACTATGTCACTCCCTGAACCGTGAGCTTTATCATACCTCTGCTTAAAGCTGTGTATGGATCCTGCCTCCACTACATCGCTTCCCAAACTATTCCACTTACTGACTACTCTGTGGCTGAAGAAATACTTTCTAACATCCTTATGATTCATCTGTGTCTTCAACTTCCAACCGTGTCCCCTTGTTACTGTGTCCAATCTCTGGAACATCCTGTCTTTGTCCACCTTGTCAATTCCTCTCAGTATTTTGTATATCGTTATCATGTCCCCCCTATCTCTCCTGTCCTCCAGAGTCGTCAGGTTGATTTCCCTTAACCTCTCCTCATAGGACATACCTCTTAGCTCTGGGACTAGTCTTGTTGCACACTTTCTCTAGTTCCTTTACGTGCTTGGCTAGGTGTGGGTTCCAAACTGGTGCCGCATACTCCAATATGGGCCTAACGTACACGGTGTACAAGGTCCTGAACGATTCCTCATTAAGGTGTCGGAATACTGTTCTAAGGTTTGCTAGGCGCCCATATGCTGCAGCAGTTATTTGGTTGATGTGCGCTTCAGATGTGCCTGGTGTTATACTCACCCCAAGATCTTTTTCCTTGAGTGAGGTATGTATTCTCTGGCCCCCCTAGACTGTACTCCGTCTGCGGTCTTCTTTGCCCTTCCCCAATCTTCATGACCTTGCACTTGGTGGGATTGAACTCCAGGAGCCAATTGCTGGACCAGGTCTGCAGCCTGTCCAGATCCCTTTGTAGTTCTGCCTGGTCTTCGATCGAGTGAATTCTTCTCATCAACTTCAAGTCATCTGCAAACAGGGACACCTCGGAGTCTATTCCTTCCGTCATGTCGTTCACAAATACCAGAAACAGCACTGGTCCTAGGACTGACCCCTGTGGGACCCCGCTGGTCACAGGTGCCCACTCTGACACCTCGCCACGTACCATGACTCGCTGCTGTCTTCCTGACAAGTATTCCCTGATCCATTGTAGTGCCTTCCCTGTTATCCCTGCTTGGTCCTCCAGTTTTTGCACTAATCTCTTGCGTGGAACTGTGTCAAACGCCTTCTTGCAGTTCAAGAATATGCAATCCACCCATCCCTCTCTCACTTGTCTTACTGCTGTCACCATGTCATAGAACTCCAGTAGGTTTGTGACACAAGATTTACCGTCCCTGAAACCATGTTGGCTGCTGTTGATGAGATCATTCCTTTCTAGGTGTTCCACCACTCTTCTCCTGATAATCTTCTCCATGATTTTGCATACTATACTTGTCAGTGGCACTGGTCTGTAGTTTATTGCTTCATGTCTGTCTCCTTTTTTAAAGATTGGGACTACATTTGCTGTCTTCCATGCCTCAGGCAATCTCCCTGTTTTGATAGATGTATTGAATATTGTTGTGAGGGGTACACATAGCTCCTCTGCTCCCTCTCTCAGGACCCATGGGGAGATGTTATCCGTCCCCATTGCCTTTGAGGTATCTAGCTCACTCAGAAGCCTCTTCACTTCTTCCTCGGTTTTGTGCACTGTGTCCAGCACTTGGTGGTGTGCCCCACCTCTCCGTCTTTCTGGAGCCCATTCTGTCTCCTCTGTGAACACTTCTTTGAATCTCTTGTTGAGTTCCTCACATACTTCACGGTCATTTCTTGTTGTCTCTCCTCCTTCCTTCCTTAGCCTGATTACCTGGTCCTTGACTGTTGTTTTCCTCCTGATGTGGCTGTATAACAGTTTCGGGTCAGATTTGGCTTTCGCTGCTGTGTTGTTTTCATATTGTCGTTGGGCCTCCCTTCTTATCTGTGCATATTCATTTCTGGCTCTACGACTGCTCTCCTTATTCTCCTTGGTCCTTTGCCTTCTATATTTCTTCCATTCCCTAGCACACTTGGTTTTTGCCTCCCTGCGCCTTTGGGTGAACCATTGGCTCATCCTGGCTTTTTCATTATTCCTGTTACCCTTGGGTACAAACCTCTCCTCAGCCTCCTTGCATATTGTTGCTTCATATTCCATCATCTCATTAACTGGCTTCCCTGCCAGTTCTCTGTCCTCATTCACGTGTAGTCCCCTTTCTTGTAGTCTGGCTTCATTCGTCCTGGCCTTCCTGCTTCCCCCTCCACTTGTAGCTCAACTGTGTATTCGAAGCTTAAAACCACGTGATCGCTGGCCCCAAGGGGTCTTTCATATGTGATGTCCTCGATATCTGCACTACTCAAGGTGAATACTAAGTCCAGTCTATCTGGTTCATCCTCTCCTCTCTCTCTTGTAGTGTCCCTTACGTGTTGTTACATGAAGTTTTCCAGTACCACCTCCATCATCTTAGCCCTCCATGCATCTTGGCTCCCCATGTGGCTCCAAGTTCTCCCAATCGATCTCCTTGTGGTTAAAGTCACCCATGATCAGGAGCTTTGCCCTGCATGCATGAGCTCTTCTGGCCACTGCAGCCAGTGTGTGTGTGTGTGTGTGTGTGTTATTTCTAGAATACATATTCTGGCAATCAGGCGCCGATATTATCACAAGTCAACAAGTATATGTCGAGACAGACAATTATTTCACAGTTAAATAATGATTGGCGTGGTAGACTCACCGTCACACCAGGAGCGTCACATCAGGGGCGTCATACCAGGAGCGTCACACCAGACGCGTCACTCAAGGGGAGTCACACCAGGGGCGTCACACCAGTAGCGTCACACCAGGGGCGTCACACCAGGAGCGTCACACCAGGGGAGTCACACCAGGAGCATCACACCAGGGGCATCACACCAGACGCCTCACACCAGGGGAGTCACACCAGGAGCATCACACCAGGGGCATCACACCAGACGCGTCACATCAGGGTAGTCATACCAGGAGCGTCACACCAGGGACATCACAGCAGGCGCGTCACACCAGGGGAGTCACACCAGGAGCATCACACCAGTGGCACCACACCAGTGACATCACACCAGACGCGTCACACCAGGGGAGTCATACCAGGAGCGTCACACCAGGGGCATCACACCAGACGCGTCACACCAGGGGAGTCACACCAGGAGCATCACACCAGGGGCATCACACCAGGGACATCACACCAGGAGCATCACACTAGGGGCATCACACCAGACGCGTCACTCCATGGAAGTCACACCAGGAGCGTCACACCAGGGGCGTCACACCAGGAGCGTCACATCAAGGGTGATGTTGCTGCTCATCTCAGAGTAATAAACTAATAAAACGTGCATATTCAAGTTATATACACAACTCTTACCAGGATTTATTGTATGTATTCAGAAGTTATTGAATTATACAACGTTATGTCAAGATTATAGTGATCTCAGACCATCCAGGTCATCATTTTGTCCAACTCAGACTATTCGCAACATATAATAATAATAATAATAATAATAATAATAATAATTGTTGTTGTTGTTGTTGTTGTTGTTGTTGTTGTTGTTGTTGTTGTTGTTGTTATGAATACTTAGATTACGAGTGTATAAGTTTGCATGAAACGTAGATTTAAAAAGGTTACAGAAGACCGAGGTTGGGTAAGAGAAGGCTTTAAAACTTCAAGGTTTTATAAAACTTACAGAGAAAAGGCGATTGAATTGCAGAGAGTCAATAAACTTTGAAGAAAGCGGCATCATTCTGGCCCAGAAGTTGGTCTCAACTCTCCGGTATCCCTTATATCATACGAGATCCCCCGTGGAACTCCATCTGGTGGGAATTCAAGATGGATCGAAACTTAAAGTCCTCTACAATCACTTAAAATGAGATGCATTCAGGGACAAAGGGAAAGAGAGAGAGAGAGAGAGAGAGAGAGAGAGAGAGAGAGAGAGAGAGAGAGAGAGTGTGTGTGTGTGTGTGTGTGTGTGTGTGTGTGGTCGAGAGAGTAAGTGAATAAATGAGTAAATTTGAGTGAGTTTGTTTGGGACTTGGCCCCTAATCTTCAACATCCAGTTCGTACCATATACCTACCACCCTGAGACTGAAAACGTACTTCATAACGTCCTGGTGACTCATCTGTGAGTTATCTTTAATCTGTGAACCCTCCCCTTTCCCTCACACTTTTCCAGGTTTTCGAATTTCATATAGTCTGTCCCTCATCCGCCCTCTCAGTTACTGAGTATCTTGTACAACGCAATCATAGCTTCCCTACTTCTTCCTCCAGGGGCACGAGTCACTGCCCTCGGTCGTTTCCCTACTGTGTACATCCCTCAGCTCTGGGACCAGTCTGGTTGCAAACCGTCGGATCTTTTTATAAGCTTAATCGGGTGTGGGATTCAGGCTGATGTTGCTTCTTTCTGAGATTAGCCTGACATACGTTGTGCACATAAATCGTGTAAAAAATATATATAAATACAGAGGATTCTGACGGGCGTTCTGAAGTTGACTAGTCTCGCATATGCTAACGAAGTTACAGGGTTCTTGTGCTGCTCTGGTGATATGTTCGCTGTGATTGTTTACCTCTAGATCTTGATCTTTCGTTGATGTTTGTAGTTTGTCTCCACTTAGTCTACACTCTTTGTCGGGTCTTTCCTCGACTTCCACGATCCGCCTGATCTTTCCCTCCCAGTAAGCCGTCTTTATCTACTCTCCCTAATATTTTTTCTCAATAGTTTCACTTTGTCCTCAAGCAGAGACGATATTCTATTCTATCTGATAGGTGACTTTCATAATGATCATTAACACAGAACCCTTAGTATTGATCCTTGTGTATGTGTCTCTGTGTATACTGTACAATGCTTTGAGCGGCATTACTGATGCCTGATCTCCTGGGCAACTGTGTTCTGAGTTTTCTTGTATGTGAGAGAGAGAGGGAGAGATAGAGAGAGACAGACAGACAGACAGAAAGAGAGAGAGATAGAGAAAAGAAGATGGGGGAGTGCAAAGAGAAGGAGAGAGACAAACTCAAGGACACAGAGGCTGAGGAGATAAAACAGAGCTACAAGGATGAAAGGAAATAAAACAATTGTGTCATGCACGGACAAAAGATCCTCCCCAACATACCCCGCAGATTCTCGCCAACATACCCTCGCAGACTCTCCTTCACATACTTCCCCCCCTTCCCCACTTCTCTCCTCCTTTCCCCAAGGAAAGAAAATCCGACTCATCCATTTCTCGCATTTCGCCTTCGCTTGGGAATGTAATTTTCCTTATAATTTTTTAAGACGGTGGTAATGGTCTCCTAAGAAGCACTACCTTCACACCCACTTACATTATCGAGATATAATTGTGTATAAAGACTAGTATCATCTTCAGGGTTATCTACGCCTGTTCTCTCCACCCTCCGAAATCACCTATACTCAGGCAAATTGTAACGTTCTTAAAAGGTTTCCTAATTGTCTTCAAATTTGAACTCTCATGGTGTTCCGCCTAGAGCACTCGACACGGCAGTCTGCAGGAGGGGATCAGAATGTATTAGTTAAGCCGGGAGAAGTATAGAATTCTGAACCCATCGCCTGAGTTTAATTCTCTTATTTTTACGTTTATTTAATACCTTTCAGTGGACTCTTGGTGTTTAATCTGTTTCTTAAAGGAGACTAGATTACGACATGAAAGTTATTTTATGGAAGTGTCATGACAGACTAGAGAATGATACAGTGTTCAGAGCATGACACAAAGCTCAGAACTTGACAAGGAACATGACACAGTGCCCAGGGCATGGCAGGGGACATGACACAGTGTCCAGAACATGACAAGGAACAAGACGGTGCCAAGGGCAGTTATCACTGCCTCGCCTACATGTTTCCGGAATTCCATTTATATGTAAATTAACAATACGAGTTCATCTCCACCATCCTCATAAATGACCAAATTTGTAAATTATATTCTACCAGGGAGAAAAAAACAAGCTACATCTTTTTCCCTTTCTTCGTTCCTTAGGTTTGTAGTCTCTAGGAGGGCACTCGTAGGAACTCATTGTCTTGCTCTAAACTTTAAAGTTTTCCGAGTGTTTTAAGTTGCTGCCACTGATCACCTATCAGTAAATACTGTAGGTATGTGGTTCTTAGTCGGCTGTCGTGGGTATGAACCTGGAAATTAGCATCCGGGACGCTACACCAGATTCATCTTAGCACCAATAGGAGGTCTGGTCAAGGACTGAGCCGCGGGGAGCGCTGACCCCAGGAACACCCTCCAGACAGGTGTATGTCAGTGTATATGCATCAAGAGGTGTATGTCTTTGAGGGTACATACACCGAGAGTTTACTATAGTCCCTACTTTAGGGATTAAAAGTATTCTTGACAAATAGTATCCATTTTACTTAAAGTTTGGCGCTGCTAACCAATAGTAGACGAAGTACCTAAAGCAGAAATAAGAACCTGGAAATTTGCGAGAACTAGAGGTGTCTTTACACTTCCTGTCCTTATTTTTCTAACAGTAAATAGATAATCTGGTGTTATTTGACTATTTTTGGATTGTACTCTAGTCAGTGCGAGACGCATGGGCAATTCTTCTTACACCTACTACTAACACTATTCACCTAGCATCCACATGTAACCGGGTGACAGTCGAATATTCTGGGTGGCATCCTGAGGATGAGGCTGGTGCCTGTGAATCTTAGGACTGGGCTTTAAAATATAAAGTAGTAGGCGCAAAATTTGGCAGCGTTGGAGAGATGAATATTAGTTATGCACAGTCGCTCACATGACCTTCAAGGAGGATAATTTGGTGGGAAGAATCGTGACCTGACCAGCATGTCTCACACTCTCACGCTCGTTGAGCTCACTGCGGTTGTAACATTATATATATATATATATATATATATATATATATATATATATATATATATATATATATATATATATATATATATATATATATATCAAGAGCCCGTAACCAGAATAAAGGCACCTCTCTCCCCTCTCCTCCCTTACCTGGAGTCTACCTGGAGGGAATTCCGGGGATCAACGCCCCCGCGGCCCGGTCCACGACCAGGCCTCCCGGTGGATCAGGGCCTGATCAACGAGGCTGTTACTGCTGGCCGCACGTAATCCAACGTACGAACCACAGCCCGGCTGATCCGGCACCGTCTTTACGTATTTGTCCAGCTCCCTCTTGAAGACAACCAGGGGTCTTCCCGTAATGCCCCTTATTGCTGGTGGGAGGCTGTTGAACAGTCTTGGGCCCCGGACACTTATTGTGTTTTCTCTTGAGGAGTTAAAAATTATAGCCGTCTTAATAAATGGTTTGAGGGAAGAGATGATGTGTGACGTACTTTAACGAAACATGAGCAAACTCTTCACCCGCCTGCGGGACCGAACCCGGGACGTTTCGGCTGTGAGCCGGTGTTCCCAGTGAATCACAAACTTTCGTAGACTAGTTAATGGTCCAAGTTTCTTTCTGCTATGTGCGGGTTATTTGTATATTGTTACGTAGACGTTGCTCTGTATGTCGGGAGATGCAGTGGATATAGTTACTACTGACCAATACTTTGCCACCCTGCGTGGCCGAATTAGGAATCCTCGAAAGGAGACCTTTAAGTGGTTGCCTGAATTATTTTTCTTCACTGGTGTTTCATTTATATTTCGTTCACAACATGAGAATGCCTCATCCTATCTGCTTTTTTTAAAAAGCTGGTGAAATTAACTAGGGAAAAAATTTTTTGGAATAATTAAGTGCATTTGCCCAAGACCCTTTGTATAACCATTCCCCATCCTGAATTTCATAACTTAAAACTTTGTTTTTGGAATTTGGTTCAATAATCCCTCCACTTCAGACGGCAGAGAGTGAAAGTCAAGTGTGTAGGAGAACATTTGCTAGTTTTGTGCCTAACATAATGTGAAAATTTTTGTTAAATCGAAAACATTTCAGTCTCCTTTTTGAATTCGGGATGACCAAATTTAAATGGGGGGCATCATAGATGAGAAATTTTTTGGCTTGTCTGTGGGAAAATTTCATTAACTAAATTGAACGATGCCGGTGTAAAGGGGGCATGTTAACAACCCGGTACAATAGGGGAAAAGAAGTTTAACGGGCTATTGATGATGTTTTGGGGACGATCAACGAAGCTGGTGTGATGACAATAAAAATGTGTGGCAGCCTGGCGGGATGTGGGTTCCCAAGGTCTGGGCTGCCCCCCCTGTGACCACGGGAGTCGGCTCACCCCCACCCCGGGTAACAAGTCAGTCTCCCCAATTAAAATCTAAAGGCCCGGTTGTGATTAAGAACAAGGGGCAAGTTGTTTAAATTCCAGTTGGTCTACAACCTATTATTATTATTATTATTATTATTATTATTATTATTATTATGGGAGCGCAAAACCCCAAGGGATTATACAGCGCCTGGGGGGACGGGGGAAGGGGAAGGTATTCAGGTTAAATTCGGGGAACGGGAAACCCAGACCCAATTCCCTAAATCAAAACCCTCAAGTATGAACCCCCCCTGGGGGCAGAACGAACATAACATCTGGTGGGTCCAGACTTGTGTCAGTTAAGACCAAAACGGGTTTTAATAATTTTAATATGCCCAAAAGGTGTCTCTTTTTAACAGTTAACGAAAATTTTATATGATTGCCTGGTTTGCAGTTGATGTCGGCGTCGTCCCTGGGTCGTCATAGAAGAGACGACGAGACGGGTGGGCAGGTGCTACCTTCTGGTGAGACGAGACAGGTGGTTGGGTGCCATCTCCCTGGTGAGACGAGATCAGTGATCGGATGCTATCTCCTGGGGGCATGTTTGCCTATATCGGTTGCCACTGTTCACCTGACGATATCCTCACTGTCTTCCTGAAGTCCCTCAGCTCAGGCTGACGGATCATTACAATGCACGTGATCCATCCTGTGAGACGGAATGTGAGGGGAAAAACACAACTACTTTTTTCCACGTGTAACTATAAAGGGGGAAAGGGGGAAGGGGGGGGGGGGGGGGGGGGGGGGGGGGCCCCTCGGTGTTCCATAACCCCTATTAAATGGGAGTTTGCTAAAATAAAAAAATTAATAGATCAGTTTTGCTAAATAATAATGAAAGGTCGGTAAATCCAGGTTGAGGGACCGGCACAACCGAAATAAGCCACATTCCGGCTTTTTTTTCCCCCGGGGGTTTTAACTCTTCCGGATTATTAATAAAAAAAATCTTCAAAAATTTTGCCGGTATCCTTTCAAAAAATTTTAAATTATTTGTATCCTGATTTTACGAATTTTATAAGTGGGACCAAAAAATTCATCATAAGCTCCTCCCCCCATGTGCGGGTTATTTGGTATTTTTTACAGGTATTGTTTGATCGAATTTTATTTAAATATTTATGGAGGTTAATTAAGTTCTGCATACTCGAGAGCATTAGTAACTCCACGAACGCTGCTGAAGTTGGCTAGTGGTCTGACTTAGTAGAAAGCAAGAGGAGAATAATTAATCTTGGGGAGGGGGCTGTCGTAAATGTTGATTAGGTAGTTTTAAAACTTTATGGGGATATGCTACAAGGCGTGTGGAAATGTCGTAAGATTAAAGGTATGTCCTGGGACTGAAGGAATGTCCTGGGATTGAAGGAATGTGCTATGATTGAAGGAATGTTTTGGGATTGAATGTTCTAGGATTGAAGAAATGTGCTAGGTTAAAGGGAATAAAAATTAAAGGGAATTGTAAATTGAAGGAATGTCCCAAAGCCCGAAGGAAATTTTAGATTGAAAATATCTCCTTAAATGGGACTGTCTAAAGCGTAGAAAAAAAGATATACGTATAATGCGAGAGATATTATTATATTTAATAGCATATTTCCGATCATTATAAGTAGTACGGTGATAGTAAACATACCAGCCCATTATTATTTTTGTTGCTATTGTTGTTATTATTGTTTTTATTAGTAGTAGTATAATATTAGTTATAGTTATATAAATAATATTTTTATGGTGATTACACATTAGGGTTTCTTAATTGAGACTCTTCAATTAAATGGTGTTCGTGTCAGGAGAGGAGATGCATTCTTAAAGTGCTTCTGGAGGACAGTGTAACCCAGGTAGTTGTGGACGGTAGAGTGTAGTTGGTGGCGTACCTCATGTGAGGTGTGTGATTTTTCCCCCCTCATCTGACTCCGGGAGGTTTTTCCCACAACGCCCCGGCCCCGGTTCACCCCGGCCGCCGGTGGAGGGCCGATCAACCAGGCTGTTACTGCTGCCCCACCAGCCCAGCACAAACCCACACCCCGGGCTGTCGGCACTGCTTAGGTACCACCACACTATGTATCCATTATTATCATAATCATAACTAAGCACTCAACTCGTAAAGGTCACACAGCCCTGCAACGATATGTATACAAATAACAGAAATGAGGTTGTATTGTGAGGAAAAACGTATCATATCTTCGCCACCAGCAGGCACTTACCTACACTTTAACTCCATTTAATCACACTAAATGAGTTTCGAATGGCGCTCGATACTCTTAAAACACTTTATAGATTTTTGTTTATTAATGGGAATCCTCCACCTCCCCCCGGTGGGGTGGAAGTAAAAAAAAACCCCTTAGCATAAAATGATCTAGCCTTCCTGATTAATAAAACAAAAATCTAAAAAAATGTTTAAAGTATCATTAATGAGAGGTAAATGATTTATTAGTGGGCTGTATGGTTCCGGAGGCCCTGCAGTCCTTCCTCCGCGGACCGGTCCATGTCTCCTGGTTGCTGGCCTGATCGATCAGGCTGTTGGTGCTGCGGGCGGCGGGTACAGACAGCTTGGTTGATCAAGACAGTGACCAGTAGGCTTTGTCCACGGGAGCGGTGACCTCCGGAAGTAACCTACGAGCACTGGTAATGCTGAAAAATAGGAGAGGATACAGAATTATACTGATGAAGTACACTTGCGGAAATCCCTTTATAACCCTATGTCGTTTTTCCAAGTCCTTCACTAGTTTCAGAGGGGGGCTTTTCTAAAATAGGAAAGAAGATTAACAACCCTTTTGGCAGAATTTTTCCCCGGGGGCATTCTCAAGAATATGAAAAGTACACGCACCTGAAAAAGCCCACCCACTTGAGAAACATTGTGCTAGTAAAGGACATCACTGTAATTAGTGATCTTATCGCTTTTAACAGCTTTGGGTCTCGTTGTCCCCTCTTAAGCCTTTTAACAGCATCCACTTTCAGACTTACCCCCCAAACCCCGGCCAAAACCACAATCATCACTTCTCCAACTTTAGGTTTCCCTAGGCAAAGACTACTGCACAAGTCATCAAGAAAGAAGACGTCGTTTCCCCTCCCCCCACCAAACCCTTTGAACTGGGTTACGGGGGGGGAGCAACATCCCAACCCAAAACCCCCGTCCACCCTCCCACCACACCACATACCCACCACATTCCCCACCACACTCAACACCCCACTCCCACACCCTACTGTCCACTACATCCCTACGCCCTAATCTCCACTACACACCTCTCCTTGTCCCTTAGTACTACACCCACCCAAATCGACACACCCACCCATAAACCCCCTCCCCCGTGTCCCCTCACCCGGGTCCCTCACCACGCCCCCCCTCCCCCCGGGCCCCCCCTCACCCGCTCCCCTCACCACCTCCCCCCTCATCTTCCCCTATCCAAAACCCAAAACCCTGCCCTGACGTCAGCTTCTCCCCCATAAAATTGGCGTGATCCCCCACCCTGGACGTCCCCCGCGAGCGTCTTTCAACGCTACCTGTGATGACGTGACATCAGTCACAACTGAAAGGACCCGGGTTCGATCCCAGGGTGAGGCTAAACAAGTCTCCTTACACCTAATGTCCCAAGACACCTAAGATTTAGTGCCAGTGGTGGTCGTTGTAAATGAAAGCTGTGTAA
Organism: Cherax quadricarinatus; assembly: GCF_038502225.1. Taxonomy (NCBI): domain Eukaryota; kingdom Metazoa; phylum Arthropoda; class Malacostraca; order Decapoda; family Parastacidae; genus Cherax; species Cherax quadricarinatus. Next base: position 28,698,617 of record NC_091305.1, read on the forward strand.
ATTTTTCAGGATTCTAGGGGGCAGATTTATAGAAATAGCATTCAGTAGTAGTATTACTTGTAATCATGTAACTAAAAAGTGTAACATTCAAGTAGTAAAAGTATAATACTAGTAGTCATATGAACAAAGCAATATTAATAAATGTATTATTAGCAAGAGTACAGACAGCTCATTTTGCATTTAACAGTTCGTAATATTTTTCTTGAATTTCAATTATTTTTTTTATCTTGTCCAAAATCCTTTACTTTAGTTGTCCTTCCTCTTTTCAGGGATTTAGACATTTTTTTATTCTTTTCCCGTTTGTTGCATCTCTTTTTTTTTAATTTTTAAAATTTTATATCATTTTTATTGTTCATTATTTTTTTTATTTGTTCTTTGCAATTTTTTTATTATTCTCACATACCTCAAGGATACTTTGTATTCGAACCCCAGACCCCTCGGTATCTGTGTCATCATTACAGTTCCTTTTCGATGACAGACCACCCGACCTGAGACACTACAGTTTACTCGTGATTCCCGATCTTACCTTTTTTTCAATGGTTCCAAATCTTAAACTGGTTTTACTGCCATTCGTTCTCGTGAATGCTCGTACGGCCTCCTTCGGGGAAAATCTTTTCAGACTTGCGAAAAACCTTTTTCTCCCCTCTTTTCCCCCCGTTGTTGATCTCCTTTATATGGGAAAAGGGAAACTTATAAGTGGGTCACAATATGAGGGAAATGACGTTCTTTTCCCTCCAGTAAAAAAGCTGATCCTATGTCGTTCTTGGAACGTGAATACACCCTTAAGAATCGTTGACGGCGTTGTTAACCTTTTATCATCATTTTCAAGCTGTCCAGTCCCCGGGTTTGTCCCCGACGAGGATAAACCATCCCCAAGCATCGTTTATAAAAAGCTTTTGGGGCAATCAAAAAACAAGCCCTTGCCCGTGTGTTTAGGAATCAATTGGGGATGGAACCATTTCAGCCCTAAATCATGTTCGTTCCTTGCCCCCTGGGGACTCCCGATCAAAAGTAATTTCACACCATGTCAGTCTGCCATTTGTTTGGCCCGGGACAAATCGTGGTCTCCCATCTCAGCGATCACCGGGGGCCGTGTCGGTCTTTAAATCTATATTTGGGAATTAGTAAAAATATCAGCGGTTCAACTGGTTTCCTCCATTTGCAATTAATTGTCCCGATAGTTACCTAAGAGGCGTCTACTGTGATGAGTTCCAGTCAGATCTTCCTACTGTCTTTCATAGAATACATGGAAACACATCTAGTGCAATGCTCTTCCCCAGTACTTGGTCTTTTTCCGGGGTTTAACCGCAGAACCCGTGGGGAAAAACATGTGGGGTTTTCAAAATAACCCGAACCCGGCTATTCTTCCATGGGGAAATTTAGGCCCCACAAAACCTCCCCTGGTGACGAGGTGATTAGTACACCATCCCGTTCCCAAATTCCTTTTAAGCCTTGCAGTCTCGAACAAAATCCTGCTGATGATTTGTTCCATGTCTCTGACATAGATGATTTTGGGATGAATGGAACAAATCTTTTGATGAAATCCACCTTTTTTTTTTCCCTAACTTCAATGCAACCATGGGCCTATAGGGAAACTCTTTTATAACGCCCATTATTTGTTCATGGGCCTTTCAAGTCAATATTATCAGGTCTAGTTTGTTAAGGGGTAAACGTTACATGTCCTTTTCTAGAAACTCATGTTTCCCATGGGGCGGGTTTCACCCGCATGTCCGGGGCGGACTTCCTAACCTTTTTTTCCCAAGTAGAGACTTCACTGTTCCTTCCTTGTTTGACCGTTCTTTTCCGGGGCCTTCCCGGGTTTTGCTTTGGGACTTGCAGACTTGCGTTGTTAAAAAATGCGATGGGCCAAATTTATGACGTCGACCATTTTGGGGGTTTCCAGCGGGTCCCGGGTCGCCTACTGCGCAAGAGACATTCAATTAAGTCCTTCGGGGTGCATTTTCCCGTAGCGTACCCCGCGGTCAGGCACTGTGATCCTGTCCTCCGTCTGTTTGCAACTTTAGACTTGCAAGATACGTTACCTGGTCCCGGGCGCTCTGTACCTTGAGGCTAGCCCATCCCCCCAATGTCTGCAGTTCAAGGGTTTTGTTTCTCCCCGGGGACGTTGTGAAACAATTTTTAACTATAATGCCATCTCTTTTGATGTCACATGCGTCTGCAGAAAGACGTTTTTGAGCTAGTCCCTACTAGAGTGTCTTTTTTGTTCTGTGTTCCAATGGGGTGTCTATTACAGTGATTCTTTCAAAGTAAAAATCATTTGTTGAACCCTCCTTACATGTTGTAAGAGAATAAGATCCATTTCTTCCCCAGCTTTAAAACTTTTTGGGCACGTGTTGGGGCTCAGGCAAATACCCCAATTTGTTTACCTTGTTCACATCCACCCTGTTCAGGTAGAGGATGAGTTTTCACCTGACCAGTGGGTTGGGGTTTTTTCCCAGGGGGACCTCATCCCCTTCCCGGTTAATCTGTTTCCCCAGTTGAGGGGAAAGACCTCCACTGCTTCCCAGATGAATCAAGCGTTTTTGACTGTTTAACAAACGTCAAAAGGGCCCTTCCTTCCGGTGAGAAGTGGGAAAGAACTTTTTGTCCCCTTTAAAACCCTTGAACCTTTCAGCCCATCTATATCCGCGCCCCGAATCCCTTCCGTTGCCTTTTGGGAAAAATGACAATCAAACGCTTGATGTGGGGTTATTCCCAACACCTTGGAATGACCCGTCCCAGTACCGAAATGGGCTTGGACCCCGTGATTTACTTTGGGGAAATTAAATCAAAAATATTCCAGTCCCCCCCTTACTGGGGGATCTTTTTTTAACCGGAAAAAAAAGTTTTTTTCAACCTGGCTTTTTACAGGGGTTTTGGCCCCTTTTAGAGGGGCAAAGAGCAACATTTTCCCTCCACAGGTCTATCACTTTCCCATACGTTTTGGATTCGATTTCCCCATCACTGCAGACCCTCCATTTAGTGCTGAGGATGTAAAGAATGCTCAACGAACAGATCCCATGTGGTCTGGTGTGATTCGATTCCTGCTCCAGGAAGATCTTATTCTGACTGTGAAGCCACCAGCACCCATCAGTGACTTTGTCATGAACCAAGAATTACTGTATCGAACAGCCGAGTTGGGTACTCCTAGCAGAAGAGTTTACCAGTTAGTAATTCCACAGTCACTAGTGAATGTAGCCTTACAGCTAGTTCACGATGTACCAGGTGTTGCACACCCTGGTATGGATCGTTCAGTAAAACAAGCCAGATTGAAATACTTTTGGCCTCGTATGGCAACTGATATTTCTGAGTATGTTAAGAAATGTAGTGTCTGCATGCAACATAAAGGTAATGCTAATGGTCCTAATCCAATCCAAGTGTATCCAACTACTAGCGAACCATGGGAAAGAGTTGCGCTAGATTTGTTAACTAATTTCCAATGTTCCCTCCAGGACAACAAACATCTGTGTGGTATGGTAGACCATTTCACCAAATATTGTGAGTTAGTTCCTATTACAGATAAGACTGCCGAGACAGTAGCTAAAGCGTTTAAAGAACGCATTATCTGCAGGCATACCACCCCTAAGTCCCTAGTAACAGATAATGGAGGTGAATTCTGTAATGAGATTCTTGAAAATTTGTGCACCTTGTACAAGATCTCTAAATCCACCATTGTTCCTCATCATCCTGCCAGCAATGGGTTAGCGGAACGTACAAATAAGAAAGTACTTGATGTCTTGAGAGCCACTATCAATCCCAACAGTGAAACTTGGGATGAAGTTATACCTGATGTGCAGTGTGCTATAAATTCTGCTTACAATCCATAGGTGACACTCCACATTATGCATTGTATGGTGTAGATAAACGTTTGCCTTATGAGTTGTTATATTCTAATCCAAAACCAAATTACAACCCTGATGATTTCATAGCAACTCGTACCAGCTTAGCTCAAAGTGTTTTTAGAAGAATCCGTGAAACACTTCATAAATCAACAGCAGAATTTACAAGAGTCGCAAACACTCGAGCAAAGCCATCCAAAATCAAAGTAGGTTCGAGAGTTATGCTGACTAACTTTAACAAAACGTCTGCAATGCCTAAGCTTGATCAAAAGTTTGTTGGTCCTTATCGAGTAGTTGAACATATCACTGGTAATAAGTATAAGGTTAGAGAAATTAGTACTGGTCAGTATAAAGAATCACATTTAGATCATATGAAGTTAGTATGTGATGATAATGATGTTCCAACCCAGACTAATGTGACAGACTCTGACAATCCTCCTGATCCTGTACTCTCTACCTCTGATACTCAGTCAGACGATCAACCTGAATGTCGTTATTCCCTACGTACACGACAGGTATTGAGAAATCCTCAAGTATCATTTGTAACTACCAATTCAGATTTGCCTCAAATACAGCATGAGTTAGCCAGTGCAACAGAGTTTGATCCTCCCAGAGATGACACCCATTCTGCATATATCAATCTCACCCTAGCAGAGTTGGGGTTAAATGTAAATAACCTGTATAGATGAATAATTACAGTATCAACTTATCAGTATTCAAGAATTTTTTTTTTTGTGTTCACGTTCTCTCCGAATTCTGAGAGTTAACAGTCTAGATTTGAGTGCACCGAATCTGCCTTTCTGTTAAACACTTCTTTCTTTGTATATATTCCTTCCTCAGAATCCGTAGATCACATGAATACAGATTGATCGATCAAATTTTTTTTTATCACTTCTATTGTGTAATCTCAACGTTGAGTTTCATTCGATGAGTTGTGCTATATTATACCTTTTATTGCATTACAGTTTTAGTACAGTTACAATTATGTAAGCTTCCATTCCAATATTCTACTTATGTATGTTATAATGTTCAATTGTTGTGTACTTTGACATTGTATAGAATCAGCCCAAGCCGTACACCTGCCATCTCTAGTTTGTATTAGTTGTATGTCGGGACGACATACGTTAGCGTCGCCGAGCTCTCAGTAGTAGTACCAGTTCCTAGTAACCAGTTACCAGTAACCAGTGTACCAGTAGATGACTCACTACCAACCGTCTCTGCGTGAATCACTGACTGTATTCATATTGCTGCTGACCATAGCAGGATTTCAAACACCCCCTCACACATAGGCACTCATGGGTCAGTCAGGCTAGGGAGCAGAGAGAGGCAGGACGGCTGTTGGCGCTTTCCCATACTTTTCGTTATATTATACGTACTACCAGCCTAAGTGAGTATTCTTACCCTATCCACGTATTGAAAACCCACATGACAATAGTAGCAGCAACAGCAATATTAGTAAATGTACTGGAGTAGTAGCAGTAACAGCAGCAGTGATGATAATATTAGTAGCAAGCAGCAGCAACATTTGTAGGAGGAGGCGGAAGAGGAGGAAAAGGAGAAGGAAGACAAAGAGGAGAGAGAATGGAAAAACTGTAAATTCTGCTCGAATATTTTTGGTTAATTTTCAGGAAGGAAAGCAGGTCATTACTTGGAGCGTACAAGCTCACTTTTAGCATGCTATGGTTCCTCATATTAGTGAGCGTGTGTGTGTGTGTGTGTGTGTGTGTGTGTGTGTGTGTGTGTGTGTGTGTGTGTGTGTGTGTGTGTGTGTGTGTGTGTGTGTGTGTGTGTGTGTGCGTGTGTGTGTGTGTGTGTGTGTTATTAAGACTGCGATTAAACTGAATACCAACATCAAGATTACTTAAACCTTTTAAACAGTACCATAAATAAGTATAACTTTAATATTATACATACTAGTAAGTGTACATGTAGTCCGGTGAAGCTCCACACTATACCTCCCCCCTCCCCCTCCAAAAAAAAATGGTACATGGAATTGTTTTGTTGGCACGGGTTACTTGGTTAATTCGTAAGAAAATCAAAGCTTGGGTTGCCATTTCGACTCGGGATTTTAATTTGGCTGCCGCCTCTCTCCAAAATGGCTGATTTTGAGGGAAAATAAAGTCCTATTTGCGGATCTATTTGTCGTAGACTGGTCGTTGTGGTGTCGCAGACTGGTCAATTTAGTGTCGTAGACTGGTCGTTGTGGTGTCGTAGACTGGTCAATGTGGTGTCGTAGACTGGTCAGTGTGGTGTCGTAGACTGGTCATTATAGTATCAAAACATGCTATGCAGTATACTGACAAACGATGGATAAGACGCATGTGATACACTTGGTTATCTATTTTGACGAAACTTTCCGCCTGCGTAACAGTCTTGTTCACTCAGTATTCGGCTACACCATCACAATGTATATTACTAATCCGACTCACACATTCATTTGGCAAACACACATTTACGTAATACATATTTTTTTATATTAATGGGAAAATTTCATTAAATATATAACATTAGATACTTTTATTCTACATTACTTTTTTAATTAAAATATCCTAATTTTATTGGAAATCTTTAAATTTCCTTTGAATTCTTGAAACTCCTCATTTTTGTCATTTTTTGGTTCATGGCTTTATTTTTTCCTAAAAAAAATAGTTTATTCTTTAATAAAACCACTTAAGACTTGTGAGGAATTTTTTAAAGATAATCACCTATCTATGTTCACGAAGTGAGCACAGATAGATCTTGTGCCTACCGTAAAGGAGTTTCGAGTCTTCACTACTCCATGAGCTGAATGGCCCCACAGGGGTTTAGCGCTCCACACGAATACAACAATAGCCCCACTGCGCCTGACAGGTAAAGGTTTTGTTTCGCAGGTAGATTAAGTCCCACGCCAGGACACTGTCCTGGCACGCATTATAAGTAACTTCCAGGTGAGTTATGGTTCACTAGGCTGCTGCAGGGAACCGCTGAATCACTTTAACTTTGGTAATTAAATTGTCAATTATGCAGTACACGTGGGGAGACGATAACAGCAGTGTCACTGCATACCACTCCTTCCTGATGTATGATTTCATTGTTAAACGATTATTGATGTTCCATACGTGCTGAATGAGTTTTGATGTTCCACGCTTGTTAAATGAGGTTTCTTATGTAGTACGAGTTAACTGAAGCCTGCTATATCATCCATAATGGCAGTAAATACCTCTGCCACTTGTGGTCCGTTGGGTAATTAGGTTGAAAACCTATCGACTACACGAAGGTCATTAAGACTGCCTATAATCTGTTCTCCACCAGTTCCTGATCAACCGGGTTGTGGTGCATAAGCTGAACTGCGGGTGGCGGGTACTCACAACTTGATCGATCAGGTCAGCAACCAGGAGACCTTGTCTGGGACCGGGCCGCGAGGGCGGTGACCTTCCGATGAAACTTCAGGTAAACTTCTAAAAGAGGGATTGCTCTCACAGTCAGATTCCTGGACCGACAGATAATGTTTGTAAATAGTTAGGCCGGTTTGTGAATTGTTAAGCGTTCCAGAATCTCTTTCAAAGCTCACCGCATGTGGCAGGATATGGGGTATGGAATACAACGTCTAGCTTCGGCTAGGAGCACATACTTATCTGGGGTCTGCCTGTATGGCAAAAGTACTGTGTACTATGATGCAGAGTGAGCAGGTTGGAATCCTGCTGATGGCCGCCTAGTACGTGTAGGGATGACTCAAATAATATTCTAGTAATATTAGTTATACTGGCTGCTGAACTCCCGACGTAGCCAAGAATTTCGGCAGTGTGTAAATAATCTTGATCTCGCACGCTCCGCTAGAGCCGCTGAGCTCTGAGCAAAATGATCATCACCCTCCAAGCTACTTATAAAAAAGCCTTATATATATTCTTATGCAATGTGGACATTCACATGTTAAACCGTCTGAAACAAGCTGGGGATTTGCTACACGGCGATATGTTCCGCATTTTTCTTTTATTATTATTGTATATATATATATATATATATATATATATATATATATATATATATATATATATATATATATATATATATATATATATATATATATATATATTTTATATATTATGGTGAAGTCTGCTGTAATATGAAAGAGGAAGATTTATTGTATACATTTTTCATTTGCAGCTTTATTTTAGAGAGTGTAAGTAGTCTGGAGACACCGAAGAGCCGGCAAGGAAAACTACAACACTAGGGACCGACTAGACTATACAACACTAGGGACCGACTAGACTATACAACACCAGGGACCGACTAGACTATACAACACCAGGGACCGACTAGACTATACAACACCAGGGACCGACTAGACTATACAACACCAGGGATCGACTAGACTATACAACACCAGGGACCGACTAGACTATACAACACCAGGGACCGACTAGACTATACAACACCAGGGATCGACTAGACTATACAACACCAGGGACCGACTAGACTATACAACACCAGGGACCGACTAGACTATACAACACCAGGGACCGACTTGACTATACAACACCAGGGACCGACTAGACTATACAACACCAGGGACCGACTAGACTATACAACACCAGGGATCGACTAGACTATACAACACCAGGGATCGACTAGACTATACAACACCAGGGACCGACTTGACTATACAACACCAGGGACCGACTAGACTATACAACACCAGGGACCGACTAGACTATACAACACCAGGGACCGACTTGACTATACAACACCAGGGACCGACTAGACTATACAACACCAGGGACCGACTAGACTATACAACACCAGGGACCGACTAGACTATACAACACCAGGGACCGACTTGACTATACAACACCAGGGACCGACTAGACTATACAACACCAAGGACCGACTAGACTATACAACAGGGACCGACTTGACTATACAACACCAGGGACCGACTTGACTATACAACACCAGGGACCGATTAGACTATACAACACCAGGGACCGACTTGACTATACAACACCAGGGACCGACTTGACTAGGCAATACCAGGGACCGACTAGACTATACAACACCAGGGACCGACTTGACTAGGCAATACCAGGGACCGACTAGACTATACAACACCAGGGACCGACTAGACTATACAACACCAGGGACCGACTTGACTATACAACACCAGGGACCGACTTGACTATTCAACACCAGGGACCGACTAGACTATACAACACCAAGGACCGACTTGACTATACAACACCAGGGACCGACTTGACTATTCAACACCAGGGACCGACTTGACTATGCAACACCAAGGACCGACTTGACTATACAACACTAGGGACCGACTAGACTATACAGCACCAGGGACCGACTTGACTATGCAACACCAGGGACCGACTTGACTATACAGCACCAGGGACCGACTAGACTATTCAACACCAGGGACCGACTTGACTATGCAACACCAGGGACCGACTAGACTATACAACACCAGGGACCGACTAAACTATACAACACCAGGGACCGACTTGACTATGCAACACCAGGGACCGATTAGACTATACAACACCAGGGACCGACTTGACTATACAACACCAGGGATCGACTAGGCTATGCAACACCAGGGACCGACTTGACTATGCAACACCAGGGACCGACCTGACTATTCAACACCAGGGACCGACTTGACTATACAACACCAGGGACTGACTTGACTATTCAACACCAGGGACCGACTAGACTATACAACACCAAGGACCGACTAGACTATACAACACCAGGGACCGACTAGACTATACAACACCAGGGACCGACTAGACTATACAACACCAGGGACCGACTAGACTATACAACACCAAGGACCGACTAGACTATACAACACCAGGGACCGACTTGACTATACAACACCAGGGACCGACTAGACTATACAACACCAGGGACCGACTTGACTATACAACACCAGGGACCGACTAGACTATACAACACCAGGGACCGACTAGACTATACAACACCAGGGACCGACTAGACTATACAACACCAGGGACCGACTAGACTATACAACACCAAGGACCGACTTGACTATACAACACCAGGGACCGACTTGACTATTCAACACCAGGGACCGACTTGACTATGCAACACCAAGGACCGACTTGACTATACAACACTAGGGACCGACTAGACTATACAGCACCAGGGACCGACTTGACTATGCAACACCAGGGACCGATTTGACTATACAACACCAGGGACCGACTTGACTATACAACACTAGGGACCGACTAGACTATACAACACCAGGGACCGACTAAACTATACAACACCAGGGACCAACTTGACTATGCAACACCAGGGACCGATTAGACTATACAACACCAGGGACCGACTTGACTATACAACACCAGGGATCGACTAGGCTATGCAACACCAGGGACCGACTTGACTATGCAACACCAGGGACCGACCTGACTATTCAACACCAGGGACCGACTTGACTATACAACACCAGGGACTGACTTGACTATTCAACACCAGGGACCGACTAGACTATACAACACCAAGGACCGACTAGACTATACAACACCAGGGACCGACTAGACTATACAACACCAGGGACCGACTAGACTATACAACACCAGGGACCGACTAGACTATACAACACCAGGGACCGACTTGACTATACAACACCAGGGACCGACTAGACTATACAACACCAGGGACCGACTAGACTATACAACACCAGGGACTGACTTGACTATACAACACCAGGGACCGACTAGACTATACAACACCAGGGACCGACTAGACTATACAACACCAGGGACTGACTTGACTATACAACACCAGGGACCGACTTGACTATACAACACCAGGGACCGATTAGACTATACAACACCAGGGACCGACTAGACTATACAACACCAGGGACCGACTAGACTATACAACACCAGGGACCGACTAGACTATACAACACCAGGGACCGACTAGACTATACAACACCAGGGACCGACTAGACTATACAACACCAGGGACCGACTAGACTATACAACACCAAGGACCGACTTGACTATACAACACCAGGGACCGACTTGACTATACAACACCAGGGACCGACTAGACTATACAACACCAGGGACCGACTTGACTATACAACACCAGGGACCGACTAGACTATACAACACCAGGGACCGACTAGACTATACAACACCAGGGACCGACTAGACTATACAACACCAGGGACCGACTTGACTATACAACACCAGGGACCGACTAGACTATACAACACCAGGGACCGACTAGACTATACAACACCAGGGACCGACTAGACTATACAACACCAGGGACCGACTAGACTATACAACACCAGGGACCGACTAGACTATACAACACCAAGGACCGACTTGACTATACAACACCAGGGACCGACTTGACTATACAACACCAGGGACCGACTAGACTATACAACACCAAGGACCGACTTGACTATTCAACACCAGGGACCGACTTGACTATGCAACACCAAGGACCGACTTGACTATACAACACTAGGGACCGACTAGACTATACAGCACCAGGGACCGACTAGACTATACAACACCAGGGACCGACTTGACTATACAACACTAGGGACCGACTAGACTATACAACACCAAGGACCGACTTGACTATGCAACACCAGGGACCGATTTGACTATACAACACCAGGGACCGACTTGACTATACAACACTAGGGACCGACTAGACTATACAACACCAGGGACCGACTTGACTATGCAACACCAGGGACCGATTAGACTATACAACACCAGGGACCGACTTGACTATACAACACCAGGGACCGACTTGACTATGCAACACCAGGGACCGATTAGACTATACAACACCAGGGACCGACTTGACTATACAACACCAGGGATCGACTAGGCTATGCAACACCAGGGACCGACTTGACTATTCAACACCAGGGACCGACTTGACTATGCAACACCAGGGACCGACCTGACTATTCAACACCAGGGACCGACTTGACTATACAACACCAGGGACTGACTTGACTATTCAACACCAGGGACCGACTAGACTATACAACACCAAGGACCGACTTGACTATACAACACCAGGGACCGACTTGACTATTCAACACCAGGGACCGACTTGACTATGCAACACCAAGGACCGACTTGACTATACAACACTAGGGACCGACTAGACTATACAGCACCAGGGACCGACTTGACTATGCAACACCAGGGACCGATTTGACTACACAACACCAGGGACCGACTAGACTATACAACACCAGGGACCGACTAGACTATACAACACCAGGGACCGACTTGACTATGCAACACCAGGGACCGATTTGACTATACAACACCAGGGACCGACTAGACTATACAACACCAGGGACCGACTAGACTATACAACACCAGGGACCGACTTGACTATGCAACACCAGGGACCGATTTGACTATACAACACCTGAGACCGACTAGACTATACAACACCAGGGACCGATTTGACTATACAACACCAGGGACCGACTAGACTATACAACACCAAGGACCGACTTGACTATACAACACCTGAGACCGACTAGACTATACAACACCAGGGACCGACTAGACTATACAACACCAGGGACCGATTTGACTATACAACACCAGGGACCGACTAGACTATACAACACCAGGGACCGATTTGACTATACAACACCAGGGACCGACTAGACTATACAACACCAAGGACCGACTTGACTATACAACACCTGAGACCGACTAGACTATACAACACCAGGGACCGACTTGACTATGCAACACCAGGGACCGATTTGACTATACAACACCTGAGACCGACTAGACTATACAACACCAGGGACCGATTTGACTATACAACACCAGGGACCGACTAGACTATACAACACCAAGGACCGACTTGACTATACAACACCTGAGACCGACTAGACTATACAACACCAGGGACCGACTAGACTATACAACACCAGGGACCGACTAGACTATACAACACCAGGGACCGACTTGACTATGCAACACCAGGGACCGATTTGACTATACAACACCTGAGACCGACTAGACTATACAACACCAGGGACCGACTTGACTATGCAACACCAGGGACCGATTTGACTATACAACACCTGAGACCGACTTGACTATGCAACACCAGGGACCGATTTGACTATACAACACCTGAGACCGACTAGACTATACAACACCAGGGACTGACTTGACTATGCAACACCAAGGACCGACTAGACTACAACACCATGGACCGACTTGACTATACAACACCAGGGACCGACTAGACTATACAACACCAGGGACCGACTAGACTACAACACCATGGACCGACTTGACTATACAACACCAGGGACCGACTAGACTATACAACACCAGGGACCGACTAGACTATACAACACCAGGGACCGACTAGGCTATACAACACCAGGGACTGACTTGACTATGCAACACCAAGGACCGACTTACATAAGAACAAAAGAAAGAAGGAACACTGCAGCAGGCCTACTGGCCCATGCGAAGCAGGTCCAAGTCTCCTACCGGCTTAAGCCAATGCACCCAGCCTAGTCAGGTCAGGTCACATTCACTTAAGGAAGGAACACGGCAACTGACCCAGTAGCACAAGCTAATCAGGTCCAACTCACACCCACCCACACCCACTCATGTATTTGTCTAACCTATTTTTTAAAACTGCACAACGTTTTAGTCTCTATAACTGTACTTGGACTTACAACACCAAGGACCGACTTGACTATACAACACCATGGACCGGCCAAACCAGACTACGACATGAACCAACCAAACGCAACACCTGAGAACTAACCTCAAAGCACTGCAACACCGAGGGACCAAGCAGACAACACCGAGGGATCGTGCAGACAACACCGAGGGACCAAGCAGACAACACCGAGGGACCGAACAGACAACACCGAGGGACCAAACAGACAACACTGAGAGACCGAGCAGACAACATCGAGGGACCAAACAGACAACACCGAGGGACCGAGCAGACAACACCGAGGGACCAAACAGACAACACCGAGGGACCAAACAGACAACACTGAGGGACCGAGCAGACAACACCGAGGGACCAAACAGACAACACCGAGGGACCGAGCAGACAACACCGAGGGACCGAGCAGACAATACCGAGGGACCGAGCAGACAACACCGAGGGACCGAGCAGACAACACTGAGGGACCGAGCAGACAACACCGAGGGACCGAGCAGACAACACTGAGGGACCGAGCAGACAACACCGAGGGACCAAACAGACAACACCGAGGGACCAAGCAGACAACACCAAAGGACCGAGGAGTCAACACCTAGGGACCGAGCAGACGGACACACGAAACACCTCTGTCAGTTCCTGGCTTACCGACCCCAGCTCGCTAAGGAACTGTTGAAACCAGAGAACTCAAATTAACTCCCGGCCATAATTATTATTATTAAGACGCCAGAATTTCGTATTTCTTGCAGCCCATCACACTATTAATAATCGACATGAAAAAGTTCAGCAGGAGCTGGTTGTTTACTGATTGTGGTGGTGGTGGTGGTGGTGGTGGTAGTGGTGGTGGTGGTGGTGGTGGTAGTGGTGGTGGTGGTGGTGGTGGGCGGAGTCTGGTGGGCGTCCCACCAATGACTCCAGAAGCCTTGGTGGACTTGCCATATACTGCCACCTTGTATATACTTCTACTGTTGTTATTTCCTGTAATATCTTTCTAGTATCAAGTAATTCGTCCGTATATCATGTTTCGGCGTCACGGTAAAGGGTACTTGTGTTGTTACTGACTGAAGGTCAACAATAAAGTCAGTCTTGGGAATGCATCTTCAAGGTGGTGGAACGTCTGGAAAGGTTGTCTCGCAAGGCAAAGGTCAAATTTTGAGAATTTTTCTAAATATAACTCGGATGAGAATCTTATAAATCGGGTGGTACACTTAGCTCTTCTTGCGAGAGTTGACATACTCGTTTTATGAGTGTTTGTGAGTCAAATGCTGTAATAATTGCCTTGAGCCAAGAGTTTATATTATCCCCGGTCCCTCTCTCCTCACCCCGTGGCCCCGGGCGGAATGAGGTACTCGCGAAACTGCTAACCCAGAATTTAATTCTATTTTATTTAGCACTTGTTCCAGCATTCGTGTCAGTTAGCGTAATATGTAATACGCTTGTATGAAAGAGGTTGTGCGTAAAATATAAATTTAGCGCTGAAACAAAATGTAAAGGTATAAAAATGTGTTTAATATCGGGGTTGTGTTGGGGACAAAAAGTGAGCCTAGTCCTGGTAGGGTCAGTCAGTGAGGGCTGAACCAGCCCCGGGAACGCAGCGTCCTCTTGCTACCTCCATCTCCATCTAACTTATCTCCTTATTTTTGGCATATTTCGCCATTTTTCTTTGCCTCTACTTCGCGTGTTTAATAAGTGAATGTTTGAAGATATTTGTGAGTGCACCGTGTAGCGCAATAATGTTATGTGAGTAAAAAATCTGAGCCGGGGAAAAGTTGTGAGAATGCGTCTTGTCCATACTCTGTTGGTGGGGCTGGAAGTGTGCTAGTGAATTTTAAGTGAAGATTGTTTTTTTTTTTAAGTGAGCCTCATAGTGCTGAAGAAGGATTTACTCGTGGATAATATTGCAATGGATATTCGCATTATGAAGGTAAGTTACTTTTTTTTTCATTTTGATTCGTTTAATTCGTTCAAACTTTGGGGTTGATAATATACGGACGATAAATTTCAAGGGACAAAATTATGAGAATTGCCTATGTGGATTATTACACGAGGGAGGGAGGGGAATGCAGCTGCCAGCCACGTATATATGGCAAAGTTTGTGTGCTGGCACAAGGATTAAACTCATCCAACTTGCCTGAAAAGTTGCATTGCGTCTCCTCAATTTAATTAAAGCCATTCCGGTATTATGTTACCCAAGGGTGAGCTGTCCCGCAGTAAGATAAGAAATGCTAGATTGGTTCACTGTGTTAGAATCATATTTTTTTATTACCGATAAGAGGTGATATAAACCGGGCAGTAAAGATTATACTTGCCCGGCTAGATTTATATAGCTTGGAAAGAATGTCGGCATATAAATATATATTTGCGTTTTAGCGTATAGTTTTATTTATAATAATTTTAATTTGTATAATGTATATAGTTATATTTTTAAATATAAGGTAACTAGTGAGGGAAAATGTGACTGTGGTTGTGTAGTAAAATGCGGAGAAGCAACAGGTCCTGGAGGCAATGGATACACTCAAGAGATGGATGTTAAGGCAGGGTTGTGCTTGTACTTACCCGCTCAATATTTGCTCTCTGTGGATTTCCAACTGGCTGTTTTTGCTCCACAGGCAAAGCGATATCAATATCTGTTAAAGATGCTGGTCGACTTGTGTCAGTGAAGCTCGCCAGCCTTTCTGAGAGAGATGTATTCCTAGGAGTTAGTTGGCTGTTGCTCACCTTCACTTGTGTTTTGTTACACCTCCTCCTACTATTCTCGCTTGTTTAAAGCTGTGTTTGTTATGCTCTGTTGAACGCGTTGAAAAAAACACAAAATATGAAAGGGAGGGAGTTTTATTAATAATATAAAAATTCTTTCAATAGAAATACTGGCTCTACAAACTCAATACCTTACAACAGAAAGGACACGGACGAGTTGAGACGTATAGGCAAGTCTTCTTACACCTGCTAAACCTGTTTACCTAGCAGTAAATAGGTACCTAGGATGTAATCCGAACCTACTGGTTTGGATTACATCCTAGGGAAGAGAACCGAAGGTTGGGTTAATAAGTTTCCAGGATCAGTAATTCGTAGGTTTTTCCTTTGTCCTACTCACATACAACCATTCTTCCTGCACCTCTACCCATCCAACTCGCCCATAAATCTACGCAGTATTTACTTCGGCGACGCTACATAGCAGTTTGTTCCACTCCTCTGCAAGTTGCTTGCCACACCGGATTAATGCTTTCGTATATCCTTTCTGAAATTGAATTTGTCCAACTTGAATCCACTGTATCGAGTTGTCTAGGAGTGATTTTTTTAGTACGTTATGTAAGTAACTTGAAGCAGTTCGCTGGAGCCCGGAAATTTGCATGGTGTTAGTGGAAAAAAAAAGTTGGAGCGCAATGGAAATAAGTCACATTGTTTGACTTTGTTGGAGAATCATAGATAAAAGTTACGTAATTTCTTACGAATGTATGACATCATTGCCTTCAAAATCATTGTGAATTTTTACTGCTGTCTGTAAAACCATGTACTATAGAGATTATGAACAAAACTTATCGTACAGATATGGTTTCAAACATAAGTGTATAATATACCTGACAGTAAATTTTCATCATGTCCTCCGTAAATATAAATTTTGGGGATTTATTGATTGTGAGTGCAGATAGGAAACGGCTTAAAATTGCCCCCCCCCCCCGTTTTGCCATTGATAAGAAACAGTTCTGAAGCACTGTAGATTTATGTGCAACTGTCTTTTCAAAACACCCTTGATAATCCCAGGTGTTTCCATTAAGATTTTATTTATTGGAATATATTTTATGGCTTAAGTGATATTAATTTTTTCATCAGTCGTTCAAGTAAATCGTGAACAAGATGGGGCCCAACAAAAACTTTAGTGGAGCGCCACGTGCTACTGGTCATATTCTGATTTCCCATGTAAACAAACTCTCATGCATGTTACCCGCATTTCAATCAGAGACATTCTTCTCCATTACACTGTGTTGACACTTTATCCGTCTCCTGTGTGATACATTATCAAAGGCCTCACTGAAGTTCAGAAAAAATGTCGTGCTCTGTATTCTCTATTACTTCAAATATTTTATTGAAAAATAATGTTAGTATTGTTAGATAAGAACTGTACTCCCTACGAAGCTGTGTTGAAACTCGCTGTTAAAATTATCTCCATAAAGATAATTTTTGAATTGCATGTCCTATTCATATCAGTAGAGGTTAAACTGATAGTTTGATACTAAGGGCTTTTCTCCGGGTATGTAAGCAGATATCCCCTTGGTCATATTGTACATGGTCTGGTACAATACCCGTATGCAGTGATTTATTTACAGTACCAGCAGGTACTCGTTTGAACAGTTTGTAAACAGTCAGCACTCTTCTCTCTCTAAAGGTACGCAAATTATTTTTAAATGACGCTACTTCGAACTTCCCACTCTGCTTACATTATATTACAATTATATATTTATATATATATATATATATATATATATATATATATATATATATATATATATATATATATATATATATATATATATATAACTGTGTGTTCGTGCCGAACAGGTAAAATTTGCAATTTTGGCTTAAATAGCAACGCTCTTCTTGCCGAATAAGGCAAGCGAAAATTTGTGTATGCAATAATTTCGCAAAAATCGTTCAGAACCTAACAAAAAAAATATTTCATTGTTTGTTAATTATTAAATTATTGTTAACTTATCTAAAATATATTTAGTTGGATTAGGCTAAATTAAATTGCGCTTGTTATAATAAGGTTAGGTAAGTTTTCTAAGATTCTTTTGGTACAAGATTATTAATTTTTACATTAATATAAATGAAAGAAATATATCTTTAAATTTATAAAATAAAATTTTAGAAAGGATTTAATTACGAGTTCTTGTTAATTGACCAAATTTACTTATTCAGCACGATATATATATATATATATATATATATATATATATATATATATATATGTCGTGCCGAATAGGCAGAACTTGCGATCTTGGCTTAAATAGCAACGCTCATCTTGCCATATAGGACAAGTGAAAATTTGTGTATGCAATAATTTTGCCAAAATCATTCTGAACCTATATATATATATATATATATATATATATATATATATATATATATATATATATGCAAAACAACCACTGTGAAAGAATAAAGAAATTCCAAGCACTTTCGTGACTACTCACATTATCAAGGAACAATGATAATGTGCGTACTCACGAAAGCGCTTGGAATTTCTCTATTCTTTCACAGTGGTTGTTTTGCATATTCGATAATCACCTGTTTACTGTGATCTTATTATATATATATATATATATATATATATATATATATATATATATATATATATATATATATATATATAACTGCAGCAATATATTATAAACGCAAACAAGGAATCCCTTTCCTCTTGCCGCAGTTCATTGTTATCGCGTTAAGCTAGGTTTTAGCATTGGACTGTATGCGCACCAAGCGGTGTGTAAGGTACTGTGCGTGACGCTGTATCTCATCATTTGCGTCAGTGCATGTGGAAGGCTCGGCTGTGAGCACTCCTACTTGAAATGATACGCTTAATTAGCGGCTTTTATATTTCAGTGTCATTTGCGGTGTGAGTCTGCTAACTTGTCCCAAGTTTTTGTTCCTGTTGATCTATTTAATGGGAGTTCCTTGTGGTAAATCACTTGAGCCAAAGAATTGGGGCTTCAATCCCTTGCATCAAAAGTGATTCTCATTCCTGTATGACTCACGAATTTAAATATTCCCCATGAATAACTAACAATAATAATAATAATAATAATAAATTGCTCTAAACTCTAGCCTGTAATTTTTTGTGGTTATATTACTTTGGATTCGTACTGTCGATTGTTATATATAGATTTTTTAATCTTAAAGTGTAACATTTAAATGAGGACGGCTAAGAAAGTATCCACGTTGGTAATTATGGCGCGGCTAGGATAAGGCAGGCATGAATATTTTGTGGTGTTGCCGAGATTTAATTAAGGCCAGTAAATAATGAAGTCTGGCTGGGTTCATCTTGCTGGTGGAAGCTCCTTCATTCACTACCTCACTGCACTCCCATGTGAAGATTGGAAGGTATATAACCGAGAGGCATGTATGAAACTTGGCTTTAATCCCTATTTTAGGTATTAAATGTAAACATGACTGGTGGTGCGCGAGTTACTCCTCATCTTTGATGTCCGTCGTGTAATAGGCATTAAGGATATACAACAGAGATATGCGCCGAAAGGTTCACTTTAATCCCTATTATAGGTATTTAAGTATTCTTAACTGGTGGTGTACATGTTATATGGGTGGATAAGCTTTAATGCCAATAAACCAACCAACCAGTCATGTGAAGATTCTCCAGATGCCCAGTCTCAAAAAATATTTAGGATACGTTCGTGACATCCAGCGATTCATTTTTTTCAGGATGTAATACCGAACTTCAGTAGTAATTTTTAAGTTTATAGCCTAAACTTAATATTGTGAAACTTTGTTTTACTCTTTGAAGAGTACCTGTACAGAATACTTCTGCATGACACTATGCACTTGTGGATATTATTAAACCTTCAACTCTTTACTGTCATTTACCAGACAATAAAAGCTTGCATAACTAAATACAGGTTCACTGTTAATAGCAGTACAGTGCTCAAAATTTCAATAAATTATATAAAAATTTTAAAGAATTAATTCAAATTCTCATTCTTTGACTGGAAGGTGTTTTGATATGTAATAATTTCAAGGGAATTGGATAACTAGAAAGAGTCTTAAAAAACCATACCCCCGGCCCGGCATTGAACCCGCGGTCATAGAGTCTCAAAACTCCAGCCCGTCAATGCCGGGCCGGGGGTATGGTTTATTTGCAATCGTGTCATTACGATTTCTTGAGTCAGTTAGAAAGAGTCTTCAGAAAAAAAAAAAAGAAGACATGTCAAGCCTGTGGTAATACTCTTAAAATCGTTTGTTCTCTCTAAACAGGCTTATTTGTTGTATGCTAAAAGCACCTTTCAGGGCATGAAGAATAACAGATCTGGAGAATGTAGAGGATCTTCACTACCCGTATAGATTGAAGTAGAGCACCTAAATTATTGGGAACACCTGAAAACCCTCGTGCTGTACTCCATGGAACGCTCCTTTGATATACCTCTGAAAGATTTAGAGTTTTCTTCTACTCTTCAGCCCGGCCCAGGGCTGGGGTAAAGAAAGTTACATAATCTATACCTGGTGAGAAAGTTACATAATTCTGGAGGAATTTGCATATCGAAAATACTCACTCCGAAAGTAAGCGCCTCGGCAGATGGTGCAAAATAATCAAGTGAAAAGCAGAAATGCGGCGAGAACAGTTCGATAAATCAAAAACTTTAAAAAGTTTTACATTTCTTGAGTCATAACTGGGCTGGGTTATCCTCTAAAGAAATCGCGATTATAAAAAAATCTATGTAAATAATGTAATTGTAATATTTTAATGCTGGCCTGATTCATTCTTGCATAAATTTGGGAATAAATGATAGAATCGTCGAGTCAGACAACGCAGAAAGTCGCACATGATCTCGGGGAGTATTTATTACCTGTAGATAGCTCTGGGTTCACTGCCCATACAGCCCGGTCCCAGACCAGGCCTCCTGGTTGACGTCCTAATCAATCAGGGTATTGGTGCTGACCGCACGCAGTTATATGTAAGCACCACAGCTTGGCTGATCAGGAAATGATCTGAAGACAGTCCTATGTCTGTTGATAATTTTCCTTATACGTGTATACAAGAAGGTGTTGAAATGGCTTGGTCCCTTTTAGGGATGATGGTCACAATTAGTTACAATGTAGTTACAAGCTTGAGTGCCAGGAGCAGAGCAAACAGTATAGTCAGAAGCGTAAGTGCTAGGAGTCAGCCAACACTCGGCTTTAAGTTAGTGGAAAACCAATTGTTTGTGCTGGCACTAATCTCCATCTGGGGAGCCATCATTGTGCCACATCTGTGGCCATTTTTGTTTCATCCATGTAGGCAAAGTTAAGCAGAATGGAACAGTGTTTGGCTCACAAATGTGGGTACCCGAGTTTAAGTCTCGGGCAGGGCGAGACGTATGAGTACCGGCGAATCAAGTAGTAGTAGTATAGGCAAATCTTCCACCTCTGTCCCCATTCAGGTAGCAGGAAATAGGTTCAGTACCTGTTAGTTGAGTGTTGTGGGTGACACAAGTGGAAGCTAGATCAAAATCAGATCAATCAGGTTTTGACGGATATGAGAGTGGGCAGGCCGCCAGCAGCAACATCCTCATCTACCAAGCAATCAACAGAGATGCCTGGTCCTAGGTCGGGCCGCGGGTTAGGAAA
This sequence comes from Cherax quadricarinatus, assembly GCF_038502225.1. Classification (NCBI taxonomy): domain Eukaryota; kingdom Metazoa; phylum Arthropoda; class Malacostraca; order Decapoda; family Parastacidae; genus Cherax; species Cherax quadricarinatus. Next base: position 28,720,519 of record NC_091305.1, read on the forward strand.
ATTCCCTGAACAGACCACAGGTAAAAATAATTTTGACACTAAGCTGACTGCAATTATGGCACCTTTGTCAAATATATAACTGACCTCATGCGTGTTGGGAAGCCTCGCACAGAGAAGGTAAACGTGCGTTCTCACAATTTTGTGAAAACTTGCTTTCCTCTTATAGCCGTGAAGAAATGGTTCAGTGTGCAGCTGAGGAGCCAAGACTTCCAGCATTTTGCATACTAAAAGATTTATTGGAGGATTTTTCAGCGCCTTCTCGCACCTGACAAATATGTTGTGGGGGTGTTCTGTGGTGACACCCACCTAGCTTCTCTGCAGTACCTTTCTTATTATTTTCAGAATCAGTTTGAGAGCTACAACTGGAGCGTGTTGACTTTCACTTGCTTGTTACCCAGTATTATCATCATTCTCTCTCGCATCATCTTATTCTCTTGGTCGTTGCCCAACAAAATTTCCAGCTTAAGTCTATTAGTGTTCCTTCAGGCGGTGCCACACTCGTTCGTTGCCTCAGTAGGTTGGTGTTGTGATATTCCTGCAACATAATTGAAATGCTTTGTTGCAAACAAAAGTTTCATATCTTCCAGTGTAACAACGAATTTCCACGTGTTTGGCCTCTGTTTCAATACATTAATCAGTATCGCAAATTTTTCAATGTGCCGTTGGCCATGGACGTAGCTGCATTTGTAATATATTGTAAGTTAATATTGATATATAGTCGAGTATAGCTTTCTCTTCTTAGAATATAAATAGCATAACAGGTAACAAACTTGAGACAATCCATCGGGCCACCACCAGCAACAGCCTAGTTGACCAGGCCAGCACCAGACAAGTCTGGCTCAAGGGCGGGTTGCTAGTGTAGGCAAAACTCTCGAAGCCAGTCAAAAGTTTTATCAGAGGTATAGTGGATCAGCCGCTATCGAAGGAGGTGCTACCCTCCTGTCATATGAGTGCGAAACGGACTCTGTTAAACGTTTTGTACTCTGGCAGGATTCTTATTTTCTTTTTCTTGTGAGCATGTAAAATGAGTAAATCTTGCAAACTTGTACAGACATTGACTATACACTTTGTTTGTCCCCCTTCAGGTGTTGTCTTGAGACAACACCAGAAGGTTACCCGAACACGGTTTCAGCGATCATGGCCACCGGGGCCCAACCCCAGCCCAGACCTCTCCATGGTGGCGCTGAACCAAAGAAACTTTGAAGAAACTCTTGCTTTCTCTCTCTAAATGGATTCTCGGCGAGATGACAATGTCTGACAGAGTAGAACTTCATTAATGGTGTTATTGATTATGGCTGTTTTTTTTTTTTTTTTGAGTATCATTTAAAATTCAAAATTTCTGTTCTAAGGATTGTTATTGGAATTGTTGAGCGGGCAGATTTGACCACCTGGGGGAGTGCATGAACGCTCCCCAGTATACTGTAATGCTTGAACGCTCCCCGGGATACTGTAGTGCATGAACGCTCCCAAGTATACTGTAGTGCATGAACGCTCCCCAGTATACTGTAGTGCATGAACGGTCCCCAGTATACTGTAGTGCATGAACGCTCCCCAGTATACTGTAGTGCATGAACGCTCCCCAGTATACTGTAGTGCATGAACGCTCCCCAGTATACTGTAGTGCATGAACGCTCCCCAGTATACTGTAGTGCATGAACGCTCCTCAGGATACTGTAGTGCATGAACGCTCCTCAGGATACTGTAGTGCATGAACGCTCCCCAGGATACTGTAGTGCATGAACGCTCCCCAGGATACTGTAGTGCATGAACGCTCCCCAGGATACTGTAGTGCATGAACGCTCCCCAGGATACTGTAGTGCATGAACGCTCCCCAGGATACTGTAGTGCATGAACGCTCCCCAGGATACTGTAGTGCATGAACGCTCCCCAGGATACTGTAGTGCATGAACGCTCCTCAGGATACTGTAGGATACTGTAGTGCATGAACGCTCCCCAGGATACTGTAGTGCATGAACGCTCCTCAGGATACTGTAGTGCATGAACGCTCCTCAGGATACTGTAGTGCATGAACGCTCCCCAGGATACTGTAGTGCATGAACGCTCCCCAGGATACTGTAGTGCATGAACGCTCCCCGGGATACTGTAGTGCATGAACGCTCCCCAGGATACTGTAGTGCATGAACGCTCCCCGGGATACTGTAGTGCATGAACGCTCCCCAGGATACTGTAGTGTAGTGCATGAACGCTCCCCAGGATACTGTAGTGCATGAACGCTCCCCAGGATACTGTAGTGCATGAACGCTCCCCAGGATACTGTAGTGCATGAACGCTCCCCAGGATACTGTAGTGCATGAACGCTCCCCAGGATACTGTAGTGCATGAACGCTCCCCAGGATACTGTAGTGCATGAACGCTCCCCAGGATACAGGATACTGTAGTGCATGAACGCTCCCCAGGATACTGTAGTGCATGAACGCTCCCCAGGATACTGTAGTGCATGAACGCTCCCCAGGATACTGTAGTGCATGAACGCTCCCCGGGATACTGTAGTGCATGAACGCTCCCCAGGATACTGTAGTGCATGAACGCTCCCCAGGATACTGTAGTGCATGAACGCTCCCCAGGATACTGTAGTGCATGAACGCTCCCCAGGATACTGTAGTGCATGAACGCTCCCCGGGATACTGTAGTGCATGAACGCTCCCCAGGATACTGTAGTGCATGAACGCTCCCCAGGATACTGTAGTGCATGAACGCTCCCCAGGATACTGTAGTGCATGAACGCTCCCCAGGATACTGTAGTGCATGAACGCTCCCCGGGATACTGTAGTGCATGAACGCTCCCCAGGATACTGTAGTGCATGAACGCTCCCCAGGATACTGTAGTGCATGAACGCTCCCCAGGATACTGTAGTGCATGAACGCTCCCCAGGATACTGTAGTGCATGAACGCTCCCCAGGATACTGTAGTGCATGAACGCTCCCCAGGATACTGTAGTGCATGAACGCTCCCCGGGATACTGTAGTGCATGAACGCTCCCCAGGATACTGTAGTGCATGAACGCTCCCCGGGATACTGTAGTGCATGAACGCTCCCCGGGATACTGTAGTGCATGAACGCTCCTCAGGATACTGTAGTGCATGAACGCTCCCCGGGATACTGTAGTGCATGAACGCTCCCCGGGATACTGTAGTGCATGAACGCTCCCCGGGATACTGTAGTGCATGAACGCTCCTCAGGATACTGTAGTGCATGAACGCTCCCCAGGATACTGTAGTGCATGAACGCTCCCCAGGATACTGTAGTGCATGAACGCTCCCCAGGATACTGTAGTGCATGAACGCTCCTCAGGATACTGTAGTGCATGAACGCTCCCCAGGATACTGTAGTGCATGAACGCTCCCCAGGATACTGTAGTGCATGAACGCTCCCCAGGATACTGTAGTGCATGAACGCTCCTCAGGATACTGTAGTGCATGAACGCTCCTCAGGATACTGTAGTGCATGAACGCTCCCCAGGATACTGTAGTGCATGAACGCTCCCCAGGATACTGTAGTGCATGAACGCTCCCCAGGATACTGTAGTGCATGAACGCTCCTCAGGATACTGTAGTGCATGAACGCTCCCCAGGATACTGTAGTGCATGAACGCTCCCCAGGATACTGTAGTGCATGAACGCTCCCCAGGATACTGTAGTACATGAACGCTCCCCAGGATACTGTAGTGCATGAACGCTCCCCGGGATACTGTAGTGCATGAACGCTCCCCGGGATACTGTAGTGCATGAACGCTCCTCAGGATACTGTAGTGCATGAACGCTCCCCAGGATACTGTAGTGCATGAACGCTCCCCAGGATACTGTAGTGCATGAACGCTCCTCAGGATACTGTAGTGCATGAACGCTCCTCAGGATACTGTAGTGCATGAACGCTCCCCAGGATACTGTAGTGCATGAACGCTCCCCAGGATACTGTAGTGCATGATCGCTCCCCAGGATACTGTAGTGCATGAACGCTCCCCAGGATACTGTAGTGCATGAACGCTCCCCAGGATACTGTAGTGCATGAACGCTCCCCAGGATACTGTAGTGCATGAACGCTCCCCAGGATACTGTAGTGCATGAACGCTCCCCAGGATACTGTAGTGCATGAACGCTCCCCAGGATACTGTAGTGCATGAACGCTCCTCAGGATACTGTAGTGCATGAACGCTCCCCGGGATACTGTAGTGCATGAACGCTCCTCAGGATACTGTAGTGCATGAACGCTCCCCGGGATACTGTAGTGCATGAACGCTCCCCGGGATACTGTAGTGCATGAACGCTCCCCAGGATACTGTAGTGCATGAACGCTCCCCGGGATACTGTAGTGCATGAACGCTCCCCGGGATACTGTAGTGCATGAACGCTCCCCGGGATACTGTAGTGCATGAACGCTCCCCAGGATACTGTAGTGCATGAACGCTCCCCAGGATACTGTAGTGCATGAACGCTCCCCAGGATACTGTAGTGCATGAACGCTCCTCAGGATACTGTAGTGCATGAACGCTCCCAGGATACTGTAGTGCATGAACGCTCCCCAGGATACTGTAGTGCATGAACGCTCCCCAGGATACTGTAGTGCATGAACGCTCCCCAGGATACTGTAGTGCATGAACGCTCCCCAGGATACTGTAGTGCATGAACGCTCCCCAGGATACTGTAGTGCATGAACGCTCCTCGGGATACTGTAGTGCATGAACGCTCCCCAGGATACTGTAGTGCATGAACGCTCCCCAGGATACTGTAGTGCATGAACGCTCCCCAGGATACTGTAGTGCATGAACGCTCCCCTGGATACTGTAGTGCATGAACGCTCCCCAGGATACTGTAGTGCATGAACGCTCCCCAGGATACTGTAGTACATGAACGCTCCCCAGGATACTGTAGTGCATGAACGCTCCCCGGGATACTGTAGTGCATGAACGCTCCCCGGGATACTGTAGTGCATGAACGCTCCTCAGGATACTGTAGTGCATAACGCTCCCCAGTACTGTAGTGCATGAACGCTCCCCAGGATACTGTAGTGCATGAACGCTCCCAGGATACTGTAGTGCATGAACGCTCCTCAGGATACTGTAGTGCATGAACGCTCCCCTGGATACTGTAGTGAATGAACGCTCCCCAGGATACTGTAGTGCATGATCGCTCCCCAGGATACTGTAGTGCATGAACGCTCCCCAGGATACTGTAGTGCATGAACGCTCCCAGGATATTGTAGTGCATGAACGCTCCTCAGGATACTGTAGTGCATGAACGCTCCCCAGGATACTGTAGTGCATGAACGCTCCCCAGGATACTGTAGTGCATGAACGCTCCCCAGGATACTGTAGTGCATGAACGCTCCCCAGGATACTGTAGTGCATGAACGCTCCCCGGGATACTGTAGTGCATGAACGCTCCTCAGGATACTGTAGTGCATGAACGCTCCCCAGGATACTGTAGTGCATGAACGCTCCCCAGGATACTGTAGTGCATGAACGCTCCCCAGGATACTGTAGTGCATGAACGCTCCTCAGGATACTGTAGTGCATGAACGCTCCCCAGGATACTGTAGTGCATGAACGCTCCCCAGGATACTGTAGTGCATGAATGCTCCCCAGGATACTGTAGTGCATGAACGCTCCCCAGGATACTGTAGTGCATGAACGCTCCTCAGGATACTGTAGTGCATGAACGCTCCCCAGGATACTGTAGTGCATGAACGCTCCCCAGGATACTGTAGTGCATGAACGCTCCCCAGGATACTGTAGTGCATGAACGCTCCCCGGGATACTGTAGTGCATGAACGCTCCCCAGGATACTGTAGTGCATGAACGCTCCCCAGGATACTGTAGTGCATGAACGCTCCCCAGGATACTGTAGTGCATGAACGCTCCCCAGGATACTGTAGTGCATGAACGCTCCCCAGGATACTGTAGTGCATGAACGCTCCCCAGGATACTGTAGTGCATGAACGCTCCCCAGGATACTGTAGTGCATGAACGCTCCCCAGGATACTGTAGTGCATGAACGCTCCCCAGGATACTGTAGTGCATGAACGCTCCCCAGGATACTGTAGTGCATGAACGCTCCCCAGGATACTGTAGTGCATGAACGCTCCCCAGGATACTGTAGTGCATGAACGCTCCCCAGGATACTGTAGTGCATGAACGCTCCCCAGGGTACTGTAGTGCATGAACGCTCCCCAGGATACTGTAGTGCATGAACGCTCCTCAGGATACTGTAGTGCATGAACGCTCCCCAGGATACTGTAGTGCATGAACGCTCCCCAGGATACTGTAGTGCATGAACGCTCCCCAGGATACTGTAGTGCATGAACGCTCCCCAGGATACTGTAGTGCATGAACGCTCCCCAGGATACTGTAGTGCATGAACGCTCCCCAGGATACTGTAGTGCATGAACGCTCCCCAGGATACTGTAGTGCTGCTGCTGCTGCACGCTGCTGCTGCTGCACTGCCTGCTGCTGCTGCTGCTGCTGCTGCTGCTGCTGCACGCTTCTGCTGCTGCTGCTTCTGCTGCTGCTGCTGCTTCTGCTGCTTCTGCTGCTGCTGCTGCTTCTGCTGCTGCTGCTGCTGCACGCTGCTGCTGCTGCTGCTGCACGCTGCTGCTGCTGCTTCTGCTGCTGCTGCTGCTTCTGCTGCTGCTGCTGCTTCTGCTGCTGCTGCTGCTGCTTCTGCTGCTGCTTCTGCTGTTGCTGCTGCACACGCTGCTGCTGCTGTTGCTGCACATGCTGCTGCTGCACACGCTGCTGCTGCTGCACACGCTGCTGCTGCTGCTGCTGCACACGCTGCTGCTGCTGCTGCTGCTGCACGCTGCTGCTGCTGCTGCTGCTGCTGCTGCTGCTGCTGCACGCTGCTGCTGCTGCTTCTGCTGCTGCTGCTGCTGCTGCTGCTGCACGCTGCTGCTGCTGCTGCTGCTGCACGCTGCTGCTGCACGCTGCTGCTGCTGCTGCTGCACGCTGCTGCTGCTGCTGCTGCACGCTGCTGCTGCTGCTTCTGCTGCTGCTGCTGCTGCTGCTGCTGCACGCTGCTGCTGCTGCTGCTGCTGCTGCTGCTGCTGCTGCTGCTGCTGCTGCTGCTGCACGCTGCTGCTGCTGCTGCTGCTGCTGCTGCTGCTGCTGCACGCTGCTGCTGCTGCTGCTGCTGCTGCTGCTGCTGCTGCACGCTGCTGCTGCTGCACGCTGCTGCTGCTGCTGCATGCTGCTGCTGCTGCTGCACGCTGCTGCTGCTGCTGCTGCTGCACGCTGCTGCTGCTGCACGCTGCTGCTGCTGCACGCTGCTGCTGCTGCTGCTGCTGCTGCTGCACGCTGCTGCTGCTGCACGCTGCTGCTGCTGCACGCTGCTGCTGCTGCTGCACGCTGCTGCAACTGTTGCTGCAAGCTGCTCATTGCTGCTGCTGCTCCTTGCTGCTGCTGCTGCAAGCTGCTGTTGCACGCTGCTCCTTGCTGCTGCTGCTGCTGCAAGATGTTCCTCGCTGCTTCTGCACGCTGCTCCTCGCTGCTGCTTCACGCTGCTCCTCGCTGCTGCTTCACGCTGCTCCTCGCTGCTGCTTCACGCTGCTCCTCGCTGTTGCTGCACGCTGCTCCTCGCTGTTGCTGCACGCTGCTCCTCGCTGTTGCACGCTGCTCCTCGCTGCTGCTGCACGCTGCTCCTCGCTGCTGCTGCACGCTGCTCCTCGCTGCTGCTGCACGCTGCTCCTCGCTGCTGCTGCACGCTGTTCCTCGCTGCTGCTGCACGCTACGCATGAGTCAACGCGAAGCCAGAAGTCTCGTTGAATTTTTTTTCTGATAAGATTAAATAATTTTCGTGTTTTGTTGACATCAGCCAAATTGAGAATTTGTTTTTGTGCACTTTTGAATTAATACACATTTATTGTCACTGGAATATTTTGGTTCTACAAGTCAGTAATAAAATGGGAATTCAGTATATGGTATGCTTGGGTTGGGATCAATTTAATTTTAGGAGCCCAGCAAATAAAGGTTGGGTGACTCTGATTTAAGGGAGATATTCTTCAGCCAACCCGCTGCTCTGACGTGGATTAGCGACGAACACGCGCGACGCTCGCGATGCACATACTAACCTTAGCGGTGCACACTAGCCGCAGTGATGCACTCCGGCGGTGCAATCTAGGCATGCACACACCAACACTAGCTATACAAATACACCTTCATGCCTGTTGGTTCAACAACGCGCTGCTGTAGTCAGAGAAAATAATTCACTCGACCCATCACTGTCCATTTTTCTGCACGTTCTGCACCGACTATTGTTTGAGCCTTGACTCGGTATTTATATTTATGTAACATACACCCAGGCTTTTTTCCTATGTAAGTCAGTATCCCCTTCACCCCCCAGGAAAGTTAGCATGCACAACTAAAACAAAAGGGAAATAAAAATGACGCTTTGCAGTTGTTTAAGAAAAGTCTGCAACTGCATCTATAAGTTAGAGGCACCTGCAATCTACCTGTAGTCGTCACTCAGTTGTGTGTGCGGGAGTAGACTGATCCTGGCACCACCTCATAGACTACTTTTATCAACATGGCCTCTTGGGCCTTGTACCATTACTTGGGAAGTACCATCTCTTAGAATGGTCTATCCCTGACTTTTGGTCATTCACTCATATATATATATATATATATATATATATATATATATATATATATATATATATATATATATATATATATATATATGTATGCAAGCCCCGGGGGTGAAAATCTTTAGCTCAAGTACTTTCACAATTCTCAGTGCGTCATCAGGAGCTGTGCAATGTTGTAAAGACAGCAACAGGAGAAGTAGGGTAAGTTTTCAGAGTATGGTAGTGAAAATGGTAGTGTGGAGGCACCAACCAATCTCTGTCTATGAGAGGCAAGCTGGATGCCAACCACACACCTGTCCCCACCCACACCCCACCCCATATGGGGTCGGGTGGAGTAGGCTTCACAGTTTGCAAATAGGAAAAATACTAGAAGATAGTCAATAGCCAGCCCTAAGCTTCTGACCGCTGGGAACAGGTCAAGTGACGTAAAAAGTTACATTACAATAGTAGATCATTACATACCTTCTGACTAATGAAATAAAGGGAAAAATCCCTCATTTGTCAACCGGTGTTGCAGAACCTTAAAGAATATTCAGGAAATACTTTCAGTGTCAGTTAATATGCCTGTGTAAATTTTATTCAGGCTTCTTATAATAACTAGGCTATTCTTAATTTTAATGTCATTCTTATCATTATTATCAACTATCACCCACTAATATTATTATCATCACCATTACAATATTATCAACAACCTTTAAACCATTAAACTAGTTGCAGTCACCATGTTGCAACCACCTATGTGTATCTTGTACCACTGTACTTGAACAGGTTAGGACCTCTGTAGGTCACGCTAAAGTTCTTTTGGGATGTCCTAGGATTTTCGCACGTGCCCCCATATCTATGTGCACACACACACACACACACACACACAATCACATACAGAAAAATGGCAAATGATGTTTATGTACTATATTATTATTATTTGGAAATTTGTTGAAAAGCGAAAATCGGCCAGAGAAACGTGATTTTTTTAAGATGCTATAACGAGAGTAATTAAATTTGCCTAATTCTAATGATCTTTATGCGTGGGATTACTGAATATTATATATATATATATATATATATATATATATATATATATATATATATATATATATATATATATATATATATATATATATATATATATATATATATATATTGTAACCACGAACGAGTGGTATTGATCAATAACACTGCGCTAGCCAAGAATTCGAACCTATGTTGTACTGGCCTGCCTCATGGTAAGTGAGAACCACATGACGCTTTAAACCACAGAACCACCCAACCCTACAAGAATGGCGCAGCTGTTGGGCCGCCATCCGAGGGCATACGGCATAGGGCATACATGGGTTCGAATCCTTGGCTAGCGCAGTGTTGCTATTGATCAATACCACTCGTTCGTGGTTACAATAATATATAAATACTGCTCGTGAGGCTAGTACACCAAACAGGATTGAGAATGAAATAGGCTTAGAAGCTCCCACACCTCCGTATGATCTCGGATGGCGGCCCAACAGCTAGCTGTGTGCTGGCTGCGCCATTCTTGTGGGGTTGGGTGGTCCTGTGGTTTAAAGCGTCATGTGGTTCTCACTTACCATGAGGCAGGCCAGTACAACATGGGTTCGAATCCTTGGCTAGCGCAGTGTTGTTTATATATATATATATATATATATATATATATATATATATATATATATATATATATATATATATATATATATATATGAGCTGGGGTGATTGATGACTTAATGTCAACATTTCCGTAATTTGCACGATCATCTGGGTAGCAATTAAAAACATTAAATATCCCTACTGAAATCACCGTAAAAATTCTGACTGAATACGTAGCGGATAAAAACAGAGTAATGTTCCACATTGAAAGACTCCCACAGCGGTATTATTACCAGCAACTCCAAGGGGAGAGAGAGAGATGGATAGATGGCAGTGCTAACCGTAGTAGCTGTCAGTGTAGTGTGAAGAGGCGTCTGAGTGGCAGCAAAGAGGTTAACACATTTATGACAACCGGCAAACCAGCGCAAACAATGCAAACGCAAAAGATAGTTCTATACTTTCGACACCTGATTTGTAGTCTATCAGCTGTACCCCTGAAGGGAGGTTCCTTGACGCTGGTGAGGGGCTCTTGATCTAAGAAATTGGATCTGTGCTCTAGTTCCCTGAATTGAGTCTGAATACCTTCCATTCTCCCCCCCCCCCAACATCTACAGGTTTAGCGCTTCCCCGTGATTATAATAATAATCATCAGCTGTAACCATATCTGCCCCCATCCCTTTATATTTATATCTTTATCTGTATATTATATAGATAGAAGTTATAGATAATGATACATATAGGCGGGAGTGATTATAACCGGTGAAAGGCAATTTATTTTAATGTATACATATCACGCGTCGTTAAGTATTCAACTCTGGTTTTTAACAGCTATAACACCTGACACTTTTTGTTAAGTATTGCGGCTTGATCCCAGAGCCAGGCCTCCTGGTTGATGGCTTGATCAGTGAGGCTGTCAATACATTCCACTGTTTTATTCTGTAGTTTTAGTGAGATGGATCACTGCGGCTTCCAAAATTCTGTGTCTGGCACTGTGTAACAACTGTGCTTTTTCTTGGTACGCCATGGTGTTCTGTGGCCTTGTAGGCAACACACTGGCCTCACACACTAAGTATCCGTGGTTAGATTCCCGGCAAGGGTGGAAACATTGGGCATGTTTCCTTACACTTGCTATCTTCTTTCACCTAGCAAGTAAATAGATACCTGGGTGTTAGCCGACTGGTGTGGATCTCATCTTGGGGGACAAGACTGAAGGACACCTCGGTGGAAATAAGACAGAGTACTCGATGACGCACTAACTTCCTGGGGTTATCCTGGGTGGTTAACCCTCCGTGTTAAAAATCAAAATAAAACCTTATATGTTACGCATGCGTTGTTGGTTTTATCCCTCCTGCAGGCTTTCGTTTCAGAAAGTGTGTAAAAGTCTCTTGCTTTTCTCTCGGACACAGAATTGATCACAACCACCACACGGTGTGTTGTATGCTCCTGCTGTGCAAATAGTTCTGACATTAGGACTTCTGGTGATCTCTTTGATAGTTTTGGTGGTAAGAACTGCTGTATCCATGTTGGCTTTCCGGAAAATCTGGGCGATGGTGATGATGACAGTCTGTCCAGTGGAGATGACCAGTCGTTTATCGATGTTGGTATCTTCTTTGGGTGTGCTGTGTAAAAGGAAGACTTTGTTTGCAGGAGTGAATAATTTCCCTTTGGGAATTTTAAGTTGTTTAACACCTCAGTATATTCTTGTTCCTCTAAAAGATATTTATCGCTGCTAATTCGGAGTGCTTGATGTAAGGTCATGTTGGAGGAAGTAGTGTATAAATTCTTTTTGGTTGGGTTTTCTGTATACCTTGCATTTAAGATAATCTATATTCATGAAGAGTAAGACATTCAAAAAAGGATAAGGCTCCGTCTCTTGGTCGGAGGACTCGACCAAGTCAGTGAGGCGGTGGGCCTCCAGCAGCAACAGCCTGGTTGACCA
>NC_091305.1:28735149-28857649 GCF_038502225.1 Cherax quadricarinatus
GGAGGGGATCGGTTGAGACTGGAGAAACAGTAGGAGGGGAGCTGTTGAGGCAAGAGAGACAGTAGGAGAGAGCGGTTAAGACGAGAGACAGTAGGAGGGAGGGTTGGGGGAGAGACAGTAGAGGAGCGTTGAAAAGGAGAGACGTAGGAGGAGCGTTGAGACAGAGAGCTTAGGAGGGAGCGGTTGAGACGGGAGAGACAGCAGGAGGGGCGGCTGAGACGAGAGAGAAGGGGGAGCGGTTGAAAGGGAGAAAAGTAGGAGGGAGCGGTTGGGACGGAGAGACGGTAGGAGGGAGCAGTTGAGACGAGAGAGACGTAGGGGGGCCCGTTGAGACAGAGAGCAGGGGAGGGGGTTTGGGAAAAAAGAGACAGTAGGAGGGCGGGTTGAGACAGAGGAAGGAGGAGGGGTTTGGGGAAGAGAGACGTAGGAGGGGGGGTTGAGACGGAGAGACAGTAGGAGGGCGGTTAGACGGGAGAGACAGTAGGAGGAGCGTTGAGACGAAGAGACAGTGGGAGGGCGGTTGAGAGAGGGGAACAAGGGGGGGCGGTTGAGACGGGGAACATTAGGAGGGCGTTGAGACAGAGAGACAGTAGGAGGGGGGCTTGAAAAGAGACAAGGGGGGAGCGGGGAGGAGAGACAGGGGGGGAGGGTTGGACAGAGAGACGAGGGGGGAGGGGTTGAGAGAGAGACAGAGGGGGCTAGACGGAGAGCCCCAAAGGAGGGGGGTTTGAGAGAGAGACAGAGGAGGAGCGGGACGAGAAAAACAGGGAGGAGGGTTGAGACGAGAGAGACACAGGGGGGGCGGTTGGACGGAGAGACAGAGGAGGGAAAGTTGGACGGGGAGAGACAGCAAGGGGGGGGCGGTTGAGACAGAGAACAGCGGGAGGGGGGGTTGGAAGAGGCAAGGAGGAGGGTTGAGACAGGAAGAGCAGGGGGGGAGCGGTTGGGGGAGAGACAGAGGGGGGGGGCTTTGGGGAGAGGGAGCAGGAGGGGCATTAAAAGGGAGACAGCAGGAGGGGGTTGAGACGAGAGGACAGCGGGAGGAGCGGTTGAGAAAAAGGGAGACGCGGGGGGGGGGCGGTTGGACGGGGGAAGCAGAGGGGGGAGCTTGGCGGAGAGACAGCAGGAGGGAGCGGTGGCAGGAAAAACAGAGGGGGGAGCAGTTGGCGGAGAAAAGTGGAGGAGGGTTGGGGGGAGCAGCGGGAGGAGGGTTGAACGGAAGCAGCGGGGGGGGGTTAAAGACGGGAAGAAAAACAGCAGGGGGGGTTGGGCGAGGGCAGGAGGGCGTTGGAGAAGGACCGGAGGGAGGGTTGAGACGGGAGGACAGGGAGGGGCGGTTGGACAGAGACAGAGGAGGGGCGGGTTGGACAGAGACACGGGAGGGGGCCCCGGTTTGAGACAAGAGGACAAGGGAGGGGGGGTTGAGACGGAGAAAACAGCAGGGGGGGAGCGTTTGAGACGGAAGAAAGAGGGGGGGCTTTTGGGGACAAAGGGACAGAGGAGGGAGTTGGACAGAGAGACAGTAGGGGGAGCGGTTTGAGACGGAGGCAGAGGAGGGGGCGGTTGAAAAGGAAAAACAGCAGGAGGGGGGAGGAGACAGGGGGAGACAGCAGGAGGAGCGTTGAGAAGGGGGGAAGGGAGGGATTGGCAAGGGACAGCAGGGGGAGGGGTTGAGACGAGGAAACAGAGGGAGCTTGAGAGGGAGAGCAGTAAGAGGGGGTTGAGGAGAAGTAAACAGGGGGGGCGGGTTGAGACGGAAGACAGCGGAGGGCGGTTGAGACGAGAAAAACAGCAGGGGGGAGGGTTGAGATGGAGAGACAGTAGGAGGGGGGGTTGAGACGGAGGGGCAGGAGGGCGGTTTGGACGGGAGACAAGGAGGGGGTTGGACGGAGACGTGGGGGAAGCGGTTGAGAGAAAAACAGCGGGAGGAGGTTGAGACGGAGAGACAGCAGGGGGGAGCGGTTGAGACGGAGAGCAGTAGGAGGGGGCGGTTGTCAGAGAACAGCGGGAGAGCGTTTGGACAGGAGACAGTAGGGGCGGTCGGACAAGGGGGCATGGAGGGAGCGGTTGATACGAGAGAACGGGGGGGGAGCGGTTGAGACGGAGAGACAGTAGGAGGGGCGGTTGAGACGGAAGACAGGGGGAAGGGTTGAGACGAGAGGCAGGGAGGAAGGTTGAGACAGAAAACGGGGGGGGCGGGTTGAAGGAGAGACAGCAGGAGGGATTTGGGGAGGAGAAGTAGGGAGGGGCGAGTTTGAAATTAACGTCACAAATTAATGAAGTTAATCGTAACTTAGAGGTTACTTTAATCCACCTTGAATTTACTGCCTGGTCCTCCCCTCCCATGGTTAAATAGTGTAGAAGAAACCCAGTCTCTCTCTCTATCTCTCTCTCTCTCTCTCTCTCTCTCTCTCTCTCTCTCTCTCTCTCTCTCTCACACACACACACACACACACACACACACACACACACACACACACACACACACACAGCGATGGCAGTAAATAGTGTCATTGGGAACGATTCCCACCCATCACTCTTCCTTCAGGGAAGTCTGTGTTCCTCAGTGACTGCCTCAGGTCCGAGCTACAGGCGAATACAAACAGTTCTCTTGTCTCGGAGTGGGTCAGGTCACACGCACAGCAGCTGCCCCGTACACCTGACCTCCGGGGTGGAAGGGGTGGGCAAGACGAGAGAGGTCAAACGTGAGGTCACTGGTCATTTTTAGTGACTGTGCGCAACCCGTTCTCCGAGTACTCCCGTTACTCTAAACGGAAGTGATTAACGGGCGAAGATAATTATTATACGCACATTAGATAGGCATAAGAGGACATCAGTAATGAGGACGTCAGTAAGGTGGTGAGAATATCCAACAATCATAAGCTCCATGTGGGGCAGCGAGCCTCCAGCAGCAACAGCCTGGTTGACCAGGCAAGCACCAGACGAGCCTGGCCCATGGCCGGGCTCAGAGAGTAGATATACTCTCGAAATCCTTCAAAGGTATATCAAAGGTAACGTATATCCACGCGAAAGAATTTTGCTTTCTTGGAATGACACTGGAGTAAATACTTTTATTAAGCACAACTTTTCGCCCAGTGTACGCCAAAACTTCGTCGATGTTTTTTTTTTTCCGGGCAAATGAATCATCTTCCCTTCCCGCCACTCTCCAGGCAATAATGGACTCTAATTGGATACATTGTAAGTGAAAATATTTAAGAATGAACTGGTTTTGCATTGGAGTTACAGTTGAGTTGAACAAAGTGGCAGGTGGTGGTACTGTTGGTTCATCAGATCGTCCCCTTTCAAGGGGAGAGGTGCCTGATGCGGACGTAGGGGTCCTGATCAATGGAATTGGATCTTCTGTACTCTTGCAATTACAAAAAAAAAAAGCTGTAGACCAATGTCGCTGGTGTCCCACACTTTTAAAATATTTTGAAAGGCTTTTAAAGTGCAAGTTTGGCGATCACATGGAATCACAGCAGTTGAACAACCCAGATCAGCATAGGTTTAGAACAGGTCGCTCCTGTTTCGCAATAGCTGGACCACTGCATGGTCTTGGATACACTGGAAGACAAGCCAGATACAGATGTAGTGTACATCAACTTTTGCAAAAAAAAACTTTGATAAGTGTGATCTTGGGGTAATCGCACAGATAATACATACAAAAGGAATAACGGGAAGGTGGGTAGATTGATATTTAACTTTCTAATTAATAGCACCCAAAGAGTAATAGTATAACGGGTAAAGTCAGGAGCTTCCACAGGGAAAATTTTTTCCCAAGGCACAGTACTCGCCTCACTTCTCATTATCATATCTGACATAAACAGAGATATAAACTGTAGTACTGTACTGTGTCACCCTTTGCAGTCGATACTATGGTATGCATGAGAGTGGCATCTAGAGAAGACACAAAGAGCCTTCGAGCTGATACCAACAAAAATCTTCCAGTGAGCTGCTGACAAATTTCAGTTACTAATACATACGTTATGGAAAGAGTGAGAAAATAAAAACAAGATCTACGTACATGTGTTCTTGCACCTTACCTGGTGCTGATAATACTCTTTTAGCCCCTGGTTTCAATGTTGCAAGCGAGTGTAATATATATATATATATATATATATATATATATATATATATATATATATATATATATATATATATATATATATATATATATATAAGTAAATCTGGTCAGTTAGCAAGAACTCATTTAAATTTAAGTCCTTTCTAAAGTTTTCTCTTACATGGAAACAGTAAATGTATAAAAGGCATTCAGCATGAAGTTATAAATAAAGACAATAGATCCGGTCAGCAAACAAAGGGGGACAGCAGAGGGCAGCAAGGGACTAGCTCCCTTAAGGTTTACTATACTAATAGCAGGAGTGTAAGAAATAAGATAGATGAGCTAAGATTAATTGCAAGTGCAGGAAACATAGATATTATTGCTATAACAGAGACCTGGCTCAATCTGAAAGATAGAGAGATGCCCTCTGAATGTCACATACAAGGCTATAAATTATTCCACACTGACAGGGTCAACAGGAAAGGTGGTGGAGTAGCGATGTATGTCAGAGACAATTTAAATTGTTGTGTTAGACAAGATATTAAATTAGAAGCGTCAGCCACTGAATCTGTTTGGTTACAGCTTCTCGAGGGCCGAGAAAAACTAATTTTGGGTGTGATTTACAGGGCCCCAAATCTTGATAGGGAGTGCAGTAAACTTCTATGGGACGAAATTCGTAAGGCATCTACATACGAAAATGTTGTGCTAATGGGAGATTTCAACTATAGACAGATTGACTGGAGCAATTTGACAGGAAATTTAGAGTCAGGTGACTTTCTTGATACGATCCAGGATTGTTTTTTAAAACAGTTTGTGACAGAGCCAACTAGGGGAAATAACCTCCTTGACTTGGTTCTTGCCAGTAGGGAAACACTAATTAATAATCTTGAGGTTAATGATGAGCTTGGGGAAAGTGATCACAAATCACTCAGTTTTAATATATCATGGAATTCCCCTAATAATGGCAATCAAGTCTCCGTCCCTGACTTTCGCTTGGCTGATTTCATAGGACTGAAAAATTACTTAGGTGGGCTGAACTGGAATGACCTGACTAAGGGTCAGGTAGGTGGTGATGGTTGCCGATATGATGCTTTCCAGGGCATAGTTCTAGCTGCTCAGTCAAATTATGTTCCAAATAGGGAAATCAGATCAAACAAAAATGATCCTAAATGGATGAACAATAGATTAAAATATCTGATTGGTCAAAAGAGAGGCATATATAGGCAAATCAAAAGAGGAGAGGGGCAATTGAGAAATCGATATATTCAGTTAAAGAGAGAAATAAAAAAGGGAATTAGAAAAGCAAAAAGAGATTATGAGGTTAAAGTTGCAAGAGAATCGAAGACTAACCCAAAAGGATTCTTTCAGGTATACAGAAGTAAGATCAGGGACAAGATAGGCCCACTCAAAAGTTCCTCGGGTCAGCTCACTGACAGTGATAAGGAAATGTGTAGAATTTTTAACACATACTTCCTCTCAGTTTTTACACAGGAGGATACCAGCGATATTCCAGTAATGATAAATTATGTAGAACAGGACGATAATAAACTGTGCACTATTAGGGTCACAAGTGACATGGTCCTTAGGCAAATAGATAAATTAAAACCTAACAAATCCCCAGGCCCTGATGAACTGTATGCAAGGGTTCTAAAGGAATGTAAAGAGGTGCTTAGCACACCTTTGGCTAATCTTTTCAACATATCACTACAAACTGGCATGGTGCCAGATAAGTGGAAAATGGCAAATGTGATACCTATTTTCAAAACAGGTGACAGGTCCTTAGCTTCGAACTATAGACCAATAAGCCTAACCTCCATAGTGGGAAAATTTATGGAATCAATAATTGCCGAGGCAGTTCGTAGCCACCTTGAAAAGCATAAATTAATCAACGAATCTCAGCATGGTTTTACAAAGGGGCGTTCCTGCCTTACGAATTTATTAACTTTTTTCACTAAGGTATTTGAGGAGGTAGATCATGGTAATGAATATGATATTGTGTATATGGACTTCAGTAAGGCTTTTGACAGGGTCCCACATCAGAGACTATTGAGGAAAATTAAAGCACATGGAATAGGAGGAGAAATTTTTTCCTGGATAGAGGCATGGTTGACAAATAGGCAGCAGAGAGTTTGCATAAATGGGGAGAAATCAGAGTGGGGAAGTGTCACGAGCGGTGTTCCACAGGGGTCAGTGTTGGGCCCCCTGCTGTTCACAATCTACATAAACGACATAGATGAGGGCATAAAGAGCGACATCGGCAAGTTTGCCGATGACACCAAAATAGGCCGTCGAATTCATTCTGACGAGGACATTCGAACACTCCAGGAAGATTTGAATAGACTGATGCAGTGGTCGGAGAAGTGGCAGATGCAGTTTAATATAGACAAATGCAAAGTTCTAAATGTTGGACAGGACAATAACCATGCCACATATAAACTAAATAATGTAGATCTTAATATTACGGATTGCGAAAAAGATTTAGGAGTTCTGGTTAGCAGTGATCTGAAACCAAGACAACAGTGCATAAGTGTTCGCAATAAAGCTAATAGAATCCTTGGCTTCATATCAAGAAGCATAAATAATAGGAGTCCTCAGGTTGTTCTTCAACTCTATACATCCTTGGTTAGGCCTCATTTAGATTATGCTGCACAGTTTTGGTCACCTTATTACAGAATGGATATAAATTCTCTGGAAAATGTACAAAGGAGGATGACAAAGTTGATCCCATGTATCAGAAACCTTCCCTATGAGGATAGACTAAGGGCCCTGAATCTGCACTCTCTAGAAAGACGTAGAATTAGGGGGGATATGATTGAGGTGTATAAATGGAAGACAGGAATAAATAAAGGGGATGTAAATAGTGTGCTGAAAATATCTAGCCTAGACAGGACTCGCAGCAATGGTTTTAAGTTGGAAAAATTCAGATTCAGGAAGGATATAGGAAAGTACTGGTTTGGTAATAGAGTTGTGGATGAGTGGAACAAACTCCCAAGTACAGTTATAGAGGCCAGAACGTTGTGTAGCTTTAAAAATAGGTTGGATAAATACATGAGTGGATGTGGGTGGGTGTGAGTTAGACCTGATAGCTTGTGCTACCAGGTCGGTTGCCGTGTTCCTCTCTTAAGTCAATGTGACCTGACCTGACTAGGTTGGGTGCATTGGCTTAAGCCGGTAGGAGACTTGGACCTGCCTCGCATGGGCCAGTAGGCCTTCTGCAGTGTTCCTTCGTTCTTATGTTCTTATGTTCTTATGTTTAAAGATATAATGTTTTTCATTTATGTTAATGTAAAAGTTAATAAATTTGTACCAAATTTTTTTTAGAAAACTTACCTAACCTTGTTATAAAAAGTTCAATTTAATTTAGCCTAATCCAAATAAATATATTTTAGTTAAGTTTACAATAATTTAATAATAAACAATGAAATATATTTTATCCGTTAGGTTCAGAATATTTTTTGCGAAATTATTGCATACACAAATTTTCGCTTGCCTTATTCGGCAAGAAGAGTGTTGCTATTTAAGCCGAAATCGCAAATTTTACCTAATCAGGTGTGTGTGCAAGACAAGCCACAGGGGGTGGAAATCTTAAGCTCACTCAAGTTCTTTCACACTTCTCAGTACATCTTCAGGTGCTGTGCAAGGGCAGCAACGGGAGAAATAGGAGAAATTTTTTTCAGAGTATGGTAGCGCAGTGGCACCAGCAGATATTGGTTGGTGCTACTGTGCTACCATACTCTGAAAAACTTTTCCTATTTCTCCTGTGACTGCCCTTGCAACATTGCACAGCTCCTGATGCACTGAGAAGTGTGAAAGTCACGGCATTATGCCGCCCCTCCCCTACACACGTACCAAAACGCAAGCATACCATGAAAGATTATAATATATATATTTGCACACTTACTGAGGTTTTAATACTTGGTGCTGCATCCTTTATGCTTAATTACGACCCTCAGCCAGGTAGGAAGACTCTCACACAAATTATTGAGCTTGTGGGGAGGTATATTAGTCCATGCCTCATGTAGAGCAGCCTCCAGCCACGGGATGGAACTGATATCCTTGCCCAGTAAACTTTGTTTCACTATTCACCAGAGGTTCTCAATAGAGTTTAGCTCTGGGGAATTGCCTGGCCAGACATTAAAGAACCTCACTTCATAGTCCTTAAGCCACTGAACTACAGATTTGGCGGTATGGTGCACCGTACTGCATAAAAATCGTAGCCCCATACTTGTGAAGTGCCTCAGGTAAATTGTCACACAATAACTCCAAGTAATTATACTGGTTCATATACTGGTTTTTGGGAAGCACAATGAATTTACCAACACTGAGCACTGAAGCATCCCCAAACCATGAGCGAGTCTGGGTGTTTGGTGGTCCAACAGATGTAGCGAGGGTCTAGTGGTACACATATCACCCACGGTTACAGGTGATAGTGAAGGTTGTTTCATCACTCCAAAGTACTTCAGACCACTGGTGAGGAGTCCAGTGAAGATATTTCTTTGCATAATCCAGCCTACGTTTCTTCTGTGGCTTGGAGAGGATCGGTTTCTTAACCTGGCGGTGACTACTGTAGCCCAGTTCTGACGCACGTCTGTTAACAGTTCTTACAGACACCTCTGAGAGAAGATGTGGATTTTTTCTTTTAATTCTCTTGCAGTTATCTTAGGTGTACTCTCTAACTGCTTCTTTAACACAGTTAAGGTACGAACAAGTGTCTTCGAGGGGCCAGGCCGAGGTTTGGTAGACAGTAACTCGACACCGCCACCAGCCTTCAAAAGCTGCACCCAGTTCCTCACTGAACGCTCACACACACACACTAACATTCTCCACTATTTCATTCGTTTGGTGCCCAGCTTTGTGAAGCTGGGCTATAGCTTGAACTATAGTTTCAGGTATTAAAGACTTCCTTTTACCCATAATCAAACATGTATAGCCCCAAAACCAAAGGGAACACTGGACAAAAGATGAGCAGATGAGAGAGAATAGTGCAACACTTCCTCTCACCACGGCAGCCACGTGAGCACTGAGGAGTCACTGTGGTGTGTGGCGGCAGGCAGTGATATCATGCTAACGGCTGCTACCCGGCATAATGCACTGACGTAAAAAAGACCCCCGTATGGTAGGACTTCGATTTTCGTTACGGCATTATGCCGGGGCACTCACCCGGCATAATGCCGTGACTATTCACAGCATGTGGGAATGATTTGAGATCACCTTAGGATATTTATTGAAGTGTATCGCTAAATCAGTCGCCCTCACCAAGATACATAACTGGAACATGATGTAACAATATACAAACCATAACGAGTCATTGTGAATACAATAAAACATTAGCAGAACGCGAGAAAATTTTAGAATTAGACTAGCCTCCTTACTTGGCTAGGCTGCCTATCCCTCTTATAAAGCTGTATGATGCTTGGCACCCATCAATGTGGTAGGCCGTCCGACGTCAGTAGTTGTTGCTGAACGTAGAGTGGGTGACGTTAGTGTGATGGGGAAGGGGGGGAAGGTATGGCACTGATTGTGAGGGCAGGTCAACGGGAGGAGCGGCAATGATTGGAAAGGTTGGTCAAGGGGGAGGTGTGGCAATGATTGTGAGGTCAGGTCGGGTGGGGCGGGGGAGTGTGGCAATGGTTGTGAGGGCTGGTCAGGGGGAGGGGAGGTGTGGAGACAAACAGACACAAACACAAAGAGAGACATCAGTGTACAGTAGTTCACCCTTCACAATAATATCGTGCCATCCCCCCCCCCCTCCTCCCCACCTCCATGTTTATGTAGGAGCTGTGTGTGATGACCTCATGGATCGCAGTCACCAGGGTGTTAAGGCTCTCTCTCTCTCTCTCTCTCTCTCTCTCTCTCTCTCTCTCTCTCTCTCTCTCTCTCTCTCTCTCTCTCTCTCTCTCTCCCTCCCTCCCTTTTCCTCCCTTCCCCTCCCTTCCTTTTTCTCTCTGGGTCTCGTCCCTCAGCATCATCTCTTATTTTTCTCATTCTTTTAGCTTCATAATTATGTAGAATTTTTTTCCCCCACTTCTGACAAAACAAAACAGTACAAGGATCGCTGGTTATCTTCCAATGATCGTGGGAACAGAAATAAACAAGCAAGCCTGACGTGAACGCAAATAAATTGTCGAGGTAATGCATACCTTACAAGCTTAGGTAAACCATGACCAAACTAAGAAGTTTTCAAAAGGAAACTCGACTACTAGATGTAGTCTTGTCATTTTTCCTTGCTGTAGCGATAGCAACATTGTTGTGGTCCTTGAATGTGAGATCTACCGACATCATCACTTTAAAGTCCCGCACATGAAACTTCCGTTCTGTCGAATGCTTTGAGTTTATCCTCTGCTGTCAATCAGGTTTCTTCCAGTACTTGATCAGAGTGCCTGATCAGCCAGATTATATAGGTCTTCGGATTACTAGAAGCGACAGTCTAGTTGAGCAGGCAGGTAACAGTGAAGTTTAGCCTCAGGTCTGGCTGTGTGTGTGGAAGGGGGGGGGGTTGAGCTACCCTCAAGACAGGTCGGAGGTATGCCTTTTATAGGTGTGATGTAACAGCACACAAAATACTTATGAGGGGAATATCTTGGCAGATGTATCAACTTGTCGGTTCTCTGAACCATTCATCTAGATGTATCTTTAAATTTAACATGTTGGACCCGTGCAGAGCCAGCAGTTACCAGAAATACTGAAGAAACAAGTGCAGAAGCCTCTAAGTGACAGTTGTGATGGACGTGTGGGCTCGGGGGCCGCCAGAAGCAACAGCCAGATTGACCAAGTAAGCACCAGACAATCCTGATCCAGGGCTGGGCTCCAGTAGTAGGGACACTCTCGAAGCCGTTCACAGGTATATCACAGGTAGGTAAACAAAACCAAATCAGAGCGTCCACGGTGTTAAGAAAAATATCCTCAAGGCGCAGTATGCGTTCTAGTTCCCATTGTCATCATCGTTACTGATGTCAGTCTTCCTGGTGTTTACCTGTTGATGTTTCTTGGATCATCGCCTCCTGAATGACGACCTGGTCATTCAGGCTGTTGGTGCTCCATGCAAGCAGTCCCACGTAGGTATTAATTTTACAGTTAAAATACTAAATCTTAGATTTTATTGTACACTTCATATGATTTCTTAAAAATGTTCAATATTAAAAAACGAAATAGGAAAATTATGCTAAAAATTTCTTTTTAAAAGCCCGGCTCATGAGGAAGTTATGAGGCTCCCTCGTGACCACACAGGTTCTCCTGTTACGTCCTCTTCTGCTCGAAGGGATGTTGCAAAGCCTTGCCACAGTGGGGTGAGACGGGGTGATCATCCCTGGAACCATTAATGGGCAGGCACGAGGCGAACTAGCACTCTTTAATTCATAACAAATGTGAATATTTCATTAACAAGGAGAGAAAATGATTCGTTCATTGACACGTCATTCATTCGGTGACACCTCTCATTCACCAGACATTAGAAAGCGCTGATGAATACCGTAAATTCAAAATTATTTGACAGATTGAGGAAAGTATTCAGTGGGTTATGAATGCGCAGGTTAGCTGGGCTTACCGAGCTCAGCTGGCAATGTTTACCTTCTGGACGTACAGTTTCACTCTCTCTGTTTACTTTACATATATTCGCAATTTGGGTAAACAGGATATATCTTCCATATTTCAGGTTTTCAGTGTACTGCATTTTACACTGGGTATTTGGGTATTTACAATCGAAGTGTATAACGTTTTATATTCTGTTCCATTTCACACCGCGTGAAGCGCTGTTTACAGCCTGCAATGTGTAGGCGTTTTACATTGTGTTCCATTTCACAGTAGGCAAAGCAACAGTGTGTTCAGTTAAGCATGAAGGAGCAATCCCCACCTTTTCCCATCCCTCTGTTTAAACCACAACACATTCCACTAACCCTCTCCACAAACTAACCCTCGGTCTCCATCTTCCTCAGCAATCACACTGCATGTGTTCCCACAGTGTAACTGTCATAAAACAGCGTAGCCGTACACTGCGGGTATTCCCGCAGTGCATCTCGTATAGAATAGGGTACCAGCACACTGCTCATGTACCCATCTTGATTTAGTCTCAGGTTATAGACTAAATTTGGGGAATAACTGGAAACCTTACACAGGTATGTACACGCGTTCATTATTGTACAGTGTACCTTGGTTGAGCCGAGTATAAACTTTACAAGTTTTCCGGCATGTACAATATCTTTCAGGTTTAATCGGAGTACATTGCTGTACTTACAGTGTGCACGGTGTTCTCGTGTTCACCTATTGTTTATCATTTAATTTTCAGGTTTAAATGGTGTTCCATGGTGTCATGTGGGGGTTCGATAACGTGAATTGGGTAATAACACTAACGTTGGCTGGTTAGTACGTATAATTATAACGGAATATATGGGAAGCACCAGGCCCGCCCTGCCTCTCTGCTCTCTATCTTAAGACTGACTTACGAATTGGGTCCTAAGGGTGAGCGGCATTCAAAACATGCTATGGTCAGCAGCAACATGAATAACAGTCAGTGATTCACGCAGACGGTTGGTAGTGAGTCATACTACTGGTAACTGGTACTACTGGAAACTGATACTACTGAGAATAGTTTACCATTGGCTTGTTTTAAGTTTAATTTGTATCGCTTTTGTTTGATGTTTAACTGGGTTTAGACTATGCTCCAACTCTTCCTTCTTTCCCTTTCCTTATCTCCTGTTGCCCCATCCAGTTTCCATATTTCTTGGCTTGGGCGAATGAGATGTACAGGTCTTACTCATCACTCGACTCCCTCTCTTGAAGAGGTTAATGGAAGGTGAGAATGCGTGTCTCTACACTCCCAGCTATCTCGCATACCTGGAAGTTAGAGAGGAGGGAGAGGAACTACTGTCTTCCCTTCTATCCCTGTCTATCCGCGCCACTAGCCGTAGTTTCGAAGCATGATACACAAGCATCACTTACCTCGTATAACTCGACAGTTCTCTCCCACTAAGTGCCGGATCACCCGGGCTGAGATGTATATTCGGGCCAGCGGGCCGCTGGCAGCAACAGCCTGATTGATCAGGTAAGCACCAGACGTAATCCTAGCCCAGGGCCGGGCCGTGGGAGTAACTTTAGGGAAAACTCTCGAAACTCTTCAACGGTGTATACATCAAAGGTATTTTGAACAATCTATATAAAAAAAGCAGTGGAAAGAGCATAGCATAGTAGCTGTCAAGGCAGCAACAGCCTGGTTGAAATGTTAAGAAAGAGGTCTGGCCCCAGGCCTGGCTCCGAGAACAACTCTCTCGAAACCGCTCGCAGGTATAGCACAGGTATACTAAGCAAAAAAATGCACTAAGGTAATAATGGCATATGTACTAGGGTGGGTGAGCTGAGAGCGAGAAAAGAAGAATTCCAAGACGGAAAGAGGTAACATAATATTGAGAATTTTTCCAGCCAAACTAGGCAAAAAGAGAACTGGAACCTGAAATGTAATGACGATGATATCGCTCTCACGCAGTATTGGCACGTTATTATGGTGGTGGGTTTTATCGCAGGTAAATCTGAGTCTTTTGAAGGCGGTCGGAGACTAGAAGCGTCATTTTGGCATTTAAAGGAAAGTTTTAAGTTTCGCACTTTGAAGTTTTATCTGCTCTGCGGTGGGAATGCAAATGGTGTGGAAAGTCTCCGATGGTTTCATTTATACTCGAGGATAACCCCAAATGATAGTCAGCAGCCATGCGAGACGTTGCTTCGTTGACCCATCAGCAAGGTGTCCAGAACAAGTCTTCCATGAACTCCAGGTGGAAGCCTCAAGATCTAGGATAATCTCCAGGTGGAAGCCTCAGGATAGGTGATCTCCAGGTGGAAGCCTCAGAGGTGATCTTACATATATCCATTAACGCCAACCTTTTCTACAGTGATTTTTTTTTATTCTCCATGCATTTTAATTTTAGCTAAAAACTGCGCAAGAATACTGAGCGTTGAGTACATCTCTCCTGTTGATCCAACGTCGTTTTTTAAGTCATGATCGTATACCCTCGAGTCTTACTCCTGTTGAGACGCAACACTACATTCGATACCTGCATTGATTAAACGTTTCGCCAGAGCTGCAGGCTTTGTCAGTCAAATACAATGGCGAATTACAATTTTCTAGATAGATGATGTGGAGAGGTAGTTTGAGGTAATCATTCCTTCAACTTTGGTGAAAGGAATCTAGAGACTAGATGAAGTTAAGAACTAGTCGGTCCCTCAGCCTTAGTGGAGGATAATCGGTCTTTAAGCAGATGCCGTAGAAGATGGAAGTTGGTGTTACAGAAGCCGACACTTGCCCTATAAGTGGGGAACAGAAGCCTTTATGCCTTTGATGAACTTTTGGTGAGTTCCGAGAGTTTTTCTACTCCTGGAGCCCGGCCATCGGCCAGGCTTTGCCGGTGCTTGCCTGGTCAGCCGGGCTGTTGTTGCTTGTTAAATGTTTTTGCACTCTTTCTCTTTGCTTTCTGTCTCATCAACATGTCAGAAGATAAGGAGATCTGACAAACTTGTGCTGACATGTTTCGTAGTTGTTATTCGTGTATGTTACCCATAGTCGCTTCTGGAGGTCACTGCCCCCCGATGCCTGGTCCCACTCGAGGCCTCCTGGTTGCTGACCTGATCAGTCAACCTGGCCTATGGCCGGGCTCTAAGAGTAATGAAACTCTCGAAACTCTTCAAAGGTCAAGCTCTTAATGCCCTCCGCCCAACATATGCACCACAGCCCTTCTGATCAGGAACTGATTCGAGGAATTTTTTGAGTGAACTCTTTAAGACAGCGAAGGGTGTTGGAGAGTGGTAGTCCCCTATACCTTGATTAAATTCTGGAGATAATATTTTCCAGTTCAAGAGGCCTGATCTGAGACCGGGCCGCGAGGGCGATGAGGCCGGGATCTTTAACAGATAGACTATGTGCAGTACTGGAGCTGGGAGCACTGCGTGGCCGTGTGTGGCCCAGACCACCCCGTGTGCAGTACTGGAGCTGGAAGCACTGGCTGTGTGGGGCCCAGTCCATCCCGTGTGCAGCACTGGAGATAGTAGCACTGGCCGTGTGGGGCCCAGTCCACCCCGTGTGCAGTACTGGAGCTGGTAGCACTGGCCGTGTGGGGCCTAGTCCACCCCGTGTGCAGTACTGGAGCTGGAAGCACTGGCCATGTGGGGCCCAGTCCATCCCTTGTGCAGCACTGGAGATGGTAGCACTGGCCGTGTGGGGCCTAGTCCACCCCGTGTGCAGTACTGGAGCTGGAAGCACTGGCCGTGTGGGGCCCAGTCCATCACGTGTGCTACACTGGAGCTGGTAGCACTGCCTGGCCCGGTCCACACACTGGCTGGATCTGCTGCCTGCCAGTATTCTCACAGGAATTCAAAACACGGCAAAATACGTGGGATAAATTCACGAGAAATATGAAGCTGACACGACTATAGAGAAACACTGACCAAAATAACACGTCGACCTGCGTTGGTATTTTTACGAATTTTAAAGACAGAAGACTAATGAATTGACTTTAGATGTGTAACGTCACCATTCTGTTTCACCTGTGTACAAAATGGTGCTGTGTACATGTGGTTCCTTCACGATGTTGTTGGAGTTTCTAGACGATGTTCCAATCTGTCCTCGACCAACCGGGCTATGGTTAATAAGTTGGATTGCATGCGGCTGGCATTAACAGCCTGGTTGATCAGGTCCTGATCCACCGTGAGGCCTGGTCGTGGATGGATCAGGCCACGGGGGCGTTGACTCCCGGAACATCCTCCAGGTAGGTAGGTAGATTCCCTCCCTTTCTCTCATTCATTCATATATATATATATATATATATATATATATATATATATATATATATATATATATATATATATGTGTGTGTGTGTGTGATAAATTAGACACATGTGCAACTCTTGGGTATCTTTATCTTTATATATATATATATATATATATATATATATATATATATATATATATATATATATATATATATATATATATATACAGTGGCCCCTCGTTTTTCGTAATTAATCCGTTTCTGGAGGAGCTACTATAAACGAAATTTACGATTTGCGAATAAATTTTCCCCATAAGAAATAATGTAAATACAATTAATCCGTTTCTGGCACTCAGAAGTATTAAAACAAAAAAAAAATTTTACATGAAATATACATGTAGTACATAAACAATACAATGGGAAATGATGAATGAAACATTAACAGCATAACACTTACCTTTATTGGAGATTCTTCTTAGTGTATGGGAGACTGGAGGAGGAGAGAGTTTGGATTGTTTACAGTTTGGAAGGGGAATCCCCTTCCAGCAACACCTCAGGTACCAATTGCTTCTCTGGGGTTGCTTCTCTTCTCTGTTTCTTAATGCCACTAGGACCACCTTGAGAGCCACTCTAGTCTTGTCTCGCAAAGTAACTGTGGAGAGAGCTCTGTTTCTGGCGTCTCTTTAAAACTTCCCTAAAATGATACAAGACTTTGTCACTGTACATATTCCTCACCTTCTTTACCACAGGCTTGGCACTAGGAGCTTTCTTTGGAGCCATGGTAGCGTATTTAGTACTTGCAAGCACTAAAATGAGTGGAATATTATGAAATATTTCGTAGGAGCACTTGAGGGGACCTTCACTCACTGGTAAACAATGCCAGACTGGCTGGGTAGGGAGGCCTCCCCGGCTCACACCGTGTGTAAGCGTCCTGGACGAACTACTATTCACGAGTCAACCTATGAAAAGCGAGTCCATGTTTATACGAAAATACCCCTATGATTGGCGAAATTTACGATTGCCGAGAACTACGAAAAGCGAGGGACCACTGTGTATGTATGTATATATATATATATATATATATATATATATATATATATATATATATATATATATTATATATATATATATATATATATATATATATATATATATATATATAATGTGTGTGTGTGTGTCGTACCGAATAGGTCTGTGTGTGCGTGTTTGGCTGCCTAGCTTATTAATTATATATTCTGCATCAAGAACCACCTGCTCCTGTGTTTACTACCCACCACAGTATAGCAGTGACATACTTGTTCTTGGTTTTCCAAGGTTCTACAGTTGCAGCTTAGCCTGAAGTCAGGTTTCTATGTTGTCTGCCTGATCAGCTACGTTATTGATAAATAGATCAGTGAACTGACAAGTTGATAAATTAAGAACATGTGCAACATTTGGGTATCTTTATTGAGGAGACGTTTCGCCAGACACTGGCTTCATCAGTCTTATACAAGGAGGAATTGTGAAGATCAGAAGGTGTTTGAGGTAATCAGTCCATCAGTCTTAATGGACTCATTATATCGACTGCAGGCTAAGGGACTGATTACCTCAAACTCCTTCTGATCTTCATGGTTCTTCTTTGTATAGGAGTGATGAAGCCAGTGTCTGGCGATACGCAAGTTTTGCACATGTTTCTAATTTATCAACTACTTTGTTGCTGATATCGGCTCGTGAGCCAGTGCAGTTACCACAACAAGGCAGTTACAGGAGATACTTTTCGGTTTCCTCATAGAAGGTCCCATCCCCTGCTTTCCACTGCATTTATTCTACACTTTCTCCTATGTTTTCCACTTTAGTAAATTGTAACAACGTGCAGTTGAGGGTCTAGCACCTCATGTGTCTTCCTTATGCATATTGTCAGGTATCCCTCCCTCCCTCCCTCTCCCGTTTCAGAGTGAACGATCCAAGTACTTTGCTAGCTACCCTATCTATAAATCTCTTGCTAAATGCTCCGTTAATGTGCTTGACTACGTTCATGTTATAATTGGGTTACAGATCTACTCAGGATTTTAACTGCGTTAATGTAACATTAAGGATCAAAGTGTAAAATTTCCTAATAATGTGGTTAATGCGTCAGTAAAGAGCAGAATAGCTGAAATTTGCCCTTGTTTGGCAGCATAGTATTTGGTAACAGGCAGCAAGACGATGTAGCAACACTCCTTCCTGGAGTCTACCTGGAGGGCATTCCGTGGATCAACGCCCCCGCAGCCCAGTCCATGACCAGGCCTCCTGGTGGATCAGGGCCTGATCAACGAGGCTGTTACTGCTGGCCGCACATAGTCCAGCGTACGAACCACAGCCCAGCTGATCTGGCACTGACTTTACGTATCTGTCCAGCTCCCTCTTGAAGAAAACCAAAGGATTACTGGTAATTCCCCTTATGGCTGGTGGGAGGCTGTTGAACAGTCTTGGGCCCTGGACACTTACTGTGTTTTCTCATAGTGTACCAGTGGCGCCCCTACTTTTCACTGGGGGTATGTTGCATCGCCTGCCAAGTCTTTTGCTTACGTAGGGAGTGATTTCTGTGTGCAGATTAAGGACCAGATGCCGGATGTCGACACAAGTGGAAATAAACAAATATCGATCTATCTATAAGTAATATAGTGAGTGACAAGGATATATATGTGCAGTGACATAGTGAACTAACTATTGCCAGAGGTCCAGTGAAGTGTTAATAACGGATAAGTAACTACTATAGTCATAAGATATGAAACGAGTGGTGGTAGCATTGAGGTGCAGGGAATCACAGCATACATAAATTGAGCATACAACCGTTACCTCTACTAAACAGGAAATAATCTTTTCCATAGAAGTGTAGGGTAAAGTTAGCGTAGGCCTAGGTGCTCTGTAAATAATAAAACAATGATCCCAGTATAACGCAGTGAAAAGTGTATTTTGAAAGAATACAGTGTATATCCTTGAGATAAACAGTGTACAGCACTACATAAAAGGAATTTAAATAATAATAATAATAATAATAATAATAATAATAATAATAATAATATTTAAAAAAAAATAATAGTGAAGTGTGGCAGTGTGGGGAAGTCTGCCGGCTCACACCCACCCTACACCCACCACCCACCCTACACCCACCACCCACCCTACACCCACCACCCACCCTACACCACCACCCACATACTGCAAACTTGGTTCGTATAAATACATCTTGCATATTACTGGCACCAGCAAGAGAAAGGTAAAGTGGAAATCAGTTTTCTTCCGTGGCATACAGAGTGTAGTAGGATACAGACAGGATGTCAGCACAGCATATCTGTGGGACATGTAAAAAAATCCTTGGAAGGAAATCCAGAATCACATGCAACCTATGCTCTTCCAAACACCATATCTCTTGTACTAGACTAAATACAGCCTCAAAAAATGACCTCGAACTAGCAAGGTGCTTCTGGTTGTGCAATAAAGATGTAGAACTTTGGGCAGGTATCAGAAAGGTACTAAGGAGAGTAATAAATGATAAAAATAATCAAGAAAACAAGGATGACCTCTTGGATAGTCTACCAAAAATATATAAAACATGGGAGCAAGAGATAGTGTATCAAAAAATGCAGAATGTCCATACCACAACAGATGACTCGAAACTATCTAGTCACCCACATGGTGCTAAGCCAGACCCATCCCCCAGTCACTAATACCCACAGTGCTGGTGCTGGCCCAAGGCATAGCACCAATACCCAGTGCTGGTGCTGGCCCAGGCTCCCCCAGTCATAGCACTAATACCCACAGTGCTGGTGCTGGCCCAGGCTCCCCCAGGCATAGCACCCCACAGTGCTGGTGCTGGCCCAGGCTCCCCCAGGCATAGCACCAATACCCACAGTGCTGGTGCTGGCCCAGGCCCAGCCGCTGACCCAGACCCAGCCCCAGCCCCCAGCCCCAGTGCTGACCCAGACCCAGCCCCCAGCCTTACTGCCAGCCCAGACTCTCCTAGGGACACTACCCAAACCACCACAAAAACAGTAAATATACAACCATCTAAAACCGTAAATATACAACCATCATTGCACAAGACCGTGGCCCACAGTACAGATGTTGGAGAGGAGTCTCCTCCTTCTTCCTCTACTGGGGAAAGTAGATGGAATCCAGGACGGGGTGGCCCTGGCTTGGATACTGAGGATTATAGTGCAGTCCCAGAACCTGCAGAAATTGACAACACACCTCCCAACAATTCTCAACCAAAGGTGAATTTGTGCAAATATTATGCTTGGGGCATCTGTAAGCATGGAATAACAGGGGAAAAAAATGGGACATGCAACTTTGACCATCCCAAAAAATGTAGCGACCTCCTGTCTAAAGGAGTGTGTCGTTCTTCTTCCTGTACTTTCTTTCACCCAAAAATGTGCCACTCCTCGGTCCTCCAGAAGCAGTGTTACAACATCGAGTGCCCTGCATACCATCTAAAAGGGACCAGGAGGCACAGACCCCACAAGACAAACAATAGTAGCTACGACAACCCAACTCCAGGTGATTTTTTAGTGGCAGGAAACGAAAAAAGAAAATGGAAGGAAATAACAAAAATAGTCCACCACCTTGGAGCCTTGTTGGACTGGAGGCGCAGCCAGTGGCCACCCATGGCCCTCCAGAATTACAACTACTGATGCCAATAACAAAATCCCCCCAACAAACACAGAATACAACCTCGTTCATATTTGCTAATATACAGGGCCTTAAGCCATCCACCAACAACAAAATACCTTTTATCAGTGGACTTCTAGTGGAGTCTAATGCAATGTTTGCAGCCTTCACAGAGACTCACACAAAAGATCACTTTGACAGTGAAATATGGATAAGTGGTTACAACCTTTTTAGATGCGACAGAAAAAACAGGCAACAAGGGGGGGTTGGCCTGTATGTCAAAGAGTCCCTTATCTGCACGGAGTTGCTGAACACCACAAATGAGGTAGTTGAAGTTCTATCAATAAAGATCGAGAACCAAAACCTAGTCATTGTGGTTGTATACAAGCCACCAGATGCAACCTCACAACAGTTCAAGGAACAGCTACTGAAAATCGATTACTGTTTGGAAAACCTTCCAGCTCCATCCCCAAACATCTTACTGCTTGGTGATTTCAACCTAAGGCATACAAAATGGAAGAATGTAGCAAATAATGTTATAGCTGAAACAATCCCCGGAGGTAGCGCAGATGAAAGGTCACACACACATGAGCTACTAAGTCTCTGCGAAAAACACACCTTAAGCCAGCAGATAGTGGAGCCAACAAGACTAGAAAACACACTTGACCTTATCTTCACAAATAATGAGGACCTGATAAGAGACATAAGAATATCAAAAACAACTAATTCCGATCACAATCTAATCGAAGTCCAGACGTACATGCATAGGGGTCCTGAACAGCAGAATGCATGTACCTGTGAAGGTGTCTTCACAAAATACAATTTCAACAACAAGAACATCAACTGGGACCAGGTAAACCATGTCCTAAACGAAACATGTTGGGAAGATGTCTTAAATGACATGGATCCAAACCAGTGCCTTGAAAGGATCAACTTCCTGGTAGCCGAAGCATGTTCTAGGCATATTCCCCTAAGAAAGAAGAAGAGCAGGAGTAAACTGGAGAGAAAAAGACGCTCCCTCTACAGAAGACGACGAAGAGTCACTGAGCTCCTCAGGAGTGCTAGAATATCTGATACACGAAAGGAGGCGCTGACCAGGGAAGTGGAAACTATCGAACTTAAGCTAAATGACTCTTACAGGAACCAGGAGAGGCAGGAGGAGCTTAAAGCTATTAGTGAAATTGAAAGAAATTCAAAATATTTCTTTTCATATGCCAAAAACAAGGCAAATACCACATCTAGTATCGGGCCCTTACTCAGACAGGATGGGACTTACACAGATGACAACAAGGAAATGAGTGAAATATTGAAATCCCAGTACGACTCTGTGTTTAGTGAACCACTAATCGGTCTGAGGATCGACGACCCAAATGATTTCTTCATGAATGAGCCTCAAAACTCCATAAATGTATGCCAGATTTCCGACATTACCCTAACTCCGATAGATTTCGAAAAAGCCATTGACAACATGCCTATGCACTCAGCCCCGGGCCCAGACTCGTGGAACTCTGTTTTCATTAAGAACTGCAAGAAACCCCTCTCGCGTGCCCTAAGTACACTATGGAGGAGGAGCTTGGACATGGGTGAAATTCCACAGTCACTTAAAACAACGGATATAGCCCCACTCCATAAAGGTGGCAGCAAAGCATTAGCTAAGAACTATAGACCAATAGCTCTGACGTCCCACATCATAAAAATCTTTGAAAGAGTGCTAAGAAGCAGGATTGCAAATCACCTGGATTCCCAAAATCTGCACAATCCAGGGCAACATGGGTTCAGGGCAGGTCGCTCCTGCCTCTCACAACTACTGGATCACTATGACATGGCCTTGGATGCACTGGAAGAAAATCAGAATGCAGATGTAATATACACAGACTTTGCAAAAGCATTTGACAAATGCGATCATGGCGTAATAGCCCATAAAATACGTGCTAAAGGAATAACTGGGAAAGTGGGGAGATGGATCTTCAACTTCCTAACAAATCGAACACAAAGAGTAGTGGTCAACAGAGTTAAATCGGAGGCTGCCATAGTGAAGAGCTCTGTTCCACAAGGCACAGTACTCGCCCCCATCTTATTCCTTATCCTCATATCAGACATAAACAGAGATATACACCACAGCACCGTATCATCCTTTGCGGATGATACTAGGATCTGCATGAGGCTGTCATCTGCTGAGGACGCGGTTAACCTCCAAGAAGATATAAACAAAGTTTTCCAGTGGGCAACGGTAAACAATATGATGTTCAATGAGGACAAATTCCAACTACTCCGTTATGGAAAACTGGAGGAGATAATAACTAGAACAGAGTATACTACTGACTCCGGCCATACAATAGAGCGGAAAAATAATGTAAGGGACCTGGGAGTAGTAATGTCTGAGGATCTCACTTTCAAGGATCACAACAGTGCCACGATCGCACGTGCAAAGAAAATGATAGGATGGATAATGAGAACTTTCAAAACGAGAGATGCCAAGCCCATGATGATCCTTTTCAAATCACTTGTTCTCTCTAGGCTGGAATACTGCTGTACATTAACATCTCCATTCAAAGCAGGTGAAATCGCAGATCTAGAGAGTGTACAGAGATCCTTTACTGCACGTATAAGTTCTGTCAAGCACCTTAACTACTGGGAACGCTTGGAAGCACTTGACTTGTACTCGTTGGAACGCAGGAGGGAGAGATATATCATAATCTACACTTGGAAAATCTTGGAAGGAATGGTCCCAAATCTGCACACAGAAATCACTCCCTACGAAAGTAAAAGACTGGGCAGGCGATGCAAAATGCCCCCAATAAAAAGTAGGGGCGCCATTGGTACACTAAGGGAAAACACCATAAGTGTCCGGGGCCCAAAACTGTTCAACAGCCTCCCATCAAGCATTAGGGGAATTGCCAATAAACCCCTGGCTGCCTTCAAGAGAGAGCTGGACAGATACCTAAAGTCAGTGCCGGATCAGCCGGGCTGTGGCTCGTACGTTGGACTGCGTGCGGCCAGCAGTAACAGCCTAGTTGATCAGGCCCTGATCCATCGGGAGGCCTGGTCATGGACCGGGCCGCGGGGGCGTTGATCCCCGGAATAACCTCCAGGTAAAAGGAAGGTGGGGTAGGGGTCGTCCTCGAAAAGTTTGGAGTGAGGGGGTAAAGGAGGTTTTGTGGGCGAGGGGCTTGGACTTCCAGCAAGCATGAGTGAGCGTGCTAGATAGGAGTGATGGAGATGAATGGTATTTGGGACATGATGAGCTGTTGGAGTGTGAGCAGGGTAATATTTAGTGAAGGGATTCAGGGAAACCAGTTCTTAAATAGCCGGACTTGAGTCCTGGAAATGGGAAGTACAATGCCTGCACTTTAAAGGAGTTTGGGTTTTTTCTCAGTTTGGAGGGATATATTGTGTATCTTTATACGTATATACTTCTAAACTGTTGTATTCTGGGCACCTCTGCAAAAACAGTGATTATGTGTGAGTGAGGTGAAAGTGTTGAATGATTAAAGTACTTTCTTTTTGGGTCACCCTGCCTCGGTGGGTGACGGCCAACTTGTTATAAATAAATAAATAAATATATATATATATATATATATATATATATATATATATATATATATATATATATATATATATATATATATATATATATATATATATATATAATCTTTAACAATTACATAACCTATTATTTTTAAAAATCAGTTTCATAGCAGAAACTTAAGTATGATGTAGCCCTAACATACATACAAAATAGGCTTCATCAATAAGTTACAAGCGGAATGAAGAACAATGAAGTGAAAAATATGGTGATGCCGACAAGATATTGAAAAAGACACGTACAGTTCAGGACATTTATTAGAGGAAACGTTTCGCCACATGTAGCTTCTTCAGTCACACGTGGCAAAACGTTTCCTTCAATAAATGTCCTGAACTATACATAGTGTCTTTTTCCACAACAATGAACACACAAGTCACAGTGATACCAGAATGTCTTAGCACGGCAGCCATCCAGGAGACAGAACCTTCAACAAAACATCAGTCTTCCAGTATACCTCAGAGCAAAGCGTTTTATTTTAAAACGAAGTCTCAACTAGCGAGGAGAACACACTAGACCTTATTTTCACAAATAATGAGGACCTGGTAAGAAACATAATATCAAAAACAACTAATTCTGATCATAATCTAATCGAAGTACAGACTTACATGCACAGGAGTCCTTATCAGCAAAATGCATACAGGTATAAAGGTACCTTTACCAAATTCAGCTTCAACAACAAGAACATCAACTGGGACCAGGTAAACTATGTCCTAAATGAAACATGTTGGGAAGATATCTTAAATTACATGGACCCTAACCAATGCCTTGAAAAGATCAACTTCCTGGTAGCTGAAGTATGTTTAAGGCATATTCCCCTAAGAAAAACGAAAAGTAAATTGGAGAGAGAAAGACGCTCCCTCTACAGAAGGCGAAGCACTGAGCTCCTCAAGAATGCCAGATAATCTGAAACACGGAAAGAAGCGCTAAACAGTGAAGTGGAAAATATTGAGCTAAAGCTAAAGGACTCGTACAGGATCCCGGAGACACAAGAGGAGCTAAAAAACGATTAGTGAAATTGAAAGAAATTCGAAATATTTCTTTTCATATGCCAAAAACAAGGCAAAAAGCACTTCTAGTATAGAGCCCCTGCTCAGACAAGATGGATCCTACACTGACGACAACAAAGAAATGAGTGAGATACTGAAAATTAGTGAGTCACTAATCAGTTTAAAGATAGACAATCCAAACAATTTTTTCATGAATGAGCCTCAAAACCCTGCCAATGTATGCCAAATTTCTGACATAACCCTAACTCAACTAGACTTTGAGAAAGCCATCGACGACATGCCTATGCACTCAGCCCCAGGCCCAGACTCGTGGAACTCATTGTTCATTAAGTACTGCAACAAACCCCTCTCACGGGCCCTAAGTATGCTATAGAGAAGGAGCATAGACACCAGTAAGATTCCACAGTCACTGAAAACAATGGATATAGCCCCACTCCATAAAGAAGGCAGCAAAGCAATAGCTAAGAACTATAGACCAATAGCTTTAAATCATAAAAATCTTTGAAAGAGTTCTAAGAAGCAGGACTGCAAACCACTGGACTCCCAGAAATTGCACAACCCAGGGCAACATGGTTTCAGAGCAAGTTGCTTCTTCCTCTCACTATTGGACCACTATATGGTCTTAGATGCACTGGAAAACAGAATGCAGATGCACTATACACAGATTTTGCAAAAGCCTTTGACAAGTGCGATCATGGTGTAATAGCACACAAAATGCGTGCTAAAGGGATAACTGGCAAAGTAGGCAGATGGATCTTCACCCGAACACAAAGAGTAGTTGTAAACAGAGTTAAATCGGAAGCTGCCATAGTGAAGAGCTCTGTTCCACAAGGCACAGTACTCGACCCTATCCTGTTCCTCATTCTCATATCAGACAGAGATGTAAACCACAGCACCGTATCATCCTTTGCAGACGATACTAGGATCTGCCTGAGTGTCATCCATTGAGGACAAGGCAAATCTCCAAGACATAAACCAAGTTTTCCAATGGGCAACGGAGAACAGTATGATGTTCAATGAAGACAAATTCCAACTTCTCCGTTATAGAAAACTGGAGGAAATAATAGACAGGATTGAGTATACTACAAACTCTAATCACACAATAGAGCAGAAAAGTAATGTGAAGGACCTGGGTGTGGTAATGTCCGAAGATCTCACCTTCACGGACCACAACAATGCCACTATCACATCTGCGAGGAAACTGATAGGATGGATAATGAAAACATTCAAGACAAGAGATGCCAAGCAAGTGATGATCCTTGTTAAATCACTTGTTCTCTCTAGGCTGGAATACTGCTGTACATTAACATCTCTATTCAAGGCAGGTGAAATCGCAGATCTAGAAAATGTACAGAGAATCTTTACTGCACGTATAAGTTCCATCAAACACCTTAATTAATGGGAACGCCTAGAAGCACTTGACTTGTATTCACTGTAGGGACTGGTTACCTGGAGGTTATTCCGGGGATCAACGCCCCCGCGGCCCGGTCCATGACCAGGCCTCCCGATGGATCAGGGCCTGATCAACTAGGCTGTTACTGCTGGCCACACGCAGTCCAACGTACGAGCCACAGCCCGGCTGATCCGGCACTGACTTTAGGTATCTGTCCAGCTCTCTCTTGAAGGCAGCCAGGGGTTTATTGGCAATTCCCCTAATGCTTGATGGGAGGCTGTTGAACAGTTTTGGGCCCCGGACACTTATGGTGTTTTCCCTTAGTGTACCAATGGCGCCCCGGCTTTTTATTGGGGGCATTTTGCATCGCCTGCCCAGTCTTTTACTTTCGTAGGGAGTGATTTCTGTGTGCAGATTTGGGACCATTCCTTCCAAGATTTTCCAAGTGTAGATTATGATACATCTCTCCCTCCTGCATTCCAACGAGTACAAGTCAAGTGCTTCCAAGCGTTCCCAGTAGTTAAGGTGCTTGACAGAACTTATACGTGCTGTAAAGGATCTCTGTACACTCTCTAGATCTGCGATTTCACCTGCTTTGAATGGAGATGTTAATGTACAGCAGTATTCCAGCCTAGAGAGAACAAGTGATTTGAAAAGGATCATCATGGGCTTGGCATCTCTCGTTTTGAAAGTTCTCATTATCCATCCTATCATTTTCTTTGCACGTGCGATCGTGGCACTGTTGTGATCCTTGAAAGTGAGATCCTCAGACATTACTACTCCCAGGTCCCTTACATTATTTTTCCGCTCTATTGTATGGCCGGAGTCAGTAGTATACTCTGTTCTAGTTATTATCTCCTCCAGTTTTCCATAATGGAGTAGTTGGAATTTGTCCTCATTGAACATCATATTGTTTACCGTTGCCCACTGGAAAACTTTGTTTATATCTTCTTGGAGGTTAACCGCATCCTCAGCAGATGACAGCCTCATGCAGATCCTAGTATCATCCGCAAAGGATGATACGGTGCTGTGGTGTATATCTCTGGTGGCTCTGGTGGCCTGGTGGTTAACGCTCTCGCTTCACACGGTGAGGGCCTGGGTTCGATTCCCAGCCAGAGTAGAAACATTGGACGTGTTTCTTTCCACCTGTTGTCTATGTTCCCCATCAGTAAAATGGGTACCTGGGTGTTAGTCGACTGGTGTGGGTCGCATCCTGGGACACTGACCTAAGGAGGCCTGGTCACAGACCGGGCCGCGGGGGCGTTGACCCCCGGAACTCTCTCCAGATAAACTCCAGATGTCTGATATGAGGAGAAGGAATAAGATGGGGGCGAGTACTGTGCCTTGTGGAACAGAGCTCTTCACTATGGCAGCCTCCGATTTAACTCTGTTGACCACTACTCTTTGTGTTCGATTTGTTTGGAAGTTGAAGATCCATCTCCCCACTTTCCCAGTTATTCCTTTAGCACGTATTTTATGGGCTATTACGCCATGATCGCATTTGTCAAATGCTTTTGCAAAGTCTGTGTATATTACATCTGCATTCTGATTTTCTTCCAGTGCATCCAAGGCCATGTCATAGTGATCCAGTAGTTGTGAGAGGCAGGAGCGACCTGCCCTGAACCCATGTTGCCCTGGATTGTGCAGATTTTGGGAATCCAGGTGATTTGCAATCCTGCTTCTTAGCACTCTTTCAAAGATTTTTATGATGTGGGACGTCAGAGCTATTGGTCTATAGTTCTTAGCTAATGCTTTGCTGCCACCTTTATGGAGTGGGGCTATATCCGTTGTTTTAAGTGACTGTGGAATTTCACCCATGTCCAAGCTCCTCCTCCATAGTGTACTTAGGGCACGCGAGAGGGGTTTCTTGCAGTTCTTAATGAAAACAGAGTTCCACGAGTCTGGGCCCGGGGCTGAGTGCATAGGCATGTTGTCAATGGCTTTTTCGAAATCTATCGGAGTTAGGGTAATGTCGGAAATCTGGCATACATTTATGGAGTTTTGAGGCTCATTCATGAAGAAATCATTTGGGTCGTCGATC
Organism: Cherax quadricarinatus; assembly: GCF_038502225.1. Lineage (NCBI taxonomy): Eukaryota > Metazoa > Arthropoda > Malacostraca > Decapoda > Parastacidae > Cherax > Cherax quadricarinatus. The sequence continues at coordinate 28,763,613 of NC_091305.1, forward strand.
CTCAGACCGATTAGTGGTTCACTAAACACAGAGTCGTACTGAGATTTCAATATTTCACTCATTTCCTTGTTGTCATCTGTGTAAGTCCCATCCTGTCTGAGTAAGGGCCCGATACTAGATGTGGTATTTGCCTTGTTTTTGGCATATGAAAAGAAATATTTTGAATTTCTTTCAATTTTACTAATAGCTTTAAGCTCCTCCTGCCTCTCCTGGTTCCTGTAAGAGTCATTTAGCTTAAGTTCGATAGTTTCCACTTCCCTGGTCAGCGCCTCCTTTCGTGTATCAGATATTCTAGCACTCCTGAGGAGCTCAGTGACTCTTCGTCGTCTTCTGTAGAGGGAGCGTCTTTTTCTCTCCAGTTTACTCCTGCTCTTCTTCTTTCTTAGGGGAATATGCCTAGAACATGCTTCGGCTACCAGGAAGTTGATCCTTTCAAGGCACTGGTTTGGATCCATGACATTTAAGACATCTTCCCAACATGTTTCGTTTAGGACATGGTTTACCTGGTCCCAGTTGATGTTCTTGTTGTTGAAATTGTATTTTGTGAAGACACCTTCACAGGTACATGCATTCTGCTGTTCAGGACCCCTATGCATGTATGTCTGGACTTCGATTAGATTGTGATTGGAATTAGTTGTTTTTGATATTCTTATGTCTCTTATCAGGTCGTCATTATTTGTGAAGATAAGGTCAAGTGTGTTTTCTAGTCTTGTTGGCTCCACTATCTGCTGGCTTAAGGTGTGTTTTTCGCAGAGACTTAGTAGCTCATGTGTGTGTGACCTTTCATCTGCGCTACCTCCGGGGATTGTTTCAGCTATAACATTATTTTCTACATTCTTCCATTTTGTATGCCTTAGGTTGAAATCACCAAGCAGTAAGATGTTTGGGGATGGAGCTGGAAGGTTTTCCAAACAGTAATCGATTTTCAGTAGCTGTTCCTTGAACTGTTGTGAGGTTGCATCTGGTGACTTATATACAACCACAATGACTAGGTTTTGGTTCTCGATCTTTATTGATAGAACTTCAACTACCTCATTTGTGGTGTTCAGCAACTCCGTGCAGATAAGGGACTCTTTGACATACAGGCCAACCCCCCCTTGTTGCCTGTTTTTTCTGTCGCATCTAAAAAGGTTGTAACCACTTATCCATATTTCACTGTCAAAGTGATCTTTTGTGTGAGTCTCTGTGAAGGCTGCAAACATTGCATTAGACTCCACTAGAAGTCCACTGATAAAAGGTATTTTGTTATTGGTGGATGGCTTAAGGCCCTGTATATTAGGGATTTTGTTATTGGCATCAGTAGTTGTAATTCTGGAGGGCCATGGGTGGCCACTGGCTGCGCCTCCAGTCCAACAAGGCTCCAAGGTGGTGGACTATTTTTGTTATTTCCTTCCATTTTCTTTTTTCGTTTCCTGCCACTAAAAAATCACCTGGAGTTGGGTTGTCGTAGCTACTATTTTTTGTCTTGTGGGGTCTGTGCCTCCTGGTCCCTTTTATATGGTATGCAGGGCACTCGATGTTGTAACACTGCTTCTGGAGGACCGAGGAGTGGCACATTTTTGGGTGAAAGAAAGTACAGGAAGAAGAACGACACACTCCTTTAGACAGGAGGTCGCTACATTTTTTGGGATGGTCAAAGTTGCATGTCCCATTTTTTTCCTCTGTTATTCCATGCTTACAGATGCCCCAAGCATAATATTTGCACAAATTCACCTTTGGTTGAGAATTGTTGGGAGGTGTGTTGTCAATTTCTGCAGGTTCTGGGACTGCACTATAATCCTCAGTATCAAAGCCAGGGCCACCCCATCCTGGATTCCATCTACTTTCCCCAGTAGAGGAAGAAGGAGGAGACTCCTCTCCAACATCTGTACTGTGGGCCATCTTGTGCAATGATGGTTGTATATTTACGGTTTTAGATGGTTGTATATTTACTGTTTTTGTGGTGGTTTGGGTAGTGTCCCTAGGAGAGTCTGGGCTGGCAGTAAGGCTGGGGGCTGGGTCTGGGCCAGCACTGTGGGTATTAGTGCTATGACTGGGGGAGCCTGGGCCAGCACCAGCACTGTGGGTATTGGTGCTATGCCTGGGGGAGCCTGGGCCAGCACCAGCACTGTGGGTATTAGTGGTATGACTGGGGGATGGGTCTGGCTTAGCGCCATGTGGGTGACTAAATAGTTTCGAGTCATCTGTTGTGGTATGGACATTCTGCATTTTTTGATACACTATCTCTTGCTCCCATGTTTTATATATTTTTGGTAGACTATCCAAGGGGTCATCCTTGTTTTCTTGATTATTTTTATCATTTATTACTCTCCTTAGTACCTTTCTGATACCTGCCCAAAGTTCTACATCTTTATTGCACAACCAGAAGCACCTTGCTAGTTCGAGGTCATTTTTTGAGGCTGTATTTAGTCTAGTACAAGAGATATGGTGTTTGGAAGAGCATAGGTTGCATGTGATTCTGGATTTCCTTCCAAGGATTTTTTGCATGTCCCACAGATATGCTGTGCTGACATCCTGTCTGTATCCTACTACACTTTGTATGCCACGGAAGAAAACTGATTTCCACTTTACCTTTCTCTTGCTGGTGCCAGTAATATGCAAGATGTATTTATACGAACCAAGTTTGCAGTATGTGGGTGGTGGTGTAGGGTGGGTGGTGGGTGTAGGGTGGGTGTGAGCCGGGCAGACTTGCCCACACTGCCACACTTCACTATTATTTTTTTTATTATTATTACTATTATTATTATTATTATTATTATTATTTAAATTCCTTTTATGTAGTGCTGTACACTGTTTATCTCAAGGATATACACTGTATTCTTTCAAAATACACTTTTCACTGCGTTATACTGGGATCATTGTTTTATTATTTACAGAGCAGCTAGGCCTACGCTAACTTTACCCTACACTTCTATGGAAAAGATTATTTCCTGTTTAGTAGAGGTAACGGTTGTATGCTCAATTTATGTATGCTGTGATTCACTGCACCTCAATGCTACCACCACTCGTTTCATATCTTATGACTATAGTAGTTACTTATCCGTTATTAACACTTCACTGGACCTCTGGCAATAGTTCGCTAGTGCCAGTTGCTTGTAAGATATTCCCCTATCTACACTATATATTGTACGCTATAATGGGGGATAATTAAGATTACTCTTATCTACAATTTAGTTCACTATGTCACTGTACATATATATCATTGTCAATCACTATATTACTTATAGATAGATCGATTGTCGACATCCGGCAATAATTCACTAGTGCTGGTCAGGTCTATTTCCCAAGGTAACCGTTTCTCCACCGGCACTCTCCATGTGACACTATAATCCATATTTTCCTATTTAGCGTTCACTGATATTCCTTTTTTGTTTGTTCAAAGGAGTATATGCACTTTATGGTTGCACATGCTTATATCCCACATTCTGTTCCTTCTGCTACTATCGAGACACTCAGTTTTTGACGGAGCACAAACGCGTGCGACTGTCCCCTCCCTTCCTTGTAACACTTCTCGGCCGATGTGTTTATATATATATATATATATATATATATATATATATATATATATATATATATGTCGTGCCGAATATTTAAAACTGGTCAATTAGCAAGAACTCATTTAAAATTAAGTCCTTTCTAAAATTTTCTCTTATACGTTTAAAGATGTATTTTTTTCATTAATGTTAATGTAAACATTTTCATTTTGCTCCAAAAGAATCTTAGAAAACTTACCTAACCTTATTATAACAAGAACAATTTATTTTAGCCCAACCCAACTAAATATATTTTAGATTTGTTTACAATAATTTAATACTAGAGAAACACACTGAAATATATTTTTTTCGTTAGGTTCAGAATGATTTTGGCGAAATTATTGCATACACAAATTTTCACTTGCCCTATATGGCGAGATGAGCGTTGCTATTTAAGCCAAGATCGCAAGTTCTGCCTATTCGGCACGACATATATATATATATATATATATATATATATATATATATATATATATATATATATATATATATATATATATATATATATATATATATATATATATTCAAGGGTGCTTGCTAGTTGAAATATAACACCAATTATATTTCTTTACTACATCATTAGTTAGAGGGATTGAAAGAGCTTACCACAAAAATAATTACAGAGGCTTAAAATGAGAAAAAAATTTTTTAATATATAGTGTTTTTTTTTGTTTCGTTTTGTGCTTTGAATTTTCAGGTAACTGCGTTTTGTCCAGGGGTAGTAAATTTGTTGCCACGACCTGCTGTTCCTCATGCTCATAGCAGACATAGACAAAAACACCCGGCACACTTTTGTATCATCATTTGCAGATGACACTAAAATAAGCATGAAAGTCACTACGGTAGAGGACACTGAAAAAGTACGGGAAGACATAAGCAGGGTTTTCCAGTGGGCAGTGGAAAACAACATGACGTTCAATGGTGATAAGTTCCAACTGTTTAGGTATGGAAAGAATGAAGAACTCAAAAGGAACACTATATACAAAACTCAAGAGGGTCACCAAATAGAACGTAAGGAACACGTAAAAGACCTGGGAATAATTATGTCAGCGGACCTTTCTTTTAAAGACCATAACAAGACAAAGATCACGACAGCCAGGAAGATGACTGGGTGGGTATTGAGAACTTCCAAAACAAGGGAAATAATGCCGATGGTGACACTCTTTAAATCGCTAGTGCTCCCTCACTTAGAATATTGCTCAGTGCTGACGGCCCCGTTCAAGGCAGGAGAAATATCGGAGCTGGAGCAAATACAGAGATCGTTTACGGCTCACATTGAGCCAGTAAATCACCTAAACTACTGGGAACGCCTGCAAGTCTTGAACATGTACGCATTGGAGCAGAGGAGAGAGAGGTACATAATATATACCTGGAAGGTACTCGAGGGCTTGGTCCCAAATCTGCATACTGCCATAACAACAACTGGAGTGAGAGATATGGGAGGAAGTGTAAAATAAACCCAGTGAGGAGCAGGGGTGCGGTTGGGACAATAAGGGAACACTATATCAACATCTGGGGTCCCAGACTTTTCAACATCTTACTAGAAGATACCAGAAACACTCTGGCCATACAATAGAGCGGAAAAATAATGTAAGGGACCTGGGAGTAGTAATGTCTGAGGATCTCACTTTCAAGGATCACAACAGTGCCACGATCGCACGTGCAAAGAAAATGATAAGATGGATAATGAGAACGTTCAAAACGAGAAATGCCAAGCCAATGATGATCCTTTTCAAATCACTTGTTCTCTCTAGGCTGGAATACTGCTGTACATTAACATCTCCATTCAAAGCAGGTGAAATCGCAGATCTAGAGAGTGTACAGAAATCCTTTACTGCACGTATAAGTTCTGTCAAGCACCTTAACTACTGGGAACGCTTGGAAGCACTTGACTTGTACTCGTTGAAACGCAGGAGGGAGAGATATATCATAATCTACACTTGGAAAATCTTGGAAGGAATGGTCCCAAATCTGCACACACAAATCACTCCCTACGAAAGTAAAAGACTGGGCAGGCGATGCAAAATGCCCCCAATAAAAAGTAGGGGCGCCATTGGTACACTAAGGGAAAACACCATAAGTGTCCGGGGCCCAAAACTGTTCAACAGCCTCCCATCAAGCATTAGGGGAATTGCCAGTAAACCCCTGGCTGCCTTCAAGAGAGAGCTGGAAAGATACCTAAAGCCAGTGCCGGATCAGCCGGGCTGTGGCTCGTACGTTGGACTGCGTGCGGCCAGCAGTAACAGCCTAGTTGATCAGGCCCTGATCCATCGGGAGGCCTGGTCATGGACCGGGCCGCGGGGGCGTTGATCCCCGGAATAACCTCCAGGTAACCTCCAGGGACAAGTGGAAAGTGGACAAGTGGACAAGAGGAAATTGGACAAATATCTTCACCAGGTGCCAGATCAACCAGGCTGTGATGGATATGTGGGGCAGTGGGCCTCCATCAGCAATAGCCTGGTTGACCAGGCAAGCATCAGACGAGCCTGGCCCATGGCCGGGCTCAGAGAGTAGACAAACTCTCGAAACTTCAAAGGTATATCAAAGGTAAAGGATGTTTCGGGGGGGGGGGTTAAGAACGCCCTATCCCCAGCGGCCCAGTCCCGGGCCTCTCAGTATACCCTTCCTCAGCTCATTTACGGTTTAAGAGTTATCCTACCTCAGCTCATTTACAGGTTATTACAGGTTAAGAGCTATTACCCTTCCTCAGCTCATTTACAGGTTAAGAGCTGTTATATTACCTCAGCTCATTTTCAAGTCTATCCTCTTTCTAAGGCTGGCTAACAGTCTCCGTGAGATGCGACCCACAACAGTCGACTAACACTGGGGTACCTACTGTCTGCTGGGTGAACAAGGTCTTGACAGTGAATGTAAGGAAACGTGGCAGACGTTTCCACCCGTTCCAGGATGGAACCTGGGTTCCACATTTGCGAGCCGAAAGCGTCATTCCTTAAGCCTACCTTAAGTAATTACTTGAATGGATAGGTGGTGGGCCAGGAAGGTGGGTTACTTGAAGAGGTGGGTCACGGAGGTGGGTTCCTTCGGGCATTTTTGTAGTCTTGCCCGAAGAAAGTTGAGGCGCTAAACCCGTAGGGAAAATAACACCCCTTGGGCAGAGGGAGGATGGAATGGCAGTGATTACCTGGAGAGAGTTCCGGGGGTCAACGCCCCCGCGGCCCGGTCTGTGACCAGGCCTCCTTAGGTCAGTGTCCCAGGATGCGACCCACACCAGTCGACTAACACCCAGGTACCCATTTTACTGATGGGGAACATAGACAACAGGTGGAAAGAAACACGTCCAATGTTTCTACTCTGGCTGGGAATCGAACCCAGGCCCTCACCGTGTGAAGCGAGAGCGTTAACCACCAGCGTTAGCCATATGAAAGGGAAGAGTGGCTCAGTTTCCTCGGATCAAGAGCTCATTATCCTATGGTTGGCCACGAGGTAAACAGTGGAGTCTGGCCTCTTGTGTTACGAGAGCTCTGGAAACGGGATATACTGGTATATCACAGGTAACATTGTTGCTGTGGAAGGGAAGTTTATGTGAATCCAATTATTGTTATGGTGTGCAATATAATGGGGAGGGGAGGATGGTGGGCCTTTTTTTTCTTCTTATTTAGGGCTGATTTTGTTCCCACGTGGGTCGGCGTAGCCCAGGCTTTGTGGTCTTCCAAGAGAGGTTTCCTCGGCTTGTACCTGAGCTTTTATTGTAGCTGCTGCCTCGTCGAGAGAGAGAGAGAAAGAGAGAGAGAGAGAGTCAGTAGTTCCAGTCATCAGTCGCCTCAGCATCACATGTGTGGGTTTGTTTCTCTTATCCTTCTCACACATAAGAACATAAGAACATAAGAACGAAGGAACACTGCAGAAGGCCTACTGGCCCATGCGAGGCAGGTCCAAGTCTCCTACCGGCTTAAGCCAATGCACCCAACCTAGTCAGGTCAGGTCACCTTGACTTAAGGGAGGAACACGGCAACCGTCCTGGTAGCACAGGCTAATCAGGTCCAACTCACACCCACCCACACCCACTCATGTATTTATCCAACCTGTTTTTAAAGCTACACAACGTTCTGGCCTCTATAACTGTACTTGGGAGTTTGTTCCACTCATCCACAACTCTATTACCAAACCAGTACTTTCCTATATCCTTCCTGAATCTGAATTTTTCTAACTTAAAACCATTGCTGCGAGTCCTGTCTAGGCTAGATATTTTCAGCACACTATTTACATCCCCTTTATTTATTCCTGTCTTCCATTTATACACCTCAATCATATCCCCCCTAATTCTACGTCTTTCTAGAGAGTGAAGATTCAGGACCCTTAGTCTATCCTCATAGGGAAGGTTTCTGATACATGGGATCAACTTTGTCATCCTCATTTGTACATTTTCCAGAGCATTTATATCCATTCTGTAATACGGTGACCAAAACTGTGCAGCATAATCTAAATGAGGCCTAACCAAGGATGTATAGAGTTGAAGAACAACCTGAGGACTCCTATTATTTATGCTTCTTGATATAAAGCCAAGGATTGTATTAGCTTTATTGCGAACACTTATGCACTGTTGTCTTGGTTTCAGATTACTGCTAACCAGAACTCCTAAATCTTTTTCGCAATCCGTAATATTAAGATCTACATTATTTAGTTTATATGTGGCATGGTTATTGTCCTGTCCAACATTTAGAACTTTGCATTTGTCTATATTAAACTGCATCTGCCACCTCTCCGACCACTGCATCAATCTACTCAAATCTTTCTGGAGTGCTCTAATGTCCTCGTCAGAATGAATTCGACGGCCTATTTTGGTGTCATCGGCAAACTTGCTGATGTCGCTCTTTATGCCCTCATCTATGTCGTTTATGTATATTGTGAACAGCAGGGGGCCCAACACTGACCCCTGTGGAACACCGCTCGTGACGCTTCCCCACTCGGATTTCTCCCCATTTATGCAAACTCTCTGCTGCCTATTTGTCAACCACGCCTCTATCCAGGAAAAATTTCTCCTCCTATTCCATGTGCCTTAATTTTCCTCAATAGTCTCTGATGTGGGACCCTGTCAAAAGCCTTACTGAAGTCCATGTACACAATATCATATTCATTACCATGATCTACCTCCTCAAATACCTTAGTGAAAAAAGTTAACAAATTCGTAAGGCAGGAACGCCCCTTTGTAAAACCATGCTGAGATTCGTTGATTAATTTATGCTTTTCAAGGTGGCTACGAACTGCCTCGGCAATTATTGATTCCATAAATTTTCCCACTATGGAGGTTAGGCTTATTGGTCTATAGTTTGAAGCTAAGGACCTGTCACCTGCTTTGAAAATAGGTATCACATTTGCCATTTTCCACTTATCTGGCACCATGCCAGTTTGTAGTGATATGTTGAAAAGATTAGCCAAAGGTTTGCTAAGCTCCTCTTTACATTCCTTTAGAACCCTTGCATACAGTTCATCAGGGCCTGGGGATTTGTTAGGTTTTAATTTATCTATTTGCCTAAGGACCATGTCACTTGTGACCCTAATCGTGCACAGTTTATTATCGTCCAGTTCCACATAATTTATCATTTCTGGAATATCGCTGGTATCCTCCTGTGTAAAAACTGAGAGGAAGTATGTGTTAAAACTTCTACACATTTCCTTATCACTGTCAGTGAGCTGACCCGAGGAACTTTTGAGTGGGCCTATCTTGTCCCTGATCTTACTTCTGTATACCTGAAAGAATCCTTTTGGGTTAGTCTTCGAATCTCTTGCAACTTTAACCTCATAATCTCTTTTTGCTTTTCTAATTCCTTTTTTTATTTCTCTCTTTAACTGAATATATCGATTTCTTAATTGCCCCTCTCCTCTTTTGATTTGCCTATATATGCCTCTCTTTTGACCAATTAGATATTTTAATCTATTGTTCATCCATTTAGGATCATTTTTGTTTGATCTGATTTCCCTATTTTGAACATAATTTGACTGAGCAGCTAGAACTATGCCCTGGAAAGCGTCATATCGGCATCAATCACCACCTACCTGACCCTTAGTCAGGTCATTCCAGTTCAGCCCACCTAAGTAATTTTTCATTCCTATGAAATCAGCCAAGCGGAAGTCAGGGACAGAGACTTGATTGCCATTATTAGGGGAATTCCATGATATATTAAAACTGAGTGATTTGTGATCACTTTCCCCAAGCTCATCATTAACCTCAAGATTATTAATTAGTGTTTCCCTACATGATGTTGCTGTTGCTAGAGTTCTCTCTGCTAGTGTTGATTTTATTTCCCCTATGGTTAACAACACCCCGATGCCTCTCCACAGGCGACAGTTTTACACTGAAACTAACCCATAAACGTTTGGTATGTAAGAATGCTGTATGTGGCCTGTGTGACTGACCTGTTGAATATGTGTGTGACACGGTGAGAGGTGTCAGGATGGGAAGTAGTATAAATAAATGTACTACTCTTGAAAACAGGATCCTACGTGTTGGTGTTAGTGAATGAACGAGATCCTGCCAAGAGAATGACAGACGTGGACAACAAGAAATTTCAAGAAGACATTAGGAGAAAGACGCAGACAGCAACAAGTTATGGGAAGGCTTGAAACAAGCAATTATAAAGGTCTAATATTGTCATGTATAATTCAACCCTGGCTAATGCAGAGTTGTGAGGATGGCAACAAGAGGTAGGAAGCCACGTATAAAACAGGAAACACTAAAGGACCCAACGGTGGACATCACAACAAACCTAACGCCTGAGGGGGGACGTAAAGAGAATAACATTAACTTAGACAGCTGCCAAATATAAAAAAAATAGCTTTCAGGACTTCGAAGGAGACATTCAGATGACTGTGAGCAACAAACACCCGGGAACGTTCATCACATTAAGCAAACAAGAAACAAAATCTCAAAATTCAGAACTTTGCTACGAGGTTGAACCCAGAACTGCGAGGACTAGGTTATGTTATGAAAACAGGTTGAAAAAGCTAGATATTACCTCACTAAAGAATGGAGTAAAGAGAGGAGAATGGAAAATGTTTATAGAATTTCCGAAGCCAGATTAAATAGGGAAAAGCAGACTACTGACAGCGGAAGAAAGAGAACAAATAGGTACAAATGGGCAAAAAAAAAAAAAAATACGAATGGACACAAATGGAAAGAAACAGAAATGATGAACACAAATTTAAAATAATTCAAATAAAGTAGAGAGACAAGAGAAAGCGTTGCTTGAGTGTGAGGGGCAGGATATAAAGGGAATTCATTAAAGAGGGACTAAGAGGAATCCAACTCGATATGTGGATTCAAGGTAAATATGACAACGCCCAAAGGGGGAGAGACTATAGCATTTCTAATAGTGGAACTGAGGCAAATTCAGAGTCAGGGCACAACCCCAGCAAGCAGAATTAGGTGAATACAGCAAGGTGAGTGCAACTAGGCGAGTGCAACTAGGTGAATATAACTAGGTGAGTACAGCAAAGAGAGTACAGCTACGTGAGTACATGTTAAATACAGAATTCAAAGGGTCGATTATTCTAAGTGTAGGTACAAGGAGTGAATGCACACACACACACATATACACACATGCGCGCGCGCTCGCGCGCGCACACAGGAAGTATTTCTTCAGTCATAGAGTAGTCAGGCCGTGGAATAGCCTAGAACAGTGGTTCCCAAACTGGGGGTAAATTACCCCCTGGGGGTAATTTAACCATTTTTGGGGGTAATGGAGGGGTGACAGAAAAAAAGTTATGAATTCTGAAAATCAAGAAAACAATGCGGTACCCGGTATGAGGATTATTGTTAACTTTGTCTTAGTATATAAAGTTGTAAAGTAAACCTATTATACGTAAGTAATAAAGTTAAACCAAATAACAATAAACATCAAAACTAATATACAGTATTAGAAAAGAAGAAATATATAGCTAAGTGTGTGGAAACCCAAAAGTATTTTGACAAGTATGCTTCAGGACAAAAGTCACTCAGTAGCCCAGATCGACCTGTCCCGTACGCGTCACTCACTTTCTGAGGCTGCCTCTATTTCACACTGTCAGTTTATCTGTGAGCATCAGCCGAGGTAGACATAAGCTGGTATGTATGTGTACTGCCCTGTGCAGTATATAGTTAGTATTTACCCACTGTTACTGTGAATTTGTAGCTATTATTAATTTTATATATAATGTATGTGTGGTTCTTACGTTTTCAATGGTTTTGCTAGGATTAGCAGAGTATGCGAGGCTGTATACGTTCACGTTTAGCCATATGTATCAATAATAACAACATTTTGTGAAAGGGGTAACATGCTTTATGTGGCATGTTAAATTGGGTAACAAGCTGAAAAAGTTTGGGAACTACTGACCTAGAAAGTGACGTAGTGGAGGCGGGAACCATACATAGTTTTAAGGAGAGGTATGATAAAGCTCATGGGGCAGGGAGAGAGAGGACCTAGTAGCAATCAGCGAAGAGGCGGGGCCAGGAACTATGAATCGACCCTTGCAACCACAAATAGGTGAGTACAAATAGGTGAGTACAAATAGGTGAGTACACACACACACCTTCCTGTTGCTGCTGCTCTCTTCGCCCTGCGCTGGGTGAGTAGCACCCTTCTGGGATTCCCTGTCCCCCGATCTACGTAGGGTGAGTACCTGCCTGGGATACCCTCCCCCACCTTAGGATGCCCTCCCCGGCCCTGAATACCATCCCCATCCAAGGATGCCCTCCCGGTCCTGAATACCCTCCTTGGATGCCCTCCCCGGGCCCTGAATACCCGCCTGGGATGCCCTGCCCGGCCTGGGATGCCCTTGTGTTCTCGGCTACAAGATATAATAAGTTTTATTCATTACTGGCTACGGCTGGCCCGGCTCGCAGCACCTCTATCGCAACTTACCATTTTTGCCGTGTGGCTTGGGTGTACCTTGCCCTGGGGCAGGGATCAGCGGCGCATCCCGCCATCCCGGCCCTCCCGCCGCTTGCGGCCCTCTCGCCTCCCTCCGTAAGGGCGATGCTGGAGGTCGTAATAGCCTCGTCAGATGGGTATAATTGCCTGCCGGACACGGGGTTGATCTTTATCGCAGTCGAGCGGTGAGTGGACGCTGGAGGAATACTGAGTGAGGAGGACCTGGCCTCACTCCTCCCTCCAGCCTCTACCTCTGCTTGCTGGGGTGAGTGTGCCTCCAGCTCCTGGACTCACCTGATCAACCAAGTTGTGGTGTCGGGCTGCGTGCAGCCAGCACCCTCTACGTTCCCGGTTGTGACGGTATGTTGGAGTGCACAAAGCGACCCACAGCCTGACTGATTACACCGAAAGCTAGGATGTCTGGTCTGGGACCCGGCTATGGAGGCCATGATCCCTCCCTGTGTGCAGGGGTTGATGTATAGCTCCCCCTTCCCAGACTGTGTATGGCGCTTACTGTCCACCACTACTTTCTTAGAACATAAGAAAGGAGGAACATAACCAGACCTACTGGCCCATACTAGGCAGGTCTTCCTCAAACCCAAACCCACTAACAAACCCAACTCATTAATAAACTAACATTCTTCTTGTTCGCTATGTGCGTGTGTAGTGCGTATGAGCGTACATACACGCCGTTGAAGCAAGTAAAATCGTATATTCATCTTTGTGCAGATAGACCTGTGGGCGATACCATTAAGCAATTGGTTGCGCCTGCATGCAAACAGTGAGGAAGTTGTGATAGGGAGGTAGAGACGGAGGAAGGGGGGTGAGGGATGGAAGAGGTTATGGAGAATGGGAAAGAGGAAGGGAAGCTATGAGAAAGTAGGAGAGAGGGGACGAAGGGAATGAGAAGATCAGTGAGTATGGAAAGATAGATACCAAAGGGTGTGGAAGTCTACATCGAGGTTATCCATTGACAACTATCTTCTTCAATTTAGATTAAGGCATATCGTGTATTTTCTAGGTGTGTGAGTCAAGGATAAACAAGCAGGTGGAAGGAGTGTGGGAGAGAGAGAGAGAGAGAGAGAGGCAAGGGGAGGAGGGAGGCATTACCATGGTTCACCTCACCCTGGTCTCCGTGAGTCGGCACTTTCTATCGTAAGGTTCTAACCCTGAAGGAGCAAGGAAAGGAAATTCTTAAACAAGATTCAAGGGCTAGTTTCAAGTGCTAGTTTCAATAACGAGTCCGTCAGCTCAGAGACAACTCAAGGAGCACCCAAGAGACACTAAGTAGAACCTGGAGTGTTGGCCAAGATATCCAGATAGACTTGAGGGTGAAGGGAGCAGTGGGAAGGAGAGGTTGTGAAAGTCTTCATTCCTTCTTCACCTTCCCTCCTTCCAGTGTCCCTCTCCCTCCCAACTCCCTATGTGCCTCCCCCACCTCCCTATGCCCTCCCCCACTTCCCACTCTCCAGTACCCCTACCCTCTGGTCCTACCCATTTTCCTCCCCCTCCTACCTCACCAGTCATCCTCCTATCCCCTATTCCTCCCCTGCTACATAGGTAATAGTAGATCCATTGTTCCCATTCTCTCTCTCTCTCTCTCTCTCTCTCTCTCTCTCTCTCTCTCTCTCTCTCTCTCTCTCTCTCTCTCTCTCTCTCTCTCTCTCTTTTTCTCTTTCTCTTTCTTTCTCTTTCTCTCTTTATCTCTTTCTCTCTTTCTCTCTTTATCTCTTTATCTCTTTCTCTTTCTCTCTTTCTCTCTCTCTCTCTCTCTCTCTCTCTCTCTCTCTCTCTCTCTCTCTCTCTCTCTCTCTCTCTCTCTCTCCCTCCCTCCCTCCCTCCCTCCCTTCCTTCCTCTTCCTTTCATATCTTCACCTCTCCGTAATCCTCTTTTCTCTTCTTCATGGCATCTCCTTTCTCCTCAAGTGGTAGCGTCTTTGGCTCATATCTTAAGGACCCTGGTTCGATCCCGGTACAAGCAGTTATTTTCGGCACGTTGCCTTACACTTGTTACTCGGTGTTTACCTAACAGCAAATAGGTACCTGGGTTGTAGCTGACGGTTGTGGGTCGCATCCTGGAGGAAAATATAAAAGCCCTCAAATGAAATAAGCCAGAGTGGCTTTCTTGGGTTATCCTGGGTTTCTAATTCTTGTTACTAATTCTGTTAATATCGTTTTCTTCTTTTTCTCGATATTTCGTCGTCCTCCATTTCTTCTTTGTTCTTCCTCTCCTTATTCTCTTCCTTCTTTCTTTTTCTGTCTTTAACTCAGAGATAATACACGATAGTCCTTGATCTTAGTAGCAAATAATCCTCAGTACATAACCTTGGTATGAACTATTAAAGTCTATTTATCTAATCATCTACTTCTACTACTATTACTACTACTCTATACTTCTACTACTACCTATACTGCTACTATATCTACTACTATTCTACTACTATTACTCTACTTTCTCTACTACTATTACTATGCTACATTACTACTACACTTACACTATTACTATTACACTGCTACTATTACTCTCACTACTTCTACATCTGTGCTCTGCTGCTACTGTACTGCTTATCTCTCATCATACTTTACTCATTGCTATTCTGCTACTATCTGATTACTACCATTACTGTACCTCTGCTATTGCTGCTGCTCTGCTGCTGTTCTGCTACTGTCTCTGCTGCTTTGCTGCATTCTGCCTGCATTGCATTGCACTTTGCTGCTTGCCTCTGCTGCTATTGCCTCTGTTGCTGCTGCTGTTACTGCTGACTGTGCTGCTGCACTGCTGTTGCTGCTGCTCATTGCTGCATGCTGTCTGCTGCTTTGACTGCTGCTACTCTGCTGCTGCCATTGCTGCCCTGCTACTGTTCACCCTGCTCTGCTGCTGCTATCTGCTGCTGCTGCTGCATGTTACTGCCTACTTGCTGCTGCTCTCTGCTTTGCTGCTGCTGCTGCCTGCTTCTGCTCTGCTGCTGCTGCTGCTGCTGCCATATGCTAGCTCTGCTGCTGCTGCTGTTGCTGCACTGCTCTGCTTACGCTGCTGCAGCTGCTGCTGCATGTGCATACTGCTGCTGCTGCTGCTGCTGCCGCACGCTCTGCTGTTGCTGCTGCTGCTGCTGCTGCCACCTCTGCTGTGCTGCTACTGCTGCTGCTGCTGCTGCGCTCTGCACTGCTCAGCCTGCTGCTGCTGCTGCTGCGCAACAGCGCATCTGCTGCTCTGCTGCTGCTGCTGTGCTGCTTGACATCGCCTGCTTTACACCATGCTCTGCTGCTGCTACACTTACTCTACACTGCTGCTGCTTTACTAGCTACACTGACTGCTGCTACTACTACTTTACTGCTCTACTTGCTGCTACTGCTGCTCTCTCTGCTGTTCTCTGCTCTGTTCTCTATTACTCCTCCCTCTGCTACTCTCTGCTTTAATTCTTCTGTGCTCTGCTTATGCAGACTGCTGCGCTGTTGCTGCTGTTTCTTTGTCTTCCTTTTTTTTCTCCTTATCCTCCTCCCACTTTCTGTCTTCCTAGCTTCCTCAGTTTATCATGCCTTGCTTTGTTGGTAGCGTCGTGACTTATTTAAGAACGTAAGAAAGAAGGAACACTGCAACAGGCCTACTGGCTCATGTGAGGCAGGTTCAAGTCTCCTACGGGCTTAAGCCAATAACGCAACCTAGTCAGGTGAGGTCACATTCACTTAAGGAAGGAGCACGTCTAGTCAGGTCCAACTCACACCTACTCATGTATTTATCTAATCTATATTTAGAACTACACAAAGTCTTAGCTTCTGTGACGGTACTCGGGAGTTTGTTCCACTCATCCACAGCTCTATTACCAAACCAGTGCTTTCCTATATCCTTCCTGAATCTGAAATTTTCCAACTTGCTGCGAGTCCTGTCTTCGCTAGATATTTTTAGCACCCCATATACATCCCCTTTATTTATTCCTGTTTTCCATTTATACACCTCGATCATATTCCCCCTAATTCTACACCTTTCTAGAGAGTGCAGATTCAGGGCCCTCAGTCTATCCTCGTAGGGATCAACCTTGTCATCCTCCTTTGTACGTTTTCCAGAGCATTTATATCCATTCTGTAATACGGTGACCAAAACTGCGCAGCATAATCTAAATGAGGCCTAACCAAAGATATATAGAGTTGAACAACCTAAGGACTCCAATTATTTATGCTTCTTGATATGAAGCCAAGGATTCTGTTAGCTTTATTGCGAACACTTATGCATTGTTGTCTTGGTTTTAGATTATTGCTAGCAAGACCTCCTAAATTCTTTTCGCAATCAGTAATATTAAGATCTACATTATTTAGTTTATATGTGGCATGGTTATTTTCCCGTCCAACGTTTAGAACTTTGTATTTGTCTATATTAAACTGCATCTGCCACTTCTCCGACCACTGCATCAGTCTGTTTAAATCTTACTGGAGTGCTCTAATGCTCTCGTCAGAATAAATTCGTCGGCCTGTTTTGGTGTCGTCGGCCTATTTTGCTTATATCGCTATTTATTCCCTCATCTATGTCGTTTATGTAGATTGTGAACAAAAGGGGCCCAACACTGACCCCTGTGGAACACCGCTCGTGACGCTTCCCCACTCTTATTTCTCCCTATTTATGTAAACCTTCTGCTGCCTATCTGTCAACCACGCCGCTATCCTGGAAAAAGTTCTATTCCGTATGCCTTAATTTTCCTCAATAGTCTCTGATGTGGGACTATATCAAAAGTCTTACTGAAGCCCATATACACAATATCATATTCATTACCATGATCTACCTCCTCAAATACCTTAGTGAAAAAAGTTAGTAAATTCGTAAGGCAGGAACACCCTTTTGTAATACCGTGCTGAGATTCGCTGAACAATTTGTGCTTTTCAAGATGGCTACGAATTGCCTTGGCAGTTATTGATAACATAAATTTTCTCATTATGGAGGTTAGGCTTATTGATCTATATTTCGAAACTAAGGGCCTGTCACCTGCTTTGAAAATAGGTATCACACTTGCCATTTTCCACTTATCTTGCACTATGCCAGTTTGTAGTGATATGTTGAAAAGATTAGCCAAAGGTTTGCTAAGCTTACTCCCCTTTACGTTCCTTTAGAACCCTTGCATACAGTTCATCAGGATTTGTTAAGTTTTAACTTATCTATTTGTCTAAGGACCATGCTACTTGTGACTCTAATAGTGCATAATTTATTCTCGTCATGTTCTACATAACTTATTATTTCTGGAATATCCCTAGAATCTTCCTGTGTAAAAACTAAGAGGAAGTAAGTAAAAAAGTCTACATATTCATATATCATTGTTGGTGAGCTGACCTGAGTAACTTTTGAGTTGGCCTATCTTGTCTTTAATCTTTTATCTGTATACATGAAAGAATCCTTTTGGGTTAGTCTTCGATTCTCTTGCAACTTTAACCTCATAATCTCCCTTTGCTTTTCTTATTCTCTTTTTTTATTTCTCTCTAACTAAATGTATTGATTTCTTAACTGCCTCTCACCTCTTTTGATTCGTCTATATAGGCCTCTCTTTTGACCAATGAGATGTTTTAATCTATTGTTTATCCATTTAGGATAATTTTGTTTGATCTGATTTCCCTATTTGGAACATGAGTTGTCTGAGCAGCTAGAACTATGTTCTGGAAAATGTCATATTGGCATCCATCACCACCTACCTGATCCATAGTCAGGTCATTCCAGTTTGGCCCACTCAGGTAAATTCTTAGTCCTATGAAATCAGCCAAGCGGAAGTCAGGGATAAACTTTATTGCCATTATTAGGGTAATTCCGTGATATATTAAAACAGTGATTTGTGATCACTTTGTGCAAGAAAGGTATAAAATACCGACAGTATGAAAGTTAAGACACATGTGCAACATCTGGATATCTTTATTGTAGACGTTTCGCCATCCAGTGGCTTTATCAATACAGATTCTAGGACATAATAGGAAGACAGTAGAACTATATACAAAAGATGAGGTAATCAGTCCCTCGGCCTTGGAGTTAGTGTTCACAGCATCGTGGTGGAGGAGAATCTGGAGCAAAGGCAAGAAGACTGGCGTTTATATAGGCGTCAGTGGAAGGGACGGGCAGCAGACGAGGGCAGTCACTGGTAGGCGGGATTCCCCAGTGGAAGTAGGTCCTTCCCAAAGAGATGGGTTAGTTGCAGCAGCCGTGAAGAAGGTCTTGTAGATGTCCTCTGAACCAAGATTCCACGGCTGCTGCAACTAACCCATCTCTTTGGGAAGGACCTACTTCCACTGGGGAATCCCGCCTACCAGTGACTGCCCTCATCTGCTGCCCGTCCCTTCCACTGACGCCTATATAAACGCCAGTCTTCTTGCCTTTGCTCCAGATTCTCCTCCACCACGATGCTGTGAACACTAACTCCAAGGCCGAGGGACTGATTACCTCATCTTTTGTATATAGTTCTACTGTCTTCCTATTATGTCCTAGAATCTGTATTGATAAAGCCACTGGATGGCGAAACGTCTACAATAAAGATATCCAGATGTTGCACATGTGTCTTAACTTTCATGTGATCACTTTCCCCAGGATCATCATTAACCTCAAGATTATTAATTAGTGATTCCCTACTGGCAAGAACCAAGTCTAGCAGATTATTTCCTTTAGTTGATTCTGTCACAAACTGATTTAAAAACAATCCTGAATCGTATTAATAAAGTCGCTTGACTCTAAATTTCCTGTCAAATTGCTCCAGTCAGTTTGTCTAAAGTTAAAATCTCCCATTAGCACAACATTTTCGTGTGTAGAGGCCTTACGAATTTCGTCCCATAGAAGTTTACTGCAAATCACACCCAAGGTTAGTATTGCACGGCCCTCGAGGAGCTGTAACCAAACAGAGTGAGTGGCTGACGCTTCTAATTTTATATCTTGTCTAACATAACGGGTTAAATTATCTCTGACATACATTGCTACTCCACCACCCTTTCTGTTGACCCTATCAGTGTGGAATAATTTATAGCCCTGTATGTGGCATTCGGAATGCATTTCTCTATCTTTCAGATTGAGCCAGGTCTCTGTTACAGCAATAATATCTATGCTTCCTGCACTTGCAATTAATCTTAGCTCATCTGTCTTATTTCTTACACTCCTGGTATTTGTATAGTAAACCTTAAGGGAGGTAATCAGTCGCTGCCCTCTGCTGTCTCCCTTTGTTTGCTGACCTGATCCATTGTCTTTATTTGTAACTTTATGATGAATAATGTCTTCTAACATATACTGTTTTCAACCCTAGTGATGCAACCTGAATGTTATCGTGGTTGGTCTGTTCCTGTGTTATTCTCTTTTATCTCTTCCTCCTTTCTTTTAAAAAAAAAATAAGGCATGTCATTAGTGGAACTATGTAGAACGTTTTCTGGTGCTATTCCGCCACCGCGTTGCCAGACTGTGTCGCAGCCGTGATTTTCTATTCCACACACACACACACACACACACACACACACACACACACACACACACACACACACACACACACAGGTATGACAAAGCTCACAGTTCAAGGAGTGACCTAATAGCGACCAGTGAAGAGGCAGGGCCAGGAGCTAGGACTCGACCCCTGCAGCCTCAACTAGGTGAGTACAACTATGTTAGTACACACACACATAAACAGGAATCATACATAGTTTTAAGGCGAGGTATGACAAAACTCATGGAGCAGGGAGAGAGAGAGGACCTAGTAGCAATCAGTGATGAGGCGGGGCCAACCACAATTAGGTGAATACACACACGTTATTTTGCAGAGTAATGTATCATAGAGGCTCCAATACTTGACTTGGTCTTTGTCATCGATTTTCTGTACAAGAGTACGTTTTTTTATGGTTTCTTTTATTTCATTAATGTATTTTTGCTCCCTCTGTCCTGCACTCTGATGCACTCAGGTTGTTCTCGGTGTTTTCCATTTCCCTAACCATTTTTTTTTTTTGTATTCTTAAAGTCTGGAATCTGAGAAATTGTGTAGTTCTTGGTGTTTGCCTGTTGAGGAAGCGTCTCTCTCTCTCTCTCTCTCTCTCTCTCTCTCTCTCTCTCTCTCTCTCTCTCTCTCTCTCTCTCTCTCTCTCTCTCTCTCTCTCTTTTCTTTTCTTTAATAGTGTGTGAAGCATGCGTCTAGCGTCATTAAGCTCATCCTCACGAGACACTGGTTTAATTCCAGGGTTCTAAGTGTATCTTCCCAGAATAATTCAGTAAGGTCACGATTTATTTAATCCTCGTTAATGTATTTATTGTTGGATTCACTCTCGTGACTGCTCGTGTTTTGCTGCACAAGACTTAAGTGTGTATGCAGGTCTGAAATTGAATTAAGTTGTGCTCCCAGTTTGCTGCTTTCAACACCGTTGTGCTTCATAAGAGATCCTCATTATTTGTGAGTATGAAGTCAGGAGTATTGTCTAATGTGGTTGGTTCCACTCATTGCTGACTTAAGGTCAGTCTTGATACGTAGTTCGTGTTGTGACTTCGTCCGAGCTGCCTCGGATGAGGTCACATTTGTATGGAGCCGTTCATTCAGACTAGACCATTTCTGCTTTTAGTATTTGTTGTAATCTCCCACTTTAAGCGGCAGGACGTTCGGGTCCGGGTTTGATTGATTTTTAAGGCAGTTTTCAATTATCAATTTTTGTAAGGAAGTGTTTACTTTTCACTGATTGCTAAGAGGTTATATTTTGTGGTTTATATACGAGGATCATTACTAGGTTTTAATTTTCACTGCCTAAACTTCGATTGCGTCATTAGTAGTGTTAAGTCATTCTGTTCAAATAATGGATTCTAATGTAAAGACTGAACACCCCCTTCCCTCCCTCCTTGAAGGTTACTTTCTCGGTTCCGTCTAAGCACATTGTACCCAGGTATTCACATTTCGTTGTCAAAATATTCTTTAATATGGGTTTCCGTGAAAGCTGTAAACATCGCATTTGACTCAATGAGAAGTTCACTAATAAACAGTATTTTGTGGTTTCTTGGTTTGTGACTTTGTATCTTTGCAAAAATTAATATTTTATCTTTTATTTCTGGTTCCCATGCTTTTTTTTTATTAATGGCATTAATATCTGTGGCTCCGACGTGGCAACTGGCTTTGTTTCCCGTCCAACATGGCTTCGTCGTAGCGGGCAATTCTTATCATTTCTTGCAATTCTTTTTTCCTTCCTGATCTGTATGGTTGTAATTTCCCCCAGTTAAGTTGGACGTTCACGTGGCTTAACTCTCCTCGTTCCCCTTGTGGAGAATGTGAGATAGGTATGTCATTGTTTCTTATTTATTGAGCTTTATATAATTTTTGGGTGAAAATATTTCTAGGTCATAGAACGACATATACATGTACCTTTATTTTCGAGATTATGACGTCGCTTCGGATGGTCGTATTTACTTGTTACATTCATTTTATCAGGCTGTCCGTATTTTCGGACGCCTCGGGCATAGTGCCGACACATTTGAATTTTCTGTTGGCTGTGATTTATGAGGTTTGACTTGACCGTTTAATTTGATTTTGTTTAATTTTTGTCTGTTTCATTTGTACTGTGATAATTCCCATACTGTTTGTGTGAACATCTGAGCTTACACCATTGATTTTTCCTCTTGGTTTCTTCTGTTTGATTTGATAGCTTAATTCGTGGTCTCTTATTACCTCTTCAGTCAGCTGACTCAACGTCAGTTCCGGGTAGCACAAACCGTTGAAATATTCTCGTTATTTATTTCTCCCCCCCCCCACCATAAGTGTCCGGGGCCCAAAACTGTTCAACAGCCTCCCATCAAGCATTAGGGGAATTGCCAATAAGCCCCTGGCTGCCTTCAAGAGAGAGCTGGACAGATACCTAAAGTCAGTGCCGGATCAGCCGGGCTGTGGCTCGTACGTCGGACTGCGTGCGGCCAGCAGTAACAGCCTAGTTGATCAGGCCCTGATCCATCGGGAGGCCTGGTCATGGACCGGGCCGCGGGGGCGTTGATCCCCGGAATAACCTCCAGGTAACCTCCAGGTAACCCCCCAGGGACGTTCATTGCGTGTGATCCCTTTACGTAGTTGACTGTGTGTGTGAAGACAGTATACTTTCCTACATGTATGTATGTATGCTGGTTTGTTGCACAGTAATTCATAGCTGTATAATATTTTGGGTATTTGCTGGTTATTTAAGGGTAGCTGGCAGAGGCTATAAGGCTGGATGTAAAGTTTGTTTAGGAAGGAGGTTGTGTGGATCACTGTGGGAGTACTGGTTGCCTGGGATGGGGGGACCGCTGGCTGCCAACAGTACCTACGCTCTTCTCTCTCTCCACACAGTCATTAGTAGAACACTTATTTAATTCGTTCAGTTTCTATTACTTTAAATAAGGGTTTTTACTGATGTGGAGACAGTAGGGCAACTGGACTACTTGCATGGAAGGTGTTCCGCTCCTGCGGCCCGGTCCATGACCAGGCCTTGCGGTAGATAAGTATGTAATCAACCAGGTTGTTGCTGCCGGCCTCTACGCCATCCAACGTACGAGCCACAGGCCACCAGTAGCTATTTTTTTCCAGCGAGTTTTGACATTTTTCTTATTTCTTACATCACTGGTCCTGTTTTCATTTGCAGTTCTAACTGATTTCACCGACTTCTTTATTTGCTCTTATTTTTTCCGTTTCTAATTTTAACGTAGATATGTATGTATGGCAATACTATTATTACATTCTCTTCTATCCACAAATGACATGTTTTAAATAGATTTTGGGCCAGTTGTCAGTGAATATAATTGGTGAACATCAAAATGGTATACAATACCGACAGGTTGTTAGGTAAGACACATATGCAACAGTTAGACAACTTTATTCCGAAACGTTTCGGAATAAAGTTGTCTAACTGACGAATATAATTGGTACTTTTTTCGTTAACGTACGTTGCTTGTACAGTCAGCGGGTTTTTATCAGCTGATCTGAACATCCATTCATTTTCCAACCCTTGGCGAAACATTGTATTGGATTTCCCTCTTCTTTGACTTAATTTATTTCGTTGATGTCATATACACCTGACAAGTACTAATTTATTTCGTTGATGTCATATACACCTGACAAGTACTAATTTATTTCGTTGATGTCATATACACCTGACAAGTACTCCGTTTTCTTGTCTTTCCCAAGTTGATTATTATCGAGGCAGATAATGGCAGGTCGTTCAGTTTGTCATGATGCTGATAACCCAATGATATGTGCAAGGAGAGCATTTACTTTGACAACGTTTCGCTCTATGTAGAGCTTGATTAAGCTTTTTCCTTCACTGTTATCAGTGTACGTTGCATCCTACCTTGATACTACCCAGACTGCTCTGCCTTGTTTTCTCCATATGTGTAACTTCAAAGTCTCCAACAATCGATATATTTGTGTGTTTCTTTTCTCTGCTTTACGCCTTCAACACGTGCAACTTGTAGCACCGTGATGTTCATCGTCTCCGCTTAGCTTCGTTGACTCTTCGTTGCGTTGACTCTTGGCCTAGCAATTGATCTTTACATGTGACTTACTGTGATTCCGGAGCCTGGCCCATGGCCGGGCTCCGACAGTAGTGAGACTCTCGAAACTCATCAAAGGTATATCAAAGGACCTATTTCGAGATTTTTCCATTTGTCACGGCCCGGCCTTGGGGCGGTCCTCCCTGTTGATTGCCAGCCAGTAATACAAAGGAAAACATATTTTGTACACACCGTTCTCTTCCATATTCATTGACACGTCTCCATCTCACTCAAGATTTATTCTCTGTCCATTACTGTTCGTTGTTTACAGACAGGCCTCGCTTTACAGCGTTTCGCTAATGCAGCAGTTTTCAGTTATACCCATTCTTCAGTCATTCAAACTTCGTACAATAAATATATTCATCACTCACTACGGAGGCTGCCAGAGTGAAGAGCTCTGTTCCACAAGGCACAGTACTCGCCCCCATCTTATTCCTTATCCTCATATCAGACATAAACAGAGATATACACCACAGCACCGTATCATCCTTTGC
Source organism: Cherax quadricarinatus (assembly GCF_038502225.1). Classification (NCBI taxonomy): domain Eukaryota; kingdom Metazoa; phylum Arthropoda; class Malacostraca; order Decapoda; family Parastacidae; genus Cherax; species Cherax quadricarinatus. Next base: position 28,787,989 of record NC_091305.1, read on the forward strand.
GGATGATACTAGGATCTGCATGAGGCTGTCATCTGCTGAGGACGCGGTTAACCTCCAAGAAGATATAAACAAAGTTTTCCAGTGGGCAACGGTAAACAATATGATGTTCAATGAGGACAAATTCCAACTACTCCGTTATGGAAAACTGGAGGAGATAATAACTTGAACAGAGTATACTACTGACTCCGGCCATACAATAGAGAGGAAAAATAATATAAGGGACCTGGGAGTAGTAATGTCTGAGGGTCTCACTTTCAAGGATCACAAGTGCAAAGAAAATGATAGGATGGATAATGAGAACGTTCAAAACGAGAGATGCCAAGATGCTAAGGGAAAACACCATAAGTGTCCGGGGCCCAAAACTGTTTAACAGCCTCCCATCAAGCATTAGGGGAATTGCCAATAAGCCCCTGGCTGCCTTCAAGAGAGAGCTGGACAGATACCTAAAGTCAGTGCCGGATCAGCCGGGCTGTGGCTCGTACGTTGGACTGCGTGCGGCCAGCAGTAACAGCCTAGTTGATCAGGCCCTGATCCATCGGGAGGCCTGGTCATGGACCGGGCCGCGGGGGCGTTGATCCCCGGAATAACCTCCAGGTAACCTCCAGGTAACCTCTCTAGGCTGGAATACTGCTGTATGTTAACATCTCCATTCAAAGCAGGTGAAATTGCAGATCTAGAGAGTGTACAGAGATCCTTTACTGCACGTATAAGCTCTGTCAAGCACCTTAACTACTGGGAATGCTTGGAAGCACTTGACTTGTACTCGTTGGAATGCAGGAGGGAGAGAGATATCATAATCTACACTTGGAAAATCCTGGAAGGAATGGTCCCAAATCTGCACACAGAAATCACTCCCTACGAAAGTAAAACACTGGGCAGGCGATGCAAAATGCCCCCAATTAAAAGTAGGGGCTCCATTGGTACACTAAGAGAAAACACCATAAGTGTCCGGGGCCCAAGACTGTTCAACAGCTTCCATCAAGCATTAGGGGAATTACCAATAAACCCCTGGCTGCCTTCAAGAGAGAGCTGGACAGATACCTAAAGTCAGTGCCGGATCAGCCGGGCTGTGGCTCGTACGTTGGACTGCGTGCGGCCAGCAGTAACAGCCTGGTTGATCAGGTCCTGATCCACCGGGAGGCCTGGTCATGGACCGGGCCGCGGGGGCGTTCATCCCCGGAATAACCTCCAGGTAAGCTAAGGACGAAAATATTATATACCTACCTACCTGGAGGGCATTCCGGGGATCAACGCCCCCGCGGCCCGGTCCACGACCAGGCCTCTCGGTGGATCAGGGCCTGATCAACGAGGCTGTTACTGCTGGCCGCACGCAATCCAATGTATGAACCACAGCCCAGCTGATCCGGCACCGTCTTTAGGTATCTATCCAGCTCCCTCTTGTAGACAACCAGGGGTCTTCCCGTAATGCCCCTTATGCTGGTGGGAGGCTGTTGAACAGTCTTGGGCCCCGGACACTTATTGCGTTTTCTCTTGTTGTTTGTCCGTCGATTCGACGAGGACCATCTAGTCATTCTGGGGACGAAGTTGGTGGGTACACAGATGACTTGTCAGGCCAATCCGCGCACGAAACGTTCTCTGGCAGTGTGGACAGGGAAGGGTGGCGACATCGAGGGGTCTGATGGCTCTGGTCTTCCTCGCCTGCCTGCGCTGCTCATCTAGTGAGATTCTGCTTGCCTCGCAGGATGTTGCCCCTTTCTGGACAACTGCTCGCCAGTCATTCCTGTCCTGAGCTATCAGCTCCCACATGGTGTGGTTGATGTTGAAAGCTTTCAGAGCAGTCTTAAGGGTGTCCTTGTAGCGCTTCTTTTGGCCTCTTTGAGAGCGCTTTCTATGCTGGAATTCGCCAAACAAGAGTTTCTTTGGCAGCCGGTGGTCTGGCATGCGAGCAACATGACCTGCCCAGCGAAGCTGTCTGCATTAGGATGGTGTAGATGCTAGGCAGGCCAGCTGTAGTCAGCACTTCTGTGTCTGGGATCTTATCTTGCCATTTGATGCCGAGAAAAATCCGAGCCGTGTGGTGTGAAAGTGGTTCAACTTTCTGGTATGACGTTTGTAGACAGTCCAGGTTTTGCAGCCATAGAGAAGTGTGGTGAGGATTATGGCTCTGTACACCTTGATCTTGGTGCTTGTGGTGATGCCTCTTCGGTTCCATACATTCTTGTGGAGCCTGCCGAAGGTGGCACTGGCTTTGGCAAATCTGGCATTCACCTCATCATCGATGACAACGTTTCTGGAAAGGGTACTGCCGAGGTAGGTGAATTTGTCTACGGCGTTCAGTCGCTGCTTGTTGATGGTGATGTTTGGCTCAACATATGTCTTTCCCGGAGCAGGCTGGTGCATCACTTCAGTCTTCGTTGTACTGATTGTCAGCCCGAAGTTGTTGCAGGTGTCAGAGAACTTGTCAACACTGTGCTGCATGGCGGCTTCTGAAGCATCGTTGAGGGCGCAGTCATCAGCAAATAGCAGGTTATTGATGGTGTCAGTTGCAGCCTTGGTTTTTGCTTGAAGCCTCCTGAGGTTGAAGACAGACCCATCTGTACAGTACCTGATGCCGATTACTGCGTCTGTGTCCCTGAATGCGTCTGTAAGCATGGCCGAGAACATCAGGCTGAACAGGGTGGGAGCAAGCACGCAGCCTTGTTTCACTCCATTTGAGACTGGGAATGGTTTAGACGTCTCTCCGTTGTCTTGGACTCTGGCCAGCATTCCATCGTGAAGTTTTTGGGCAGCCGTACTTCGCCATGATTCTCCAAAGGCCCTCTCTACTAACGGTGTCGAAGGCCTTGGTCAGATCGAGGTAGGTGGAGTACAAGTCGGCGTTCTGTTCATGACATTTCTCCTGTAGCTGTCTAGCAGCAAACACCGTGTCGATAGTCCAGCGATCTTTCCGGAAGCCGCATTGGCTTTCAGGTAGGAGTCCTTGCTCTAGATGTTCGTTGAGCCGATTGAGTAGAACTCTAGCCAGGGTTTTGCCTGCTATGGAGAGCAGGGAGATACCACGGTGATTGTCGCATGCCTGGCGGTTTCCTTTTCATTTGTAAAGATGCATGATGGAAGCATCTTTAAAGTCCCGAGGAACTGTCTCGTGCTGCCATACAAGCTGGAAGAGTTGGTGAAGTTTCTCTACCAGTGCCATTCCACCTTCTTTGTAGACTTCAGCTGGGATGACGTCAGACCCAGGAGCTTTGCCACTGGACAGTTGATGTATTGCTTGCTGAGTCTCCTCCAAAGTGGGGATGGCATTCAGCGTCTCGTTGGTCAGAATCTGAGATAGACGTTCGATGGCTTCATCGTTGATGGTGGATGGACGGTTCAGCATGCTGTCAAAATGTTCTACCCATCTCTCTAGAATTTTCTCCTTGTCTGTGAGCAGCATTGACCCATCTGCGCTGAGGAGTGGTGATGTGCCAGAGGTGGTAGGGCCATAGATTTCTTTCAGGCCGTCATAGAAGTTCTTCATATTGTTTCTGTCTGCAAAGCCCTGAATCTCATCGGCTTTGTTGCTTAGCCAAGAGTCTTGCATTTTACTCATTTTTCGCTGGGTATTGCTGCGTATGTTTCTCAGTGCATCTTGCTTCGCTGTGGACTTTGGGTCATTGATGTGGGCCATGTAGGCCTTTCGTTTCTCTTCCAGCAGCTGCTGGATTTCTGTGCAGTGTTCATCGAACCAGTCCTTGTGCTTCCTGGTGATGGGTCCTAGACACTCCATGGCTGTGCTGTACACTGTATCACGGAGTGCGGTTCATGCTGCTTCGACGTTTTGAACATCCAGCATGACGGAGTCCAAGCGGGTTTCCAGGATTTCTGCAAAGGACTGCTTGACATTGTGGACCTTCAGCTTGCCGACGTTCAGGCGTTTTAGTGGTTTTGCGCCCTGAGGGCGTCTCCTGGGCTGGACACGGAGCTTGAGTTTCGAGACGATGAGGCGATGGTCTGTCCAGCATTCCGCGCCACACATGGCCTTCGTGACTCGTACATCTTGCCTGTCCCTCTTCCTGACGATGACATAATGAGATGCCAGTGTTTGGAACGCGGGTGCATCCATGATGTCCTGGTGCGGGTAGGGAGGCTGAAGACAGTGTTGGTGATCAGAAGGCCGTGTTCGGCGCAGGTCTGAAGGAGCAGCAGGCCGTTGCTATTGCAGCTGCCCACCCCATGCTTTCCGATCACGCCTTCCCAGGCGATGCTGTCACGACCGACTCTAGCATTGAAGTCATCAAGGATGATGAGCTTATCTGCACTGGGGACAGTGGTGATGACGGCGTTCAGGTCTTCATAAAACTTGTCCTTAACCTCGTCTGGGTTGGTCATGGTGGGGGCATAGGCGCTGACAATAGTGGCAAACTTCTGTCCGCAGGACAAGGGGATTCTCATGGTCATAAGGCGATCGTTCACTCCTTTTGGTGGGCCAGCCAGCTTGCCAATGAGGGATGACTTCACTACAAAGCCAACTCCTGCCTCCCGTCTCTCCTCAGCTCCTCGTCCGGACCAAAAGAAGGTATAGCCTGCTCCTCTTTCACAGAGTTCGCCCTCGCCAGCAAGTCTAGTCTCACTTATGGCAGCGATGTCAATGCTGTATCTGGCGAGTTCGTTGGCGAAGAGTGCTGTACGTCTCTGAGGTCTGTCTGAGTCGTCCCTGTCGAGAAGCGTACGGACATTCCAAGTGGCAAGGTTGAGAGGTGTGATCTTGGTTTTCTTCTTTGATGTCTTGTAGTTTCGACTGCATGTAGAAGGGTGCCCGCCAACCGCGGTAAGCTGGCTAGGGTTTCGTGGAGCAGGCAATGTTTGGGACACCTTTTCTACTCCGTTCCTCATGCCATGGAGGTGAGCAGTGCATTCCTGAAGAGGGCTGCATAGTCACTCAGACGGCTGCCGGACTCCACCGCTGCTCCAGTCGGTAAAGAACGACCCTGTGGCCTGAGACGCCTGTGTGCAGGTCCGCGGCTATGACTTCCAGTGTACCCACACCTGTCGCTTCATCGCTCGCCGGTCGCCACAGGTCTTGGGTTATGAGGTGGGATAAAGGATGACTGATGACATGCGCTGTGACTTTGTTTAAAGTAAGGAAGAGTTGCGCAGCGTCGACCTCACTCTCGTCCGGAGCCATCCGAGGCCAGTGGCAAGACAAAGTCGAGACGACTGGAGATGGGATCGGATGCAGTGGATGACCAGGATGTCCTTAGTGTCTCATCGTGCCCTTAGCGCTCCACAACGCCTTGCTGGAACTGCCTTTCTGCTCGTTGAACCAATCTAGTGGTTTCATCCGCGCGGTCCGCCAGAGCCAGTCTTCCCATGCTTAGGTAGGCAAACCCTAGTTGACTTTACCGGGGGTCAATGACCCAACAGCTACCCTCACTTGGTTTAGCGGGAGTGTCGAAGCCGTTGCCCGGGGTGTGGCTGCTGTCGCATGCTAACAGCTACTTGGAGCCACAAGTGAGAGCTGGGCGTCAGGTGGGGACCAAAAGCTGGTGAGCTGCCCCGAGAAGGGCACGACAGGCTCCCCCATGCCAGAGGTACTACCCCTCCCTGAACACCCCAGTGACGCCCCTACTTTTCACTGGGGGTATGTTGCATCGCCTGCCAAGTCTTTTGCTTTCGTATGGAGTAATTGCTGTGTGCAAAATATTATATTATATATGCATTTTTATGCCTATCTCTATTGCTCACTTAATATATGATGGTGTAAACATGTTATCAAACTTTTATATGCATTGGAAAGTGAAAAAATGTTATGTTTCACTTTACAGCTTTTTGGCTTTACAGCGGTATCTCAGAACCTAACCTGCTGTATAAACGGGGCCCACCTGTATATTTCTGTTTAGCATATTCTGTATTTTTTTCGTAATCTTTGAAAATGATGCTCGGATAGTGTTTAAACTTCTTCATACAGGGACCTTTTTTTTCTGTCGTTCTTGATTTATATGAGTACGGTTATATAGCATAGCTGTCTCATTTTGTCGTGTGGGTACTTAAGGAGATATTGGTGTAAGGAATATACTCGTTGGATAGTTTGGAGTCTTGAGGAAAACAGCCCAATCGGTGACACTACTGACAATGTAGCGAACGAAGGTTGAAGCCGCTGCCGCCACCATCCGGAGTCTTTACATGTCGCACGGAATTGTCGTTGTTCGTGCCTGTAGTGTAGAGAACAGGAGAGTGAGAGTCCCATTCATGACCCACGGTAGTGTTGTGGCTGGCGCCTGTGGTTTAGAGAGGCAGGAGGGTGAGAGGGAATCAGTTACATGCGGTCCACTTTGCCTTTCCCAGTCCCGAGATAATAAGCTCCCATAGAACTGTTTTGTTGTGTCGCCTGAGCGGCTAGTTTATTGTGCACTCGCAGCTCAGCCCGTGATATTGAGCCGCGAGGATTATAGAGGTCACAGTGGGTCTTTATCAGACCTCACCAGGCATAGTGACATGACGAAAAAAATTATTTGACTATATATATATATATATATATATATATATATATATATATATATATATATATATATATATATATATATATATATATATATATATATATATATATATATATATGGGAACGCGACTCGACCCTAAGACCCTCCGTATTGCAGTGGCTCTGCGCCTTGCTGCCCCAATTCACACAGAATATACGTGTATTTGCGGCAAAGTGCAAGCAGACCAATACGGTCTACATGATCTTAACTGTTCCAAAACCAAGGGTTGGCATGCAAGACACAATGAGGTCAACGACATCATTAAGAGAACCCTTGCTACAGCTGGATGCCCTGCCGAGAGGGAGCCCCGATCACTAGCAGCCAACAATACTCACAACCCAGCAAACCGCTCCGACGGGATCACCTTCTATCCTTGGAAGAATGGCAAGCTCTTAGCATGGGACTATACCTGTGTGCCCATACTGGCTGACACCTATATCCATCACAGTGTGGGGCGACAGGGAGGAGCTGCTGACCACAGGGAGGAGTACAAGATCAGCAAGTACAGAGACATTAGCCAACAGTATCAATTTGTCCCAGTGGGATCAGAGACCTTGGGATCATGGGGAAAAAATGCAGCACGTTTCCTTAAAGAATTGGGTTCCAGACTCATCGACACCACCAGGGACCCAAGGGCATCCACTTTCATGTTCCAGCGCCTCAGCGTAGCCATCCAGAGGGGAAATGCTTGCTGCATACTTGGCTCGCGTCCAGCCTCGGAGGAGCTGGAGGAAATTCATGATCTTTGATACATTGTGCCATTGTATTAATGTTTGTTTTTTTCTCGAAATGTATTCTGTAAATGTATTCTGTTTATTAATAAATGTTCACATAGAATATAAAATATATAGGGGGTGGTAGGAGAAGAAAATATTCAAACAGCTCCGGGGAGAACCTTGAGTTTTTCCTGAGGTACGTTTATTGTCTTCTCTGAGGATGAGGGTCCCCATTCCAGCTATAGAGGTGGTACTTCCCTATATATATATATATATATATATATATATATATATATATATATATATATATATATATATATATATATATATATATATATATATATATATATGTGTGTGTGTGTGTGTATATATATGTGTATATATATATATATATATATATATATATATATATATGTGTATATATATATATATATATATGTATATATGTGCATATATATGTGTATATATATATATATATATATATATATATATATATATATATATATATATATATATATATATATATATATATATATATGCAATAAGATCACAGTAAACAGGTGATTTCAGAATATGCAAAACAACCACTCAGAAAGAATAGAGAAATTCCAAGCGTTTTCGTGACTACTCACATTATCAAGGAACATAGTTCCTTGATAATGTGAGTAGTCACGAAAGCGCTTGGAATTTCTCTATTCTTTCAGAGTGGTTGTTTTGCATATATATATTTTTTTTTTTATTATCACACTGGCCGATTCCCACCAAGGCAGGGTGGCCCGAAAAAGAAAAACTTTCACCATCATTCACTCCATCACTGTCTTGCCAGAAGGGTGCTTTACACTACAGTTTTTAAACTGCAACATTAACACCCCTCCTTCAGAGTGCAGGCACTGTACTTCCCATCTCCAGAACTCAAGTCCGGCCTGCCGGTTTCCCTGAATCCCTTCATAAATGTTACTTTGCTCACACTCCAACAGCACGTCAAGTATTAAAAACCATTTGTCTCCATTCACTCCTATCAAACACGCTCACGCATGCCTGCTGGAAGTCCAAGCCCCTCGCACACAAAACCTCCTTTACCCCCTCCCTCCAACCCTTCCTAGGCCGACCCCTACCCCGCCTTCCTTCCACTACAGACTGATACACTCTTGAAGTCATTCTGTTTCGCTCCATTCTCTCTACATGTCCGAACCACCTCAACAACCCTTCCTCAGCCCTCTGGACAACAGTTTTGGTAATCCCGCACCTCCTCCTAACTTCCAAACTACGAATTCTCTGCATTATATTCACACCACACATTGCCCTCAGACATGACATCTCCACTGCCTCCAGCCTTCTCCTCGCTGCAACATTCATCACCCACGCTTCACACCCATATAAGAGCGTTGGTAAAACTATACTCTCATACATTCCCCTCTTTGCCTCCAAGGACAAAGTTCTTTGTCTCCACAGACTCCTAAGTGCACCACTCACTCTTTTTCCCTCATCAATTCTATGATTCACCTCATCTTTCATAGACCCATCCGCTGACACGTCCACTCCCAAATATCTGAATACGTTCACCTCCTCCATACTCTCTCCCTCCAATCTGATATTCAATCTTTCATCACCTAATCTTTTTGTTATCCTCATAACCTTACTCTTTCCTGTATTCACCTTTAATTTTCTTCTTTTGCACACCCTACCAAATTCATCCACCAATCTCTGCAACTTCTCTTCAGAATCTCCCAAGAGCACAGTGTCATCAGCAAAGAGCAGCTGTGACAACTCCCACTTTGTGTGTGATTCTTTATCTTTTAACTCCACGCCTCTTGCCAAGACCCTCGCATTTACTTCTCTTACAACCCCATCTATAAATATATTAAACAACCACGGTGACATCACACATCCTTGTCTAAGGCCTACTTTTACTGGGAAAAAATTTCCCTCTTTCCTACATACTCTAACTTGAGCCTCACTATCCTCGTAAAAACTCTTCACTGCTTTCAGTAACCTACCTCCTACACCATACACTTGCAACATCTGCCACATTGCCCCCCTATCCACCCTGTCATACGCCTTTTCCAAATCCATAAATGCCACAAAGACCTCTTTAGCCTTATCTAAATACTGTTCACTTATATGTTTCACTGTAAACACCTGGTCCACACACCCCCTACCTTTCCTAAAGCCTCCTTGTTCATCTGCTATCCTATTCTCCGTCTTACTCTTAATTCTTTCAATTATAACTCTACCATACACTTTACCAGGTACACTTAACAGACTTATCCCCCTATAATTTTTGCACTCTCTTTTATCCCCTTTGCCTTTATACAAAGGAACTATGCATGCTCTCTGCCAATCCCTAGGTACCTTACCCTCTTCCATACATTTATTAAATAATTGCACCAACCACTCCAAAACTATATCCCCACCTGCTTTTAACATTTCTATCTTTATCCCATCAATCCCGGCTGCCTTACCCCCTTTCATTTTACCTACTGCCTCACGAACTTCCCCCACACTCACAACTGGCTCTTCCTCACTCCTACAAGATGTTATTCCTCCTTGCCCTATACACGAAATCACAGCTTCCCTATCTTCATCAACATTTAACAATTCCTCAAAATATATATATATATATATGTATATATATATATAATATATATATATATATATATATATATATATATATATATATATATATATATATATATATATATATATATATATATATATAATTAGTTTCTACATATAACTAATGAACAAAATACAGTATGAAATTACAGTCTCATAAACATTTAAGTATCTTATTACTACTAGAACATTAATCAGTACTAGGTTGCAGTCTCTCCAAAAACAATTAATTTGTCTGGTCGTTAGAAAATGTGGATACAGCCCTAATATTTCAGATATTATTGAAAGTTAAATGTTTCGCCATATCCTGTAGGGTTTGCATGGAGGTGGCTTTGAAAGGTTGGATGTTTAGACACTCTTAAGATATAGTGTTCCAGTGTATGACACTGTCTCTATCCACATATTTTTCATTTTTGTAGGTAACATCTCCACACAGACCGGGCCGCGGGGGCGTTGACCCCCGGAACTCTCTCCAGGTAAACAAACCATACTGCCAGAGATACTTAAAGCCTAGCCTTACATCTTGAAATCTACTAACCTGGTTACTTTCTCCGTAAACATGCTCAATTTCACACATTTTATGATGGACAGTTGATCTGCCATTTCCTATTTGTACTCGTCTACTTTTTTTCTAACTTGTTTGCTAGCCTATAGAACTGTCCCCGTTTGCTAGCCTATAGAACTGTCCCCGTTTGCTAGCCTATAGAACTGTCCCCGCGTGTCCCGGTCCACACACTGCAAGCGTCGGCGCCCGTCGCCCATCACGGGAAAAGTCAGTCTTATGGGAAAAGATCAGAGGGGTGTTTAGAGGCGAGAGCTGGGAAGAGCGGGTTGGGTCTCCTGTGTACGGCTGGTTGGGGGCTTGGTGTATGTAGATGTCACAATTAGTGATAATGACAGAGCTGGACACGGCCAGTGTGTCAATAGCAAGAGGAATGGCAGGCCAGGCCGGGAAAATACAACCTTCCTTGCTTGCTTGCTTGCTCTCTCTCTCTCTCTCTCTCTCTCTCTCTCTCTCTCTCATTCATGCACACGTGCACGCACGCACGCGGAAATTTAGGTAAAGATGTACGTAAATACATGTATAAACATTATCTCAGTCCACAGCAGGATTCGAACCTGCAAATTCGTCATAAGTGTACACAGTACTTTAACCACTGTGTACGCTGATGCCGAGTTTGCAGGTTCGAATCCTGCTGTGGACTGAGAGATAATGTTTGTAAATAATTTCGCCCGTTTGTGAATTATTAAACATGCATGTATGAATCCATACTTTTATAAATGAATATGTGCATACAATATACGCATATATAAATACGTACGTACATACTTATGCATATACCTGTACACAGATGTAATATAGGAACTATATTATCTATGAACTTTAGCAATATGTAGTTTTGTGAGACAGACACAGGTAAACAGAGACAGACAGACACGAGATAAGGCGATGTGATAGCCAGGGAGTCAGACTCCAAGGCCAGGTCCTAGGAAGCGATCACAGGGAATCTGTTGCCTAGGAGTTGAGGACCCCAGGGCGTGATCCTAGGAAGTCGGTTCGTAAGTTAGGCTGGGTAAGAGGAGCCAGGGCAGCGGGGATGGATGGAGGTCGATCCATCTTATAATGTGGGAAATTATCGCCAACCCTCCATTACCTGGTGGATGTTAGTGGTGGTACTTGTAGCCTCTGCAGCAGCTGCTGCTGATGATGATTATGACTGCTGCTAGCTGCTCTTGCCTGCTGCTGCTGCTACTCTTGCCTCTTGCTGATGATTATGACTGCTGCTGCTGCTGCTCTTGCCTGCTGCTACTGCTACTCTTGCCTCCTGCCGCTGCTGCTGATGATGATTATGACTGCTAACTCTGCTGCTGTTCTCTGATGCAGTTGTTGCATGTGGGTTACCGTAACACTCGGGTATTTTAAAGGTCAGTTAAAGTGTCTGATCATTCAGGTTATTGGGTAAATTAAGCAGAGGGTGCTGTAATAGTCCAGTTGAGGCTTCAGGGTTGTCTGTGACGTACTCATGAACGACTAAGAGGATTCTCCAACCCCCGCAGCCTAGTCTGGGACCGGGCTTCACTATTCGCACAACCAGGCTGTTGGTGCTAGAATCCCGCAGGCCTTGTTGCCTTTTGTTTTCTCTCTCTCTCTCTCTCTCTCTCTCTCTCTCTGCCCATGCTAGGCAGATCTAACTCATACACACTCATGTAACTGTCCAACCTTTTTTAAGGGTCTCCAGTGTTCTCTCTTCGTCTCGCCTCTTTCATTTTTTTTCCAGCTTCCCCTTCCACCTTCTCATTACACAGTGATTTCCCTTTCACCTCTCTGCAAACTTTTTTTTTTCACCCTTCCCTCCTCCACTCATTACTATGCATTCTTACTCTTTCATCCTCGCTCACTTTCCGTCCTCAACCACCCACCATTTCATGGCTGTTACCTTGCCCCTTTCTCCTTATAATCCCTTTCCCTTTCCATCATACACCTTCCAAATACCCTCCATCCCTCCCCCTCTCCCCCTTCCCACTCCCACAACAATTCCTTACCCCATTTTTCCCTCCCAGGGCATGTAGCTGTCGTACACTATAGATGGTTGATTAGCTGGGTTTATAACCTGTTGACTACTGAAAGGGTCATTAAGTCTTGCGTGTCACCTGTTCACCAGTCAAGAATACGCAAATCCTCATAACAGAGATTAAAGTAATCTCTGTATATTCACCGAGAGACATACACCCCTTGGTGTATAGCTACGTCTTGTGTTGCCGTAGATGTAGATAGTTTTGTTAAGTCAAACTCAGGAGAAGCAGAAGACAACAAATAAGAAGGCAAGAGGTCGAAAAGAAGAAAATAAAGAAGAAAGTGGAATCTAGTGAGCGGCCTTCTGGTACGAGCAACAATTAGACAAAGGTTCTCGTCTCTTTCATATAAATGTAAACACGGGATGGCTCTGCTTCCCTGTTTATTTTTACCACGGAGTTTTGGTTGCCAATTATAGCCCACCTGTTAAAGGAAGGAGATTATTTTCTTCTAATCTGCGAGGCCTGGAGTGAGACCGAGCCGCGGGGACGATGTAATTGGAATTATATCTCACGTTATATAGTTTTTTTTTTTTACCCATACTTTAGTACGCACCCATAGTATTAAGTGTTCAATCTGGAGGCGAAGAGGAATCTTTCACTCCACCGTGTGACTACAGGTGGACATCAGTGATATCACTCTACGGGTTTTCCTTTGTGGGATGAGGTCTTTGTCTAGACCAGTGGTTCCCAAACTGGGGGTAAATTACCCCCTGGGGGTAATTTAACCATTTTTGGGGGTAATGGAGGGGTGACAGAAAAAAAGTTATGAATTCTGAAAATCAAGAAAACAATGCGGTACCCGGTATGAGGATTATTGTTAACTTTGTCTTAGTATATAAAGTTGTAAAGTAAACCTATTATAAGTAATAAAGTTAAACCAAATAACAATAAACATCAAAAACTAATATACAGTATTAGAAAAGAAGAAATATATAGCTAAGTGTGTGGAAACCCAAAAGTATTTTGACAAGTATGCTTCAGGACAAAAGTCACTCAGTAGCCCAGATCGACCTGTCCAGTACGCGTCACTCACTTCCTGAGGCTGCCTCTATTTCACACTGTCAGTTTATCTGTGAGCATCAGCCGAGGTAGACATAAGCTGGTATGAAGCCAAGAATTCCTAAACTAGCTTCAAGTATGCAACTCCATCCATCCCACTGATGTTCTTGACATCTTTGGTAATAGTCATTAGAGATGCACAATGTTCAAATACAATAAATAAAAGAAAATATCTCAGGTGTTTTAATTTAGCCATAAATATCAATAATAACAACATTTTGTGAAAGGGGTAACATGCTTTATGTGGCATGTTAAATTGGGTAACAAGCTGAAAAAGTTTGGGAACCACTGGTCTAGACTGTCTGCATAGAATAAGGTCTAAGTTCATTTTGATTCACTTATTGATAATGAGTATGAGAAACATTGACCTGAGGCAGAGTGCTAGTTCTGGCTTGTTCAAAGTCAAGCAGAGTTCAGTCAGAAACGGTAGTAGAAAGGGCGCGGGTTGCATCTGAAGCTTTAATTGGCACCTGAGTTCTCCTGTCTTCTAATAATATGTTCATTTGTTAAGTAATACCATGAATTAAGGAAAGATCCTGGACTTCACCTTACGAAAACAAAATAAATATGATAGTAATTATAGACAAGGTAGATTATAGGGAAAAAATGAACATATTGGGAGAGGGGGGGGAACTCATGCGTCCCTTAATTGGGGCGGCAACATTTATCTCTGTGTACAGTGTATAGTTTTTTGCCCAGTTATCACATGGAATGTTGTTTCCCATAAAAGTCTTGTTTCACAACAAGACTTCTGTTCACTCCTGTTGGCAAAACCACATTTGGATGAAGCGGTGGCAGAATTCGTTGTCCCAGCATGTCGGTATCAATCAATATCTCCGCCAAGTGGCGGATCAACCAGGCTGTGATATTTATATGGGACCAGCGGGCCGTCAGCAGCAGCAGCAGCAATAGCCTGCTTGACCAGGCAAGCACTAGACAAGCCTGGCTCAGGACCGGGCTGTGGGGAGTTGGAGAAACTCTCGACACCCGTCACAGATCTGTCACGATTATATCCTGATTTTTTTTTTTTTTACTTTTGGTTATATTCTTAGCTGCGTTGTATTTATTTGTTGTATATGTGTGATAAATTTTAAGAGTTATTAACTGTAGCCTGACCAACAGATGTTGAATGATCTTCATACCTACCTTATAAACTGTCTACTAAGCCTCTTACCTACCTACCTTTCTTCTTACCTACTTGCCCACCTTTCCCCCTTCCTAACCTACCTACCTACCTACCTTCTTACCTGCCTATCCACCTACCTCCTTACATACCAGCCTACCTTCTTGCCTACCTACCGAACTACCTCCCTCCCTCCTTACCTACCCATCCACCCACATAATCACTAGCTCAATCACCCACACACACACCTACCAGGTGAAATCGCAGAATCTAGGAGTGTACAGAATCCTTTACTGACGTATAAGTTCTGTAAGCCCTAACTACTGGAACGCTTGAGCACTTCTATGTCTCGTTGAACGCAGGAGGAGATATCATAATCTACACTTGGAAAATCTTGGAAGGAATGGTCCCAAATCTGCACACAGAAATCACTCCCTACGAAAGTAAAAGACTGGGCAGGCGATGCAAAATGCCGCCAATAAAAAGCAGGGGCGCCATTGGTACACTAAGAGAAAACACCATAAGTGTCCGGGGGCCCAAAACTGTTCAACAGTCTCCCATCAAGCATTAGGGGAATTGCCAATAAACCCCTGGCTGCCTTCAAGAGAGAGCTGGACAGATACCTAAAGTCGGTGCCGGATCAGCCGGGCTGTGGCTCGTACGTCGGACTGCGTGCGGCCAGCAGTAACAGCCTAGTTGATCAGGCCCTGATCCATCGGGAGGCCTGGTCGTGGACCGGGCCGCGGGGGCGTTGATCCCCGGAATAACCTCCAGGTAACCCACACACTTACCCACCTACCTACCTACTCATACCCATCCACCCACCCATCTACCTACATACTCACCTACCTACCTACCTACCTACCTAAACCCACCCACCCACCTACCTACCAACCTACCACCTACCCACCTACCCACCCATACTACCTACCCACCCACCTTCCCACCCACCCACCTTCCCACCCACCCACCTTCCTACCCACCCACCCACCCACCTACCCACCCACCTACCCACCCACCTTCCTACCCACCCACCCACCTACCTACCTACCGACCCACCCACCCACCCACCTACCTACCCACCCACCCACCTACCTACCTAACTACCTACCTACCTACCTACAGATTATCTAGGTAATTACGCTCGCGCCTTAAAGTTGTTAACTTATGGATTTTTTATTAAAAAAATTAATGTGTAAATTATGAGTCTTTCCTCAACTTTAAAAAAAAAAGTCGAAAATGGATTTTTTTTCCTTTTGAACTCGTTAAATAAACAGATTTTTTTCCTTGACAACTTTCCTTTTGGCATGGTTAAATATGTGTGTTTCAAAAATCTTCGTCGAGGTCCAGAATATTTAAGCCGGATCTAAAGGCTTTAGTCAGTGTTGTTCAGCAGTATCACTGTGTAGAAAAATAAACACATAAGCAGTATAATGTGATCCTTTATTGACAACGTTTCGCCCACACAGTGGGTTTTATCAAGTCACAAACAGATCTACCTGGGTGAAAGGTACGAGAGTAATTATAGGAGGAGTCAGGTGGAGAATGCTGGGTAGGTTGGAGCTGAACCTGCATGTGACAATCTTCCGAGTGGGGTGATAGAGGCTAGGACCTTTGGTAGCTTTAAAGAGAGATTGGGCAAATATATGAGTAGACTTTCTGCAATGTTGCTACATTCTTATGTTTTTATGTGGGATAACGATGAAGAAGTTTCTTGGCGAGGGGTTCAGCTATGTTATAGAAGAGTTATTTTGGTTGAAGTTGTTGGATATACAGATAAGTGATGATTCCAGGATTCTTCGGTAATGAGTGTTGTCTTCTCTGGCGATAAGTCTTGCGTTTCTGTAGTTGATTAAATGGTTGTGTGAATTTCGGTGTTGTACACAGGCATTCCTTGAATCGTCAGATCTGCCTGCGTACTGGTGTTCTGCAATACGTGTTTGAAGGTCTCTGGATGTTTCGCCCACGTATAATTTGCTGCAGTCATTACAAGGGATTATGTATACCCCTGCAGAGGATTGAAGCTTGTCCTGTCTATTACTGGTAATGTCCTCGATGGCCGTGGTTGTGGAGGTAGGTACTTGGAATGAGGTTTTGGAAAAGATGTTGGAAATGGGCTTGGCAATGGAGTTGGTGGGGAGGACTATGTATCTCTTCTCGGCAGTGTCTTCTCTGGGTGTGTTAAAGATGTTTAACGCCCGTCGTCTGCAGTCTCTAATAAAGTGACGAGGATAGTCAAGTTTAGAAAATACTTGTTCAGTTAGAGAGCATTCTTCGTTAAGGAACTCACTGCTGCAGATTCTGAGTGCACGCAGGAAAAAAAAACTATAATTACACCACGTTTAGTTTTGGTGTCGTGGTGAGAGTAGAAGTGGAGAAGATCGTGTTGGTTGATGGGTTTTCGATAGACTTTAAAACGAAGTTTATGGTCAGCTTTGTAGAGAAGAACAACAAGGAAAGGAAGAGTGTTGTCGACTTCTATAAATACTCGCGTACCTTTCGCCCAGGTAGATTTGTCTGTGACTTGATAAAGCCCACCGTGTGGGCGAAACGTTGTCAATAAAGGATCACATTATACTGCTTATGTGTTTATTTTTCCATTGTGTCGGTATTTTATACCATTTATTTCCACAGCGTCACTGTGTCATCAACATTAAGGATGTGTCATTCACTGCATTATTAGTCTGAAGATGTACAACGTTCAGTACCCAGTGAGAACTTGTACACCATTCAACGGCACATGAGACGAGTGTACTCTATTCTGCAACCAATGAAAGCAGTGTACACCATCCAACAGCCAATGGGAGCGTTGTACATCGTTCAGCAGCCAATAAGAGCATTGTACACCGTCCAACAGCTAATGAGAACATTGTATACCGTCCAACCGCCAATGGGAACATTGTACACCGTCCAACAGCCAATGAGAATATTGTACACCGTCCAACAGCCGAGGAGAACATTGTACACCGTCCAACAGCCAATAGGAGGATTGTACACCGCCCAACAGCCAATGAGAGCCTTATTTACCATTCAACAACCACTGGGAGGCAGTAATTAGAATGAAGGTGGTGATGCGTGTTGCTCCTTCAAAAGTGTGGAGGGGAGGGGAGAGGGGGAGGTGACCTGCAAGTATTCGTTGCATCACCTGAAGCCAAGAGACGAAGCATTTTTTTGTTTTGTTTTGACGGTTTACGAGAAACGATGAAGAGAGGTTTTCTGGTCACGGAGATGCTGCTAACCCACGGTGGGCAGTAAAGTCGATGGTGTCGTGGGAAGCCTATGGGAGGAGAGTCTCTAAAACAAATGGATGTGGAGTGCTCTGTGCGGCTGGGAGCCCCTACAGATGTGCGCACGGGGTCTGCGTGCGCTTGTTGCGTGTGTTTTGACGAATGGGTCGCGTAATAAGGAGTTAATATTTTTGTGTATCGTTTTTTCGTGGCTGTTTGACGCGCGTAAAACAAGTCTCTTGAGCTCTTAAAAGGTTCGGAGATTACCCCTCCCTCTTCAGCTAGGCCGTAGGCTTTTTTTTTTTTGTCCTCCTACCTGGAATGAAACTTATGATGGTGTCGTAGCTGCTGGCCTCATGCTGGGATGAAGAATGAGACACTTGTGCAACATTTTGGAATCTTTGTTGAGAAAACGTTTCGCCACACAGTGGCTTCATCAGTCCAGTACAAAGAAGAACGGTAGAAAAAGAGGAGTTTACCTGGAGAGGGTTTCGGGGGTCAACGCCCCCGCGGCCCGGTCTGAGACGTTGGCGGCTACTGTTGCTGCTGTGACGATCTCTGTTGTGCCTTTTGCTGCTGCTGTAGTTCCAGATGTTTGCTATTGGGTTTCGGCTGGGATTTTCTGCTGCTGCTATTAGGTTTCTCCTTCTGTTGTGATTTCTCATTGTGGATCAGGGTCTGATCAACCAGGCTGTTACTGCTGGAGTAGTTTGAGGTAATCAGTCCCTCATCCTGGAGTCGATGTGTTCAGTCCATCAATCTGAAAGATTAATGGATTGAACATATCGACTCCAGGCTGAGGGACTGATTACCTTAAACTCCTCTTATTTTTTTTCTACCGTTCTTCTTCGTATTGGACTGAAGAAGCCACCGTGGAGCCAAACGTTGCACAAGTGTCTCATTCTTAAACTTAGGATGCTTAACGATAGACTCATCTCCCAGATGAAGTCTCCCAACCGTACCAGTTCACACATTCCATCATGGAAACTCCTGCGTGATGGAATATGACAGGCAGACGTAGCTGGCTTTTATTTCCGCAATGTAACTATCATATCGAACAGTGTAGCAGCACACTGCGAGTGTTTCCACTGTCATAGAACAGTGTAGCGGCACACTGCGAGTGTTTCCACTGTCATAGAACAGTGTAGCGGCACACTGCCAGTGTTTCCACTGTCATAGAACAGTGTAGCGGCACACTGCGGATCTGTTACTTTAACAGCTTCGTGGAGAGTGGTGCTGTCAGGTGACGGTGACATTAAAATAGCTGCCTGTAGGTAAAAGATGAATTAAATGCAGGTAATATTGGTCTTGAGAAGTCTTGCGCCAGCAAGATGGTGGACAAATTAGAAATGGTCTTTACGAGAAATGGGGGAGAGGGAGAGAAGATGAATTGGAGGAGGAGGAGAAACAGCTAATTGGAGGAGTCGGGTCGTATTTTGTGGATAGATTTTCCCCGCTCCTTTTTTTCCTGCCCTTTTTCCTCTCCCATTTCCTCCCTTCTTTTCTTCTTTGCGTCCCTTCCCCTTTACTTCTCTTCCTACCTCTTTTTATCCCTGCCTCTCTGTCTCTGTCTGTCTGTCTCTCTGTCTCTCTCTCTCTCTCTCTCTCTCTCTCTCTCTCTCTCTCTCTCTCTCTCTCTCTCTCTCTCTCTCTCTCTCCCTCCCTCTCTCCCTCCCTCTCTCCCTCTCTCCCTCTCTCCCTCTCTCCCTCTCTCCCTCTTTCTCTTTCCCCTCCCTCCTTACCTTCTTCCTTCTTCTCACCCTCCTTCCCTCACCATCTGCCGGTACCTTGGTCCGCCTGGACCAGCCAAATTGATGGAGGACGGGTAGTATTTTGTAGCACCAGAGCATCCATGAAGGCTGGTTGGCGGCGAGCCTCAGCCATGGTGTGTCCTTATTAAAGTTACTCTTGCCACGGGCAGCCAAGAAGACCCCTGGGTTACTCTTGACACGGAGGGGAACCAAATGACCCCTGTGTTACTCTTGACACGGATAAGCCGAAGACCCCTGGGCTACTGTTGATACGGAAAAGCAGAAGACCCCTGGACTACTCTTGACACGAAGAAGGTAAAGAGGGGCTTTTGCTTAGTCTTGGCATGGAGGGGAAGCAAAAGAGGTTCTTGGCATGGAGTGACTCTTGAGAGAATACGGGCTCTTAAGTACTTTGTGCTGAAGAGATAATCAGAGGAAGTAGAGTACTGTTGTGGTGAAGAGGAGAAGCAGAGGACCACAGAGTGACGTAGTATACTATTGTGATGAAGAGGGGAAATAGAGGACAACAGAGGGACTGTTGTTGTGGAGAGATAAACAGAGGGACGTAGTGTACTATTGTAAAGAGGGGAAAACAGAGGGATGTAGTGTACTGCGAAGAGGACTTTTAGGTTCTCTTGTGCTGCACAGTGTTAAAAAAAAAGAGGAACGTCTACAGAGAGGCTCTGATGCAGGCGTGAATTTCTTGTCAAGACATAGTGATTATGCGGATAAATTGTCCCCGGGTGCCGCCTGGCCGGCTTGATGCAAGAACCTTCTCGAAAAAACCTGCTTTCCTCGGCCCACAAGGAAAAAATAATATATCTGCCTGCTAGATGAGTTAAGGAATAATTTGCTAATCTCTCTCTCTCTCTCTCTCTCTCTCTCTCTCTCTCTCTCTCTCTCTCTCTCTAAGCTTAAGGATGAAAACTTTTACAATATTATTATTTACCTAGGCCTATTTTAAAGTCTAACCCTAGCAGTTTTTTTTTTGTTTGCACATATACGTGCCGAATAGGTAAAACTTGCGATTTTGGCTTCAATAGCAACGCTGTTCTTGCCGAATAAGGCAAGCGAAAATTTGTGTATGCAATAATTTCTCAAGAATCATTCTGAACCTAATGAAAAAAAATATATTTCATTGTGTTTATTTATTATTAAATTATTGTAAACTTATGTAAAATATATTTAGTTGCATTAGGCTAAATTAAATTGAGCTTGTTATAATAAGGTAAAAAATTATTAATTTTTACATTAACATTAACATAAATAAAAAATGTCTTTAAACGTATAACAGAAAATTTTAGAAAGGACTTAATTTTAAATGAGTTCTTGCTAATTGACCAATTTTACCTGTTCGGCACGACACACACACACACACACACACACACACACACACACACACACACACACACACACACACACACACACACACACACACACACACACATGCATGGCAGGGCATGCAGGGCAAAGCTCCTGATCATGGGTGACTTTAACCACAAGGAGATCGATTGGGAGAACTTGGAGCCACATGGGGGCCAAGATACATGGAGGGCTAAGATGATGGAGGTGGTACTGGAAAACTTCATGTACCAACATGTAAGGGACACTACAAGAGAGAGAGGAGAGGATGAACCAGCAAGACTGGACCTAGTATTCACCTTGAGTAGTGCAGATATTGAGGACATCACATATGAAAGACCCCTTGGGGCCAGCGATCAAGTGGTTTTAAGCTTCGAATACACAGTAGATCTACAAGTGGAGGGGGAAGCAGGAAGGCCAGGACGAATGAAGCCAAACTACAAGAAAGGAGACTACTCGGGATGAGAAACTTCCTGAGCGGGGTTCAGTGGGACAGAGAACTGGCAGGGAAGCCAGTTAATGAGATGATGGAATATGTAGCAACAATGTGCAAGGATGCTGAGGAGAGGTTTGTACCCAAGGGTAACAGGAATAATGAAAAAGCCAGGATGAGCCCATGGTTCACCCAAAGGTGCAGGGAGGCAAAAAACCAAGTGTGCTAGGGAATGGAAGAAATATAGAAGGCAAAGGACCCAGGATAATAAGGAGAGCAGTCGTAGAGCCAGAAATGAATATGCACAGATAAGAAGGGAGGCCCAACGACAATATGAAAACGACATAGCAGCGAAAGCCAAATCTGACCCGAAGCTGTGTACAGCCACATCAGGAGGAAAACAACAGCCAAGGACCAGGTAATCAGGCTAAGGAAGGAAGGAGGAGAGACAACAAGAAATGACCGTGAAGTATGTGAGGAACTCAACAAGAGATTCAAAGAAGTGTTCACAGAGGAGACAGAAGGGGCTCCAGAAAGACGGAGAGGTGGGTCACACCACCAAGTGCTGGACACAGTACACACAACCGAAGAAGAAGTGAAGAGGCTTCTGAGTGAGCTAGATACCTCAAAAGCAATGGGGCCGGATAACATCTCTCCATAGGTCCTGAGAGAGGGAGCAGAGGCGCTATGTGTACCCTTAACAACCATATTCAATACATCTATCGAAACAGGGAGATTGCCTGAGACATGGAAGACAGCAAATGTAGTCCCAATCTTTAAAAAAAAGGAGACAGACATGAAGCACTAAACTACAGCCTAGTGTCACTGACATGTATAATATGCAAAGTCATGGAGAAGATTATCAGGAGAAGAGTGGTGGAACACCTAGAAAGGAATGATCTCATCAACAGCAGCCAACATGGTTTCAGGGACGGGAAATCCTGTCACAAACCTACTGGAGTTTTATGACATGGTGACAGTAGTAAGACAAGAGAGGGGTCGGTGGATTGCATTTTCTTGGACTGCAAAAAGGCGTTTGACACAGTTCCACACAAGAGATTAGTGCAAAAACTGGAGGACCAAGCAGGGATAACAGGGAATGCACTACATTGGATCAGGGAATACTTGTCAGGAAGACAGCAGCGAGTCATGGTACGTGGCGAGGTGTCAGAGTGGGCACCTGTGACCAGCGGGGTCCCACAGGGGTCAGTGCTAGGACCAGTGCTGTTTTTGGTATTTGTGAACGACATGACGGAAGGAATAGACTCCGAAGTGTCCCTGTTTGCAGATGACGTGAAGTTGATGAGAAGAATTCATTCGATCAAAGACCAGGCAGAACTAGAAAGGGATCTGGACAGGCTGCAGACCTGGTTCAGCAATTGACTCCTGGAGTTCAACCCCACCAAGTGCAAAGTCATGAAAATTGGGGAAGGGCAAAGAAGACCGCAGACGGAGTACAGTCTAGGGGGCCAGAGACTACAAACCTCGCTCAAGGAAAAATATCTTGGGGTGAGTATAACACCAGGCACATCTCCTGAAGCGCACATCAACCAAATAACTGCTGCAGCATATGGGCGCCTGGCAAACCTCAGAACAGCATTCCGACATCTTAATAAGGAATCATTCAGGACCCTGTACACCGTGTACGTTAGGCCCATACTGGAGAATGCGGCACCAGTTTGGAACCCACACCTAGCCAAGCACGTAAAGAAACTAGATAAAGTGCAAAGGTTTGCAACAAGACTAGTCCCAGAGCTAAGAGGTATGTCCTACGAGGAGAGGGTAAGGGAAATCGACCTGACGACACTGGAAGACAGGAAAGATAGGGGGGGACATGATAACGACATATAAAATACTGAGAGGAATGGACAAAGTGGACAGAGACAGAATGTTTCAGATATGGGACGCAGTTGGAAATTGAAGACACAGATGAATCACAGGGATGTTAGGAAGTATTTCTTCAGCCACAGAGTAGTCAGGAAGTGGAATAGTTAGGGAAGCGATATAGTGGAGGCAGGATCCATACATAGCTTTAAGCAGAGGTATGATAAAGCTCCAGGTTCAGGGAGAATGACCTAGTAGCGACCAGTGAAGAGGCGGGGCCAGGACCTAGGACTCGACCCCTGCAACCTCACCTAGGTGAGGTGAGTACACACACACAGAGACACACACAGACACACACAGACACACACAGACACACACAGACACACACACACAGACACACACACACAGACACACACACACAGACACACACACACACAGACACACACACACAGACACACACACACAGACACACACACACAGACACACACACACAGACACACACACAGACACACACACAGACACACACACACACACACACACACACACACACACACACACACACACACACACACGTACTCATATACAACAGGCCTAGTGTCTAATCGACATGTGCCTAGGACAAAGTGGTAACTAACACAGACACACACACACACACACACACACACACACACACACACACACACACACACACATCTCAACAAATTACAAATGTTGTGGTTGATCTGGCACAGAAGAAACCTGTAAGAACAAGCTCTGTTGGAGAGGAGTTTTGGATGACTGCTCTGTTATTTCATTACTAGGCATGTCTAACTCGCCCACCCACACCCAGTCACGTACCTGTCCAACCAGTATTTTAAGATTGTGGATAAATTGTGGATTAGGCAAAAGTTCAGATGTATGTTGACGTTCTATTGATGGACAGGAGAAGCCTGGACAACTGTCTCCTTTAAACGGTGTAAATGATTTAG
Source organism: Cherax quadricarinatus (assembly GCF_038502225.1). Taxonomy (NCBI): domain Eukaryota; kingdom Metazoa; phylum Arthropoda; class Malacostraca; order Decapoda; family Parastacidae; genus Cherax; species Cherax quadricarinatus. Next base: position 28,812,127 of record NC_091305.1, read on the forward strand.
AAAACCGACAGGTTGAAGAAGTAGACAATTTTGTAGCATTTGGGAATCTCTATTGTGGAAGCGTTTCGCCAACAAGTGGTTTCCTCAGTCCGGTACAGAGAATAATGGTGGCAGAAAGAGTTTGAGGTGATCAGTCCTTCATCCTTGAGTCGAAGTGTTAGTCCACCAGTCTTGTCAAAAGTACAGCCTGTGCGCGAAGAAGTGGCTTATATACTGGAGACATGTGCCTGATCAGCCAGGTTGTGATGGCTGTGTGGTCCTGCGGTCTGCTAGCATCAACAGCCTGGTTTATGCAGGTCATCAATTAGGGGACTTGGTCTGGAACCGGACGATGACCTCCAAGGATCTGGCTGCAGGCCGACCGGTAGCTTCACCAGGTGCCACATCAACCAGGCTGTGATGGATATGTGGGTCAGCAGACCACCAGCAACAACGACCTGGTTGACCAGCAAGCACCAGACAAACCTGGCCTATGGCCGGGCTCCGGGAGCAGAAGAACTCGGAACTCGTCAAAGGTATATCATAGGTGAAGGTCTGTAGCGAGGTAGGTCCCCGTGCTTATAGGTTACCTGTATGGGTATGTCGACACACTAAGCTTTTATTGAGACGACGTTTCGCTCAGGGTAGAGCTAAACGTGGTTGCAGCGACACTATTCTGCAGCCTCTCCTTTCGCTCAGATGCTGGAAGCTGCAGGTACGACTGGGGTCACCCGAGAATCTTTATGGCATGACTTCGACTCTGGGAGCCGGAGATATGATTTGTATCTCCAGAAATATGAGAACAGTATTCCTTGTGAGGGCGGATATGAACGAATATTTTTTTTTCTTGTTAAGAAGTGAATAAACTAAATCGACGATTCTGCTGCAGTTTTTTGATTTAGAAGAATATCCATGATGGCGAGTTGTGGGTGGCCGATGGTTGGTGTGTGTAGGGGGTTGTGGGTGGTCGTAGATGATTGATGTATGTGTAGGAGGGTTGTGGGTGGTCGTATATGATTGATGCATGTGTAGGAGGGTTGTGGGTGGTCGTAGATGATTGATGTATGTGTAGGGGGGGTTGTAGGTGGTCGTAGATGATTGATGTATGTGTAGGGGGAGTTGTGGGTGGTCGTAGATGATTGATGTATGTGTAGGGGGAGTTGTGGGTGGCCGATGGTTGATGTGTGTAGGGGGTTGTGGGTGGTCGTAGATGATTGATGTATGTGTAGGAGGGTTGTTGGTGGTCGTATATGATTGATGCATGTGTAGGAGGGTTGTGGGTGGTCGTAGATGATTGATGTATTTGTAGGGGGGAGTTGTGGGTGGTAGTAGATGGTTGATGTGTGTAGGAAGTAATTGTGGGAGGTTGTATATGGTTGATGTGTGCAGGGGGAGTTGTGGGTAGTTATAGTTGATTGATGTGTGTCGGGGTTAGTTGTAGGTGGTTGTAGTTGACTGGTATGTAGGGGGGATGTTGTAGGTGGTTGTAGATGTGTATAGGAGGGGAACTGCGGGTGGTTGTAGATGATTGATATACGTGAGGAATAGTCGTAATGATATGTGAAGGATAGGGGTAAGGATGATGCATATAGTATAGGAATAATGTAGGAACGATACATGAAGGACCGTTCCGGGGGTCATTGCCCCCGTAGCCCAGTCCCAGACCATGCCTCGTGTAGCAACAAGGCCTGATAAACCAGGCTGTTACTGCTAGCCGCAAGCAATCCAACATATAAACCACATACCGGCTGATCAGGGCTGATTTGAAGGTGTAAAGGATATGGGGTAAGGATGCATAATATCAGATATAGAGAGAGCGCGTAGGAGATGGTACAGAAGAAGAAAACGGGTTACTGAATTGCTTAAAAACGCAAATATGCTACAGCAGTCTTAGCTGAGAGATTACTGAATTAGAGCAAAAACTTAGGATGTCATACCTAACAGAAGAAATACAAAGGGAACAAAGGGCCATACAAGATAACGCAAGAAACCCAAAATATTTCTATTCCTATACAAAATCCAAGCTAAGAACTACCTGTAGAATTGGACCACTACTGAGAGGAGACTCGTATACTGACGATGAACAGGAAATGAGTGAAATCTTAAAAGAACAGTATGAGTCGGTGTTCAGCAACCCACTAATTGACAGCAAGGTAGAAAATGTAGAAATATTTTTCACTCCAGCAGAAGGTCGCGCAGACCAACTAACTGACATTAGTACAAATCCCATACATTTTGGAAAAGAAATGGACAACATGCCCACTCACTCAGCACCTGCGCCAGAGCCATGGAATGCTCTATTTATAAAGAAGTGCAAAGTACCATTAGCAAGAGCCCTCAGTATTCTTTGGAGAAAGAGCTTAGATGTAGGTGAAATACCGGAGACCTTAAAGAGTGCAGACATAGCTCCTTTGCATAAGGGAGGTAGTAGAACACTAGCTAAAAATTACAGACCAGTAGCCCTAACTTCTCACATTGTGAAAATCTTCAAAAGAGTGATGAGACGGCAGATTACAAATTTCATGGACCAGCACAACCAGTATAACCCGGCCCAGCATGGTTTTAAAGGAGGATGATCATGCCTGTCACACCTGCTGAACCATTATGACAGAATTACGGAGGCGTTGGAAGACGACCAAGATTTTGCAAAGGCATTTGACAAATGCGGTCGTGGAGTGATAGCACACAAAATGAAGGCCATGGGCATTACGGGGAAAGTAGGCAGATGGATTTTCGGGTTCCTAACACACAGAGCACAAAAAGTAATAGTGAACAGAGCAAGATCCAGCATCAGCGAGATAAAAAGCTCATTACCCCAAGGCACTGTCCTGGCACCTGTGCTGTTTCTCATCCTCATAGCAAACATAAATAAAAACACCTGTCACACTTTTGTATCATCATTTACAGATGACACTAAAATAAGCATGAAAGTCACTACGGTAGAGGACACTGAAAAATTACAGGAAAACATAAACAGGGTTTTCCAGTGGGCAGTGGAGAACAACATGACGTTCAATGGTGATAAGTTCCAGCTGCTTAGGTATGGTATTACAACCGAGGAACAAAAAGGCCTGTTATCCTGGGTGTAAAGGGGAGCAAGGAGCAGAATAAACACAGCTGAATGACTTTGAATTATATTTTTCCTTCAAGTGCGATTATAAGTATTTACAAGTATGTACACTATATACAGTTGGAAATATGTCTACAACACGGTAAAGCCAAAGGCAAAGACACAGCCTGGAAACAGAATGGACATCTGTGTTCAACCAGCTCTAGAATGGAAATGACAAGGGTGGAAACATGAGTGGTGACCATGCCACCTCCACAATTGCCAGACCCACCTTCTCATTGGCTGAACCTAGATACTGATCTGACGACTGGGCCCCATCGTTCGACCCTTAGCACCCAGTTCGCTGGTTGGGGAGGTAGTCTTTTAATGAGGGTGTGTGCATGCACCGAATATAGGTTACATACTCTTTGCATGTCACATATGGAAAGAATGAAGAACTCAAAAAGAACACTATAAACAAAACTCAAGAGGGTCACCAAATAGAACGAAAAGACCACGTAAAAGACCTGGGAATAATTATGTCAACTGACCTTTCTTTTAAGGAACATAAGACAAAGATTAATACAGCCAGGAAGATGACGGGGTAGGTATTGAGAACTTTCAAAACAAGGGAAATGATGCCTATGGTGACACTCAGTGCTGACGGTCCCGTTCAAAGGAGAAATATCAGAGCTGGAACAAATACAGAGAACGTTTACGGCTAACATTGAGCCAATAAAGCACCTAAATTACTGGGAATTCCTTCAAGTCTTGAACATGTACTCATTGGAGAGGTGGAGAGAGAGGTACATGATAATATATACCTGGAGAGTACTCGAGGGCTTTGTCCCAAATCTGCACACTTCCATAACAACATACTGAAGCGAGAGATATGGGTGGAAGTGTAAAACCCAGTGAGGAGCAGGGTTGCGGTGGGGACAATAAGGGAACACTGTATCAACATCCGGGGTCCCAGACTATTCAACATCTTACCAGAAGATATCAGAAACACTGCTGGGACAAGTGTAGAAGCCTTCAAGAGGAAACTGGACAAGTATCTTCACCAGGTGCCAGATCAACCAGTCAGTGATGGATATGTGGGGCAGCGGGCCTCCACACCAACAGCCTAGTTGACCAGGCAAGCACCAAACGAGCCTGGCCCATGTCCGGGCTCCGAGAGTAGTAAAACTCTCGAAACTCTTCAAAAGGTATGTCAAAGGTAAGGGATTGGGGTAAGGATATATGAAGGCCATGGGTAAGGATGATGTGTAACCTTTGATATACCTCTGAAGAGTTTCGAGAGGAGTAAGGATGATGGGTGAAAGATAGGAGTAATGACATTTTCCTTACTAGCAGAAATTGGACATGGGATGACCAGTTCCCTGGAACATTTATGTCTTACTAGTCCACTCTTCCCCAAGTAACTAGATGACTCTTACAAGCTGTACCACCTATACGAGTCTAGCGCTTATTTCTGAATAGCAATAATAGTAGTAGTAATAAAATATAATATAAAAATAATAAAATATAAAAATATAATAGTAATAATTATATATAATATAAAAATAATGATATCACAAGATACGTATGTAAGTGATTTACAGTAATGTAATCATTAATTAGGATTATTTGAGCCACCGGTAAGTTAGTGGCTGCTTAATTACTGACACCTAGCAGTGCTTCGGCAGGGCTACGGCAGTGGTACATCAGTGCTACGGCAGTGGTACGTCAGTGCTACGGCAGTGGTACGTCAGTGCTACGGCAGTGGTACGTCAGTGCTACGGCAGTGGTACGTCAGTGCTACGGCAGTGGTACGTCAGTGCTACGGCAGTGGTACGTCAGTGCTACGGCAGTGGTACGTCAGTGCTACGGCAGTGGTACGTCAGTGCTACGGCAGTGGTACGTCAGTGCTACGTCAGCTCTTTCTTAATATCTGCTCGAACCATCACAAAACTAAAACAGTTGCTTCAGGAGACGGTGTTTCCTGAGGAGCACAGCACGTCAGGATGTGTGGCGTGCAGCAGACGTGGGTGAAGGATGTGTGGCGTGCAGCAGACGTGGGTGAAGGATGTGTGGCGTGCAGCAGACGTGGGTGAAGGATGTGTGGCGTGCAGCAGACGTGGGTGAAGGATGTGTGGCGTGCAGCAGACGTGGGTGAAGGATGTGTGGCGTGCAGCAGACGTGGGTGAAGGATGGGTGGCGTGCAGCAGACGTGGGTGAAGGATGGGTGGCGTGCAGCAGACGTGGGTGAAGGATGGATGGCGTGCAGCAGACGTGGGTGAAGGATGGGTGGCGTGCAGCAGACGTGGGTGAAGGATGGGTGGCGTGCAGCAGACGTGGGGGACGGATGTGGGGCGTGCAGCACACGTGGGTGAAGGATGTGTGGCGTGGGTGAAGGATGTGTGGCGTGCAGCAGACGTGGGTGAAGGATGTGTGGCGTGCAGCAGACGTGGGTGAAGGATGGGTGGCGTGCAGCAGACGTGGGTGAAGGATGGGTGGCGTGCAGCAGACGTGGGTGAAGGATGTGTGGCGTGCAGCAGACGTGGGTGAAGGATGTGGCGTGCAGCAGACGTGGGTGAAGGATGTGTGGCGTGCAGCAGACGTGTGTGAAGGATGGGTGGCGTGCAGCAGACGTGGGTGAAGGATGTGTGGCGTGCAGCAGACGTGGGTGAAGGATGTGTGGCGTGCAGCACACGTGGGTGAAGGATGTGTGGCGTGCAGCAGACGTGGGTGAAGGATGTGTGGCGTGCAGCAGACGTGGGTGAAAAATGTGTGGCGTGCAGCAGACGTGGTTGAATGATGTGTGGCGTGCAGCAGACGTGGGTGAAGGATGGGTGGCGTGCAGCAGACGTGGGTGAAGGATGGGTGGCGTGCAGCAGACGTGGGTGAAGGATGGGTGGCGTGCAGCAGACGTGGTTGAAGGATGGGTGGCGTGCAGCAGACGTGGTTGAAGGATGTGTGGCGTACAGCAGACGTGGTTGAAGGATGGGTGGCGTGCAGCAGACGTGGTTGAATGATGTGTGGCGTGCAGCAGACGTGGTTGAAGGATGTGTGGCGTGCAGCAGACGTGGTTGAATGATGTGTGGCGTGCAGCGGACGGCTAGTGCTTAAGTTTTAGGGGCGGTAAGTCTTCACATTTGCATTGGTCCCCGTCTGTAATCGAGGAGATTTTGAAAGTTGCATAATGTAAGGCGGTTTAGAGCCGTGGTCAGATGAGATGGCCGTGACGGAGGTGAGAGGTTGTGTGTGGCTTTTAGGTCAGGCGGCCGACAGGTTATGATGGGTCTGAGAGGTCAAAGACTAAGAGGTCAAGAGGCTGTGAGAGAGGTCAAGATCGTGGTGTAGTGTGGGCATGTCTTTCTAGCCATTGACCTGTAAAGGCATCCTCAGGAGCAACGTTTACTTTATGTGAACTATGCTCTTACTACCAATGGTAGATTTTATTTTAGATTTTGCCACCGAAGTGACTAGTTTATTGTGCACCCCATATCCATCCTGTTGACGGTAGCGCAAGAACATGTGGATACACAAAAGGCCTAGGAACTAGGCCCCAGAAGGGTTAACAGGAGTACATCTGAATTTATATCTACACTTCACTTATTTGTTGCAAGGAAATTTAGAAAATTTGCTTAATTTATCTGGTATCTTATTTTCATTAATGAGATATCTTGACATATCGGTTATTATATTGTCTCTATATTCCTGAATAAGTGGACATTTAAGCACATACAGTGCTAGTCACGGCATTATGCCGCCCCTGCCCCACACACGTACCAAAACACAAACACATACAATGAAAGATTGTAATATATATATATATTTGCACACTTTCGAGGTTTTAATACTTGGTGCTGCGTCCTTTACGCTTAATCACGTCCCTCAGCCATGTAGGAAGACTCACAAATTCTTTAGGGCTTGGGAAGGTACATTATTCCCTGCCTCATGTAGAGCAGCCTCCAGCTGCGGGATGGAACTGATATCCTTGCCCAGTAAACTTCGTTTTGCTATTGACCAGAGGTTCTCAATAGGGTTTAGGTCTGGGGAATTGCATGGCCAGTCATTAAAGAACTTCACTTCACAGTTAAGCCACTGAACTACAGATTTGGTGGTATGACATAGTGCACCGTCCTGCATAAAAACCGTAGACCCATACCTGTGAAGTGCCTCAGGTAAATTGTCACACAATAACTCCAAGTAATTATACTGGTTCATATATATAGGGATACTGTTTTTTTGGGGAAGCACAATGAGTTCACCAACACTCTGAGCACTGAAACACCCCCAAACCATGAGCTAATCTGGGTGTTTGGTGGTCCCACAGGTGTAGTGTGGGTCTAGTGGGTCACTACCTCTGAGCTGGTACATATGTCCCCCACGGTTACAGGTGACATTGAAGGTTGCTTCATCACTCCAAAGTACTTCAGACCACTGTTGAGGAGTCCAGTGAAGATATTTCTTTGCATAATCCAGCCTACGTTTCTTCTGTGGCTTGGGGAGATCAGTTTCTTATCCTGGGGGTGACTACTGTAGCCCAGTTCTGACACACGTCTGTTAACAGTTCTTACAGACACTTCTGAGAGAAGATGTGGGTTCTTTTTTTTTCAGTTCTCTAGGAGTTATCTTAGGTGTACTTTCTAACTGCTTCTTTAACACTGTTAAGGGATGAACAGATGTCTTCTTCGAGGGGCTAGGCCGAGGTTTGGCAGACGGTAACTCTACACCGCCACCAGCCTTAAAGCGCTGCACCCAGCTCCTCACTGAACGCTCTCACACACAAACATTCTCCACTGTGTCTTTCGTCTGGTGCCCAGCTTTGTGAAGCCCTATGATTTGAGCTATAGTTTCAGGTGTTAAGGACTTCTTTCTACCCATAATCAAACATGTATAGCCCCAAAACCTAAGGGAACACCGGACAAAAGATGATTGATCATAGACTACCGGTGTAAGGAAACGCGCCCAGTGTTTCAGCCCTCGCCGGGAATCGAACCCAGACACACACCGTGTGAAGCGAGAGCATTAACCACCAGGCCACGGGATACCGTAAACAACCAAAGTAATATCACCGCACCCACGCATCTCAGCGCGTGGGGGCGGTGACCCCTCGGAAACATCCGCAGGTAGCCTACAGTGTCCCAGCTGTAATTTACTGATTGTTGATTCCAGGGGTCATTGCCCCCCTCAGCCTGGTCCCGGACCTTTTTTATAGCCTGTGATATACCTGATTAAGGTATATTGTACCTGTCAGTAGCGTACGAGGATGTATTGATAAGTGTATAGTCCTTTTATAACGGTCTCGAGTGTACTTAATACTCGCCTTCATAGACAGACTCGATGTGGAAGTTGTAAAACCGTTGGCGCCGAAAGGCCAGCTTATTTCAGCTTAGTTGAAATGTTCAAGTCTTGGAGGGAAGACGTGTCACTGTGGCATACACTGTATCCGCATACTCCATTACAATAAACGGCAGAACCGGTATCAGCTATTCACTATTCATCACTCTGGGTGAACCTACACATTCTTTTGCAGTGGGCATGACATACCCAGGTATCCATGTTTCACTGTTACAGTAGCCGTTTATTTAGGTATCTGTGAATGCCACAAACATTGCATTAGACTCTATAAGGCGTTCGTTAACAAACTGTCTTGGTTTAAGACCTTGTATATTTTGCAGAAAAGAAAAGTTATAATGTGTTTGTTGCGAAGATATCTCCGTCATCACAGGGCGGGGCAACAGAAACTGTATATAGGTAAGGTAAGGTAAAGTAGGAAAGAAAAAGAGATGGGGGTTGAACTAAGTTGAGTAATGAAGATGGGGTTTTGAGAGTAGATGGTAGGTAGAGGTTGAGGAAACAGGAGGACAGGTAAGGAAGAGGGAAGGAAGGCAGAGGGTTGTAGAAAGAAGGGAAGGTGGAGTTGGAGAGTATGGAGGAAAGGTAGTGTGAAATGAGTAGGTAAATGGGTGTACGAGGGATACGAGTCAAAATGGAATTGATAATGTAAGAGTGGGGGCAGGGTCGAAAGTAAAATATATTTTTTTGATGCGTGGAAAGCGAATATATTAGAGTGAGTTACACAATGGGAGAGAGAGAGAGAGAGAGAGAGAGAGAGAGAGAGAGAGAAAGAAAGAAAGAAAGGGAGAGTGGACGAGGGAGGGTGGGTGATGGAGGGAGATGGGTGAGGGGGAAAGGGCTGTTGGGTGAGGGAGGGAGAGAGGATGGGTGAAGGAAAGATGGCTGTTGGGTGAGGGAAGGAGAGAGAGATGGGTGATGGGGGAGGGTTGGTGGGTGAGGAGGAAGCCAACATGACATTTAGTATCCTGATTTCCAGTTGAACACATGTTCAGTACTTAACTAGATGTTCTCGCGTAGTTGTGATTGTAGGGGTCAATTCATACTTCATGGCCCCTCCCGGCTTTGCAGATTTCTGGCCTCCAGAGCCGGATCATAGTCTGTAATCTTGGTCTGGTGCTCTAAACTCGCCACCCTGAGACTTACAAAAGAGTATTTCCCAACATTCCTGTGAGTTTTCTGCGTCTGAATATGTCATGTGTGTGCCCTTGCTCCCTCACACAGTGTCCCTACCACCTTCATGCCATGATGAACACCAGGACACTAATGATGATCAGAAATTCGTGTTCACTGCGGGACCAACACAGACGGTAAACAGGTATTACCCGTGTTTTACCTGTGACCGGTTTCGATGGCTGTTCTCCCCCTCCCATCTCTCACAACCCGGCTAGAGACTAGGCTTCCCTGCTGACCGCCTGGTCATCCATTGTGTGTGGTAGCGCCTCTCAGCCCCCACATACCCATCACAATCCTGTTGATCCGGCATTTGTAGCAAGAAGCTGTGCAGCTTCTTCGTGAGAACTTCTGATGTTCGTTCCGGCAGAGTTTCTGATACCCGCTGACAGTATGTTAGCTTGATAACTCTACCTTTGAAGGGCTTCGAGAGTTTTCCTGTTGGTAACATGTATACAGCAGTTTCTCCTATATCTTTCACTCCAGTCAGTTGTTTTAATCATTCTGAAGGCTATTATCTTATCTTCCATGTAAATATTGTCAGGCATCTTCCTCTTGTTCGTTTCCAGAGACAAGAATTCAAGTACGTTGTACGTCAGATGTTGTAATGATTCTTTGTACAGTTACAGGCTAAGAGTTGTCAACCTACCTTCTCTTTTTTTTTCAAAGCCTAGTTCTATTTAATTATATCAACCCCTCTCCAAGGATTCCCTCATCCCCCATAACAGTCGACTAACATCCAGGTAGGATGAATAGAGACAACCGGTATAACAAAAAATTATCCATACTTATCGTCGACTAACATCCAGGTAGGATGAATAGAGACAACCGGTATAACAAAAAATTACCCATACTTATCGTCGACTAACATCCAGGTAGGATGAATAGAGACAACCGGTATAAAAAAAGAATTACCCATACTTATCGTCGACTAACATCCAGGTAGGATGAATAGAGACAACCGGTATAAAAAAATTTACCCATACTTATCGCCCAGCGAGGGAGAAGAACCTAGGTCCTCTTGGTTGTGATCCGCGAAGACTGAGAAACACATCATTCTATGAGGTGGACGCTAAGGTACTGACGGCATCATTCTTACGAACCATTCTTGTACTTCCTATTGAGGATGACACTAGAATAAGACGGAAGTTGATAAATTAGACACGGGCAACGCTTGGGTATCTTTATTGTGGAAACGTTTCGCCACACAGTGGCTTCATCAGTCCAATACAAAGAAGAATAGTGAAGATCAGAAGGAGATTGAGGTAATCAGTCCCTCAGGATGGAGTCGACGTAATCAGTCCATCAATCTTGATAGGTATTCCTTTCAAGATTGATGGACTGATTACCTCAGTCTCCTTCTGATCTTCACTATTCTTCCTTGTATTGGACTGATGAAGCCACTGTATGGGGAAACGTTTCCTCAGTAAAGATTCCCAAGTTTTGCACATGTGTCTAATTTATCAACTTGTTGGTTCTCTGAACCATTTATCTACAAGACGGAAGCTCAGCGTTTGTAATATAAAGATATTTTGATTAGGGGAAGTCAGTGTGCTGCTAGCAACAACAACCTGATTGATCAAGCAGGAGTTTGCTCTGCTTTAAACACCTTTGTATTTCCTATATTTGTCGGTCTTCCAACCAGGTCCAGCGTTATTTGCATCTCGACGAAGCTTTTGTTGTCGCAGTTCAAATCAGGTTGAAAAGCAAAATATAGAAAAGGAAAACATAAAAGTTGACTACAAAAGCGAGCATTTTAGCAACTCACTGACGTATAAATATTTGACTGTTGAAGGAAGGTACCGAGAGAGCTGAAAAAAAACTATCGTGTATTGCTGGGTACAAAGGTACACTACCGGTGCTGCTGTAGACACACGGGTGAACAACAAGCTTCTCTTGCGACATTTCGCTTTCGATAAGGCTCGGACAGAATCGTTTTCACAAAAGCATACCCTGCATTTTTTTTCTTTGTCGAGTATTGCGTATTATTTGAAGCCAGATCAACCAGACTGTGATAGTTTCGTGGGCCCTGCCTTACTCTGCGGGCCGGGAATACTGCAACACCAGAAACAGGTCACAATAGCCTGGCTGAGCAAGCACATCAACAAGGAAGACTGTCCTTAGGTACAATAAAAAAAATAAACCTCGAAACCCGTCGGAGTTACAGGTAACCTACAGGTAGGTCTGCTGGTGGAAGCGAGAGCTGTGTAGGACTTGTAGTCAGGTAAGTCATCATACCTTACATAGTGACCACCCCCCAGCTTGCTCTATATCTGATGGAGTGATCACTTTTCTGTTTGTGGAATGGTGGCTGGTGACGTGGGCTCCAGCCCACACTGAGGCTGGGGTGGTGCTACAGTTCACACTGTGAGGCTGGGGTGTTGCTACAACCCACACTGTGAGGCTGGGGTGTTGCTACAGCCCACACTGAGGCTGGGGTGGTGCTACAACCCACACTGAGGCTGGGGTGTTGCTACAACCCACACTGAGGCTGGGGTGATACTACAGCCCACACTGAGGCTGGGGTGTTGCTACAGCCCACACTGAGGCTGGGGTGTTGCTACAACCCACACTGAGGCTGGGGTGATGCTACAGCCCACACTGAGGCTGGGGTGATACTACAGCCCACACTGAGGCTGGGGTGATGCTACAGCCCACACTGAGGCTGGGGTGATACTACAGCCCACACTGAGGCTGGGGTGATACTACAGCCCACACTGAGGCTGGGGTGGTGCTACAGTTCACACTGTGAGGCTGGGGTGTTGCTACAGCCCACACTGAGGCTGGGGTGTTGCTACAGCCCACACTGAGGCTGGGGTGATACTACAGCCCACACTGAGGCTGGGGTGATGCTACAGCCCACACTGAGGCTGGGGTGATACTACAGCCCACACTGAGGCTGGGGTGATGCTGCAGCCCACACTGAGGCTGGGGTGATGCTACAGTCCACATTGTGAGGCTGGGGTGATGCTACAGCCCACACTGAGGCTGGGGTGATGCTACAGCCCACACTGTGAGGTTGGGGTGATGCTATAGCCTACACTGTGAGGTTGGGGTGATGCTATAGCCCACACTGTGAGGTTGGTGTGGTGCTCCAGCCCACCCTGTGAGGTTGGGGTGATGCTCCAACCCACACTGTGAGGCTGGGTTTGTGCTCCAGCCCACACTGTGAGGCTGGGGTGGTGCTTCAGCCCACACTGTGAGGCTGGGGTGGTGCTTCAGCCCACACTGTGAGGCTGGGGTGGTGCTCCAGCCCACACTGTGAGGCTGGGGTGATGCTCCAGCCCACACTGTAAGGCTGGGTTTGTGCTCCAGCCCACACTGAGGCTGGGGTGGTGCTTCAACCCACACTGTGAGGCTGAGGTGGTGCTCCAGCCCACACTGTGAGGCTGGGGTGATGCTCCAGCCCACACTGTGAGGCTGGGTTTGTGCTCCAGCCCACACTGTGAGGCTGGGGTGGTGCTTCAGCCCACACTGTGAGGCTGGGGTGGTGCTTCAGCCCACACTGTGAGGCTGGGGTGGTGCTTCAGCCCACACTGTGAGGCTGGGGTGGTGCTTCAGCCCACACTGTGAGGCTGGGGTGGTGCTTCAGCCCACACTGTGAGGCTGGGGTGGTGCTTCAGCCCACACTGTGAGGCTGGGGTGGTGCTTCAGCCTTCACTGTGAGGCTGGGGTGGTGCTTCAGCCCACACTGTGAGGCTGGGGTGGTGCTCCAGCCCACACTATGAGGCTGGGGTGGTGCTCCAGCCCACACTGTGAGGCTGTGGTGGTGCTCCAGCCCACACTATGAGGCTGTGGTGGTGCTCCAGCCCACACTATGAGGCTGTGGTGGTGCTCCAGCCCACACTATGAGGCTGGGGTGGTGCTCCAGCCCACACTATGAGGCTGTGGTGGTGCTCCAGCCCACACTATGAGGCTGGGGTGGTGCTCCAGCCCACACTATGAGGCTGGGGTGGTGCTCCAGCCCACACTATGAGGCTGGGGTGGTGCTCCAGCCCACACTATGAGGCTGTGGTGGTGCTCCAGCCCACACTGTGAGGCTGGGGTGGTGCTTCAGCCTTCACTGTGAGGCTGGGGTGGTGCTCCAGCCCACACTATGAGGCTGTGGTGGTGCTCCAGCCCACACTATGAGGCTGGGGTGGTGCTCCAGCCCACACTATGAGGCTGGGGTGGTGCTCCAGCCCACACTATGAGGCTGTGGTGGTGCTCCAGCCCACACTATGAGGCTGGGGTGGTGCTCCAGCCCACACTGTGAGGCTGTGGTGGTGCTCCAGCCCACACTGTGAGGCTGGGGTGGTGCTCCAGCCCACACTATGAGGCTGTGGTGGTGCTCCAGCCCACACTATGAGGCTGGGGTGGTGCTCCAGCCCACACTATGAGGCTGGGGTGGTGCTCCAGCCCACACTATGAGGCTGGGGTGGTGCTCCAGCCCACACTATGAGGCTGGGGTGGTGCTCCAGCCCACACTATGAGGCTGGGGTGGTGCTCCAGCAAACTCTTGTGTAGCGGTCCCAGCTGCTTCCCCTTGTGTACTCCTAATTTATTCGCTCAATAAACTAGCTCGTAAAACGTCACTATTGACACTAACTCCCATAAATGTTGAGCATACATTGCTAGTTTTAATGTAAACTTACACTCGCTCCCCTCTCCCCCTCGCCTACCTATCCAATTCCCCCTCCATCCCCACCTCTACGTAATTACTTCTTCTTTGCCTACCTCTAGCCATCTACCCTACCCATTCATTCCTCCTACCCCTGTCATCCACTCGTCCTGTCTCCTATTCATCCATTCTCCCTCCCAGCCACACTTTCCCTCTGCAACCCATTTACTCTCTTTCACCCCCTCTATCCATAAACGTTTCCCCTCCCTCCCTTATTGGTGTCCCCTTCCCAGTCCTCTACCCTCTCATTCTCTTTCTTCCCATCTAGTCTCCATTACTCCTCTCTTCGTTCTTCCTTCTTCCACCTTTTTCCTCTTGTTTCTCGGCCACTCCCGCTCAAAAATACCAAAATTTCGCCATGAGAAAAGTGCTAGTGGCTTTCTCTCTCTCTCTCTCTCTCTCTCTCTCTCTCTCTCTCTCTCTCTCTCTGTCAGCAGCTGCGAGACGCAGCATCTTGGACCTTGCACCAGCTACCCAGACGGCAAGACGGTACGGAGTTGGCCTTAGCCTTTGATATACCTTTGAGGAGTTCCGAGAGTTTTTCTACTCTCGGAGCCCGGCCATGGGCCCAGGATGTCCGTTGCTTGCCTGGTCAGTCAGGCTGTTGCTGCCAGTGGCTTGCAGCCCCACATATTCATCACAGCCTGATTGATCTGGCACTTGAAAACTTCTACACTGGTCCCATCAGTGTTTCTGATCTCTTCTGGTAAGATGTTGACTAGTCTGGTACCACAGATGTTGATACAGTGCTCCTTTATTGTACCCACTGCACCCCTGTTTTTTCATTAGGTTTATTTTATACTTCTTCCCATGTCTCTCATTCCAGTATGTTGTTACTGCAGTGTGCAGATTTGGGACAAGGCCCTCAAGTACAGGTTAAGGCGCTCAAGGAGCATAAGTTAAGGTGCTACAAATGTTCTGGGTAATTTAAGTGCTTAACTTAATTTATACTGAGAGTGACTGATACACTCAGTACACAAGTTACCTGAGACCGAGAGTGACTGATACACTCAGTACACAAGTTACCTGAGACTGAGAGTGACTGATACACTCAGTACACAAGTTACCTGAGACCGAGAGTGACTGATACACTCAGTACACAAGTTACCTGAGACTGAGAGTGACTGATACACTCAGTACACAAGTTACCTGAGACTGAGAGTGACTGATACACTCAGTACACAAGTTACCTGAGACCGAGAGTGACTGATACACTCAGTACACAAGTTACCTGAGACTGAGAGTGACTGATACACTCAGTACACAAGTTACCTGAGACTGAGAGTGACTGATACACTCAGTACACAAGTTACCTGAGACTGAGAGTGACTGATACACTCAGTACACAAGTTACCTGAGACTGAGAGTGACTGATACACTCAGTACACAAGTTACCTGAGACTGAGAGTGACTGATACACTCAGTACACAAGTTACCTGAGACTGAGAGTGACTGATACTCTCTCAGCTCCCAAGAACTCAGCATTTTTTCCCTTTCACTCGAGTCTCGTAAAATTCGCCAAATGGAGGGGACTCTTGGGTTGAGAAATCCTTTTAAAGCGCTTAAAATGAAAGTAAATAAAAGAACTCGCGGAGGTTTTTTTTTTTCTTCTCCTCGGTCGTTCAGTTTTTTTCCCCTTGGGTCGTTCGCGGAGGTTTATTCTCTAGTCGTTCACAGTTATTTCTCTCGTGTCATTCCAGGAGGTTTTTTTCCCTTGGGTCGTTCAGGTGTTGTGTTCACCCTCAGGTCGTCCACTGCAAACTTTGTGGGAAATACCTCTTAAAAAGCATCCAGGACCTTTAGGGGAGCAGCCAAAACCTTTTTTTTTTTTTTTTTATTTTTTAAAGACGGATATCTTATGATATCCATCTCTTCCTTATCTCTCCCCCCCCCTCTTTTTTAACTTTCCTTTGCCCCTTGTGTATAATTTTCTTGTTCTCACTCTGGGATGATGGAGATATCTTCATAAAAATTCCATTTCTGTATGGGAGAGACTATCCTGAGGGATGGTCATTCCTAAGTGATAGTAACTCCAGCTCTGCTGGAAGGAAACCCTTGAAGTTGTCGTAGCTGATGAACCCTCGCTGGAATACTTGACACTGACACTACGGAAGCCTCTCTCCCACCTCATTCTGACACTGCTGGAGTCTCCCACCTCAGGCTGACACTGCTGGAGTCTCCCACCTCAGGCTGACACTGCTGGAGTCTCCCACATTAGACCGACACTACTGGAATCTCCCAGCTCAGGCTGACACTGCTGGAGTCTCCCACATTAGGCCGACACTACTGGAGTCTCCCAGCTCAGGCTGACACTGCTGGAGTCTCCCACATTAGGCCGACACTACTGGAGTCTCCCAGCTCAGGCTGACACTGCTGGAGTCTCCCACCTCAGGCTGACACATTTCAACACCTTATATGAGCCACCATCTTCCGTGATGGAATGTGACAAGGAGCACAGCTGACTTTTCTTCCCACTGTTTAACTATCGTATGGAATAGGTTAGCAGTACACTGCTTATGTATGCTATTTTAAAAATCTCTCTTATATCTACCACTCTTATCCCTCCTTTTTTGTAACTCCCTCACCTCCCCCTGCTCGACCCCCCCTTTCCTCTTTTTGATCCTCTTCCCGACATTTTTTATTATCTCATCTTTTTGCCTCTTTTCTGAATTATCACAACAAACCTTCCCTCTCTTCCTTTTTCCCTTCTTCATACCTTCCCCTTCTTCCTCCTCCTTTCCTCTTCTCCCTCCCTCTCCTCCTCCTTTCCTCTTCTCCCTCCCTCTCCTCCTCCTCCTCCCACCGTTCTTCGCTCCTCCTCCTCCTCCCGCCGCACTTCCATCCTTCTCCCCTCTCCATCCTTCTCCCCTCTCTCTCCTTCCTTCTGCCCTCTCTCTCCTCCTGTCCTCTCTCTCCTCCATTCTCTCTCTTCTCCCCTCTCTCCTTCCTTCCTTCTTCCCTTCTCTTCTCCCTTCCCTTCCTCCTCATTCCCTCCCTCCTCGCTCCCTCCCTCTCTCACTTCCCCATTACACTCATACCCCTACGTTCGCTTTCTCCCTCTCCCCTCACACCCCTCTCCTTCCCCACGCCCACCGTCAGCGCCCCGGCGTGTGCCTCCGTCTCTACGAAACTGATTGTGTATGTAGATTGGTGTTTATTTAAAAGTTTGGCCTCATTTAACTACAGTGGAGGCAATTTGCGAAGTTTTCAGCAGTTCTCTCAGAGCCGCAATAAATGACGCTCCTGAGGGGAGGGGAAGATGGAATGCTGTGCGGAATTTTTTATTATTATTATTATTATTACCTGAATCCGGGCCGGGCCGCGGGGGCGTTGACCCCCGCAGAAAACATCCTCCAATTATCCTACAGCTTTGTAAAATTGGGCACTTTAGCAGAGGTATCCAGTAGAGAGGAGAGGATGGTATAGAAGGGAAGGAGAGCTGGAGGAATCTGGTTTTATTAGGTCCTCCTCCTCTTCTCTCTCTCTCTCTCTCTCTCTCTCTCTCTCTCTCTCTCTCTCTCTCTCTCTCTCTCTCTCTCTCTCTCTCTCTCTCTCTCTCTCTCTCTCTCTCTTCCTCTTTCTCTTTCTCCTCCTACTCCACGCCTCAGTTTTTTCCTCCCTGTTGGCATTTGGTCACTCTGAGTTCCAGTGTATCGTTATCTCAATATTGAATCTGACCCACCGTCAGTCTTGCAACATTGTTGTGTGTGTGTGTGTGTGTGTGTGTGTGTGTGTGTGTGTGTGTGTGTGTGTGTGTGTGTGTGTGTGTGTGTGTGCCGCACTGCAGCTTGTATCTTGAAAATCTTCACTGTGAGCCAAGCCAGCTGGCTTCACCGTCAGCCAAGCCAGCTGGCTTCACCGTCAGCCAAGCCAGCTGTCTTCACTGTGAGCCAAGCCAGCTGGCTTCACCGTCAGCCAAGCCAGCTGGCTTCACCGTCAGCCAAGCCAGCTGGCTTCACCGTCAGCCAAGCCAGCTGGCTTCACCGTCAGCCAAGCCAGCTGGCTTCACCGTCAGCCACGCCAGCTGGCTTCACCGTCAGCCAAGCCAGCTGGCTTCACCGTCAGCCAAGCCAGCTGGCTTCACTGCGAGCCGTTCTGATACCCTTGGTAAGAACTTGTCTTGAATTTTAGTTCGGGTTGATGGAGACGATCCATCAGAGGCCAGTCAGGAGATAATTATCATGTGTAAATACTTATGATAATCACGCCTGTGACCTGCCTGTGGAGTGTCTCCAGGGTTCTACCTTCCCACTCTGGCCTTCCCTCTTCATTATCTGATCAGCTAGGTTGTTGCTACTAGCGGTCATCGCAAGCCAGGCTGATTCTGGCGCTTGGACGACAGAACCAGAGTTTTCTGGTTGCCTGGGGTACCTGTTGACCTGTGGAGTACCTGTTGACCTGTGGGGTACCTGCCCACCTGCGGGGTACCTGCCCACCTGTTCGGTACCTGCTAACCTGTTGAGTACCTGCCCACCTGTGGGGTACCTGCCTACCTATTGGTGGTTCCATTGGCTCTCGCTCTTCAATGATGAGGCGTGTTGGTTAACGGATGATCACTCCGGCTGTTTGTGCGAGCAACGCGCCGCCACCGCCAAGAGCCGCGTCAGGACACGCTTGTCCTGCTTCCTGGCGAGCAAAACTCCGCTTTGGCGATTGATGGTGATATTGTCCTCGTGATGGTGACTTTGGCCTCGTGATAGTGATATTGTCCTCGTGATGGTGACTTGTCCTCGTGACTGATGCCTCTGTGACGTAGTCTGTCAATTTTGACGCACGTGGAATTCCTGTTTCTGATCAGCCAGGCTGTGATGGCCTGCAGGCTGCCAGCAATAACAGCCTGGTGGATAAAAACGGAGAGTTTGATGGCTCCAGAGTACAGACTTGACAGACGTGTGTATATGTTCGTACTTGGCCTTCCCTTAACATAGCCTGGTTGACCAGGCTAGCACCAGACGAGCCTGGCCCATGGCCGGGCTCCGGGAGTGGAAAGATTCTCGAAACTCATAAAGGGTATATCATAGGTAACCCTGAGAACCCTCCTCCATCCCCCTCCATCCCTTGACTGTCCTTCATTCCCCTCCCCCCCTCTCCACGCCACTCTGTCCTCCCCCTCCACCTCCTCTTCTCTCCACTCCTTGTCTGCACTCTCCGCTCGAGCGATATTGAAGAATTTCGGTCAATTAAGTTGGGGAGGTCACCATCTGTGTCAATATTACTACACCCACCTACACCAGCTGCTGCTACACTCACACGAGCTGCTGCTACACTCACCTACACTAGCTGGTGCTACACTCACACCAGCTGCAGCTACACTCACCTACACTAGCTGGTGCTACACTCACTCCAGATAGTGCTACACTCACTCCAGCTGGTGCTACACTCACTCCAGCTGGTGCTACACTCACTCCAGCTGGTGCTACACTCACTCCAGCTGGTGCTACACTCACACCAGCTGCTGCTACACTCATCTACACCAGCTGCTGCTACACTCATCTACACCACAACCTTCAAAACAAGAGATACCAAGCCACTAATGATATTCTTTAAGTCAGCTGTTTTCTTTAGACTGGAATATTGCTGCACACAAATATCTCTATGTAAAGCATACAAAATCGCTGATGTGGAGAACGTGCTGCCTGTATCTCTTAATTAAAACACTGTAGGGGACTACAGGCATTCTCAATGATTCAGCGTACTCCTTGGGATTTAGGCGAGAAAGATACATCATAACTTCCACTTGAAAACTCGTTAGGGACTGGTCCCAAATCTGTACATTGAAATCGCTGCCTGCGAGAGGAGAGCTCTCAGCAGACGATACAAAATACCCCTGTAGCAGGAATGTAATGAGTACACTGGAGAAAAGTCAATAAATGCAAAGGGACCAAGACTTTTCAACATCCTTCATACACAAGGGGGATTACCAACAAACTCCTAGTGCTCTTCAAAAGGAAATTTGATATCCTCTAGTTCCAGATCAGCCGGGCTGCTGTGTCAACGTTGAACTACGTGCGGCCAGCACCAAAAGCTTGATTGATCAGGCTGTCTACCAGGGATGTGTTGTAGCTGCGCCTCTGCTTTCATCGGGACTACGTTCCACCGTATATCAAGTTCTTTCGCGTTGGTACCCAGGGAACGCTGTCGGTGTACAGCTTTGGGAATGTTCCTTCCAGAAATTTTTAAGTGTAAATTATGATGCAATTGTCCCGCCTGCGTTCTAGGAAGTACAGCTCTTGGGGCTTCAGGAGTTCCTAGTAACTTAGATGGTTGACTTAATTTGTAGCCAGGCTTAGGCTTGGTTACAAGTACTTGCAGCAGATTGTGTCAGGTATGTGGCAGCGCTGTGGTCACTCTCTTGGCCACTATGTGCTTAATTGTTCACTTATTGAGGAATATAAAGATAGCGTAATAACTTGTGATATATCAAGATATCTTATTAACATTAATGGAAATAAGATACCAGACATATTAAGTAAATTCCCTAAATTTGCTTGCAACAGATAAGTGAACTGTAGATATAAATCCAGACGTACTCCTGTCAACCCTTTGGGTACTAGTTCCTGGGCCTTTTTGTGTATCCATATGATCCTGCACTACCCTCCACAGAATGGATATGGGATGCACAATATACTAGCCGCTTCAGCGGCCAAATGTAAAACTAATCCGTACATACGCTTGTAGTGACTGAGGTTCTGGAATGATATCCAGGCTAACTAAATCCTGGAATGGAATCGGTTATTACTGAAACCTGAAATGCAGTAGTCTAAATCCTGGATTGTTATCGAGATTAACTAAATCCTGGAATCTGAGCTGGGCCGCTTCCGGCCCGTGAAGCGTGGCCGGAAGCAGAGGTTGTTTTGAGAGAGAGAGAGAGAGAGAGAGAGAGAGACAGACAGACAGACAGACACAGACAGACAGACACAGACAGACAGAGGGATAGAAAGAGGGGGGAGGGAGGGGAAGCCTCGTTAGGCTGCCCTAGTGAATACTACCACCGCTAATGAGTCAACCACTCGTTACTGCAGCACCAAGTGTGACGTTCACCAGGGAAAATGGCAACAGTCTAATGGGATGGTGGTGATGGTGGTGGTGGCGTTAGTGATGGTAATTGTGGAGTTGATGTTGGTGGTGATGGTGTTGATGGTGGCGTAGGTGAGGGTGGTGATGGTGATAGTAATGATGGTGGCACTGGTGATGATGGTGACGACAATGGTGGTGGTGTAGGTAGCGTCGGGGATAGTGATGCTCTCAGTGAGAGGGGGGTGTATAATGGTGGTGATGGTGCCATTACTGGGGATGGTAATGACGGAGACTGAAGACGTTTATAATAGTGATGAAGGTGAGATGATAGTGAGGGTGCTGTTGTTGTCACTGTCGGGGTGGTGATAAGAGTGATGCACAGTACACACACACACTACTCCACTGCTACCATGAGAGAGAATGAGAGATCCTTGCATGCATAAGGGGAATTGCCATCATATCCCATGGCTGTCTTCAAGAGGGATGCTGGATAAGATCCTCACGCCGGTTCTTGATCAGCAGGTCGGTGGTGCATGTGTTTGACAGCGTGCGGCCAGTACCAACAGCTTGGTTGATCAGACTGTTTTGGGACCGAGTCCGGTGACCCCGGAAGTGTCCACAGGTAAATTACGGCGATTGCCTCTAGCTACAAGAGGGACAGCAAGCATTGGGAGACGGGAAGAGCAACAGGTCTATTGATTAACTGGAAACACTGCATTGTAATTTGTTTAGTCGGTCTTCCTCTCTCTCTCTCTCTCTCTCTCTCTCTCTCTCTCTCTCTCCAAACAAGACTTCAGACATCTTCCCTTAAACCACTTTATCTTCGCTCGCTAAAATTCCATTATCTCCAATTCACTTGGTAGTCCTGCGCTCCTGCCTCAAACTGGGGGACTTTATTTAAGAGGGTGGGAGAGGGAGAATTATGCCCAGGAGGAGCTAGTATCAGCATCGGCAGGTAGGGATGCACTACCCTATCTACTTGCCGTGTCTACCTTACCACCCTGTCTACCTTATTACCTACCTAATACTTGTGTACCTGCCTTCCTGTTCTCTGTCTACTTATCTGCCTGTGTACGTCTCTACTTGTGTGGTGTGGTGAATGGTGACTGGTGAATGGTGACTGCCGTATATAAGCCACCTCTCTGGCCCTATGCTGCACTTCCTACAAGAGTGTTGGATTGAACACATCGATTCCAGGTTGAGGGACTGATTTTCTCGAACTCCTCTCCTTACCCATTTCTACTTTGTATTGGACTGATGAAGCCACTGTGTGGCGAAACGTTTCTTCAATAAAGATTCCCATGTGTTGCACAAGTGTCTCAATTCTTCAACGTATCTGCTTACATACCTGTCAAGTTTCCTCATGAATACGGGGGTGAAGGGTCTGTTGTCACTACTTCTGAGATAAAGGGAAAATGTTAAAATCTTCGGAACTTCCACCTTACTGGGTTACCCCTGTGTACGTACGACACACTGACTTTAATTGAGTTATCCCTGTGTAACTGTAGCAACTCTGCTTTTCATTGAGTTATCCCCTTTGTAAATATACCACCTTTGCTTGTCATTGAGTTAACCCTATGTATCTGAAGCACCTTTGTTTTTTCATCTGTCTCTGTGTATGACATGATTCTTAACTACTGCGTCATCCACACGTGTGACTTTGTCAATGGTCCAAGTCGGACCGAAACGTCGTCGTAAGCTTCTGTCTTTTATGTGCGGGTTATTTGTGTATCGTTCCAGTCACGGTATTGTGCCTTTTTGTTATTTATTTACTGCGTCATCCTTTGCAGACATAAGAGCATAAGAATGGAGGAACACTGCAGCAGGCCTACTGGATCTTACAAGGCAGGTCCTTATAAAAAAACCACGATACAATAATTTGTACGAGACTGACACCCAGCGAATCAAGATGAACCTACAAGAGGGTGTAAATGACGTGGTGGTAGGCACAACCTGTGGTGTAAGGACACAGTGTTCATTTTAGGACGTAGAGGAAACGCATCACGTTCCATTTAATCCTGCCACAGACAGGGCAAGGCGGGGGGTCCAGGAGCTATGGACCAACCAGTGCCACCACAACACACTAAAGTGACTTTCACTTGGGTGTTAATTACAAGTGAGGTGGTGGCACTTTCCTGTGTGCCAGCACCCCGGGTCTTCTCAGTTCTCTCTGGCTAAATGAATCACGTAATCAATTAATTACCTCATAATGAGTGTAAGAGTGATTGGTGGAATTGATTAGAAGAGTCAAGGGGAAGGGGAGACGATGGATGGAGGGACGGGAGGTACAAGGGAGGACAAAGAAAGTAAGAGCAGGAGAAGGTAGAGGAAGACAGGAATTTGCCAAGTAGGTAAGAGAGAGAGAGAGAGAGGAATCACTATCAGCAGCAACAGCCTGGTTGAGTAGGTAATCAGCAGAAAAGCCTGGTCCCAGATGGGTGACAGGTATTAAATAACATTATTATTATTATTATTATTATTATTATTATTATTATTATTATTATTATTATTATTATTATTATTGTGAAGCGTTAAGACGTACAGGGGTCATGCACCACCTGGGGAATGGGACGCATTCAGGTTTGATTCAAGTTCCTTGGATCAAGAGCCCTTCACCAGCCTCCTCGAAGGCCCCCTTACCTGATTAATTAGCCTTCCTGGCTGACACGCTGATCAGTCAGGTTGTTGTTGGTTGCATGCTTTTCACTTTTTTTCCCCTTCACCCACGTTTCATTTTTTTGTTTTTGTTTCAGACATGGTAGCGCGGACGGTGGCCCGGTAACCATGGTGTGGTGCGGTGTGCCCGGGAGGGGGCCCTCTGGCCCCTCGCTGGCCCCTCGGGCCCCCATGTGGACGCGTTCCCACCTCCCGGCGCTGCTGTTGCTGATCCTTATCAGCGGACTGCTGACCTCCGCTCAAGCTTTCGGTGAGTACCTACTGACGGTTCTGGCTCGCCTTATTATGATGTTCCTGGCCACATAACCAACCTCATGATGTTCCTGGCCACATAACCAACCTCATGATGTTCCTGGCCACATAACTTAACCTCATGATGTTCCTGGCCACATAACCAACCTCATGATGTTCCTGGCCACATAACAAACCTCATGATGTTCCTGGCCACATAACCAACCTCATGATGTTCCTGGCCACATAACCAACCTCATGATGTTGCTGGCCACATAACCAACCTCACGATGTTCCTGGCTAATATCCTAATATTCCTAGTAAAGCTTATGTTCCTGGCTACCTCCTTATGTTCCTGGCTACCTCCTTATGTTCCTGGCTGCCTCCTTATGCTCCTGGCAACCTCCTTATGTTCCTGGCTGCCTCCTTATGTTCCTGGCAACCTTCTTATGTTCCTGGCAACCTTCTTATGTTCCTGGCAACCTCCTTGTGTTCCTGGCAACCTCCTTATGTTCCTGGCAACCTTTTTATGTTCGTGGCTACCTCCTTATGTTCCTGGCAACTTCCTTATCTTGCTGGCAACCTCCTTATGTTCCTGGCAACCTCCTTATGTTCCTGGCTACCTCCTTATGTTCCTGGCTGCCTCCTTATGTTCCTGGCAACCTCCTTATGTTCCTGGCTGCCTCCTTATGTTCCTGGCTGCCTCCTTATGTTCCTGGCAACCTCTTTATGTTCCTGGCAACCTCCTTATGTTCGTGGCTACCTCCTTATGTTCCTGGCAACTTCCTTATCTTGCTGGCAACCTCCTTATGTTCCTGGCAACCTCCTTATGTTCCTGGCTGCCTCCTTATGTTCCTGGCTACCTCCTTATGTTCCTGGCTGCCTCCTTATGTTCCTGGCAACCTCCTTATGTTCCTGGCAACCTCCTTATGTTCCTGGCTACCTCCTTATGTTCCTGGCTGCCTCCTTATGTTCCTGGCAACCTCCTTATGTTCCTGGCTGCCTCCTTATGTTCCTGGCTGCCTCCTTATGTTCCTGGCAACCTCTTTATGTTCCTGGCAACCTCCTTATGTTCGTGGCTACCTCCTTATGTTCCTGGCAACTTCCTTATCTTGCTGGCAACCTCCTTATGTTCCTGGCAACCTCCTTATGTTCCTGGCTGCCTCCTTATGTTCCTGGCTACCTCCTTATGTTCCTGGCTGCCTCCTTATGTTCCTGGCAACCTCCTTATGTTCCTGGCTGCCTCCTTATGTTCCTGGCTGCCTCCTTATGTTCCTGGCTGCCTCCTTATGTTCCTGGCAACCTCCTTAAGTTCCTGGCAACCTCCTTGTGTTCCTGGCAACCTCCTTATGTTCCTGGCTACCTCCTTATGTTCCTGGCTACCTCCTTATTTTCTTGGCTACCTCCTTATGTTCCTGGCAACCTCCTTATGTTCGTGGCTACCTCCTTATGTTCCTGGCAACCTTCTTATGTTCCTGGCTACCTCCTTATGTTCCTGGCAACCTCCTTATGTTCCTGGCTACCTCCTTATGTTCCTGGGTGCCTCCTTATGTTCCTGGCTACCTTCTTATGTTCCTGGCAACCTCCTTATGTTCCTGGCTACCTCTTTATGTTCCTGGCTACCTCCTTATGTTCCTGGCAACCTCCTTATGTTCCTGGGTACCTCCTTATATTCCTGGCTGACTCCTTGTGTTCCTGGCTGACTCCTTGTGTTCCTGGCTGACTCCTTATGTTCCTGGCTGCCTCCTTATGTTCCTGGCAACCTCCTTATGTTCCTGGCAACCTCCTTATGTTCCTGGCTACCTCCTTATGTTCCTGGCTGACTCCTTATGTTCCTGGTTACCTCTTTATGTTCCTGGCTACCTCCTTATGTTCCTGGCAACCTCCTTATGTTCCTGGCAACCTCCTTATGTTCCTGGCTGCCTCCTTATGTTCCTGGCTGCCTCCTTATGTTCCTGGCAACCTCCTTATGTTCCTGGCTACCTCCTTATGTTTCTGGCTGCCTCCTTATATTCCTGGCTACCTCCTTATGTTCCTGGCTACCTCCTTATGTTCCTGGCAACCTCCTTATGTTCCTGGTAACCTCCTTATGTTACTGGCTGCCTCCTTATGTTCCTGGCAACCTCCTTATGTTCCTGGCTGCCTCCTTATGTTCCTGGCTGCCTCCTTATGTTCCTGGCTGCCTCCTTATGTTCCTGGCAACCTCCTTAAGTTCCTGGCAACCTCCTTGTGTTCCTGGCAACCTCCTTATGTTCCTGGCTACCTCCTTATGTTCCTGGCTACCTCCTTATTTTCTTGGCTACCTCCTTATGTTCCTGGCAACCTCCTTATGTTCGTGGCTACCTCCTTATGTTCCTGGCAACCTTCTTATGTTCCTGGCTACCTCCTTATGTTCCTGGCAACCTCCTTATGTTCCTGGCTACCTCCTTATGTTCCTGGGTGCCTCCTTATGTTCCTGGCTACCTTCTTATGTTCCTGGCAACCTCCTTATGTTCCTGGCTACCTCTTTATGTTCCTGGCTACCTCCTTATGTTCCTGGCAACCTCCTTATGTTCCTGGATACCTCCTTATGTTCCTGGCTGACTCCTTGTGTTCCTGGCTGACTCCTTGTGTTCCTGGCTGACTCCTTATGTTCCTGGCTGCCTCCTTATGTTCCTGGCAACCTCCTTATGTTCCTGGCAACCTCCTTATGTTCCTGGCTACCTCCTTATGTTCCTGGCTGACTCCTTATGTTCCTGGTTACCTCTTTATGTTCCTGGCTACCTCCTTATGTTCCTGGCAACCTCCTTATGTTCCTGGCAACCTCCTTATGTTCCTGGCTGCCTCCTTATGTTCCTGGCTGCCTCCTTATGTTCCTGGCAACCTCCTTATGTTCCTGGCTACCTCCTTATGTTTCTGGCTGCCTCCTTATATTCCTGGCTACCTCCTTATGTTCCTGGCTACCTCCTTATGTTCCTGGCAACCTCCTTATGTTCCTGGTAACCTCCTTATGTTACTGGCTGCCTCCTTATGTTCCTGGCAACCTCCTTATGTTCCTGGCAACCTCCTTATGTTCCTGGCTACCTCCTTATTTTCCTGGCAACCTCCTTATGTTCCTGGCAACCTCCTTATGTTCCTGGCAACCTCCTTATGTTCCTGGCTGCCTCCTTATGTTCTTGGTCACCTAGCCAACCTCCTTATGTTCCTGACTACCTCCTTATGTTCCTGACTACCTCCTTATGTTCCTGGCAACCTCCTTATGTTCCTGACTACCTCCTTATGTTCCTGGCTACCTCCTTATGTTCCTGGCAACCTCCTTATGTTCCTGGCAACCTCCTTATGTTCCTGACTACCTCCTTATGTTCCTGGCAACCTTCTTATGTTCCTGACTACCTCCTTATGTTCCTAGCAAAACTCCTATCTAACTTTGTTTCTAGTAACCAAGCTGAACTTTCTGAGAGACAGCGGGCCGCCAACAGCACAGTCTAGCTGAAAAGGTAATAAACAAGATCTGGTCTCAGACCAGACTGCGAGGTAGAAGAGGCCTCGAAACTGGTCACAGGCCAGTCAGCCAGCCAGCAGAAACGGGTCACAGGTGAGTCAGACAGCAGACACGGGTCACAGGTGAGTCAGACAGCAGACACGGGTCACAGGTGAGTCAGACAGCAGACACGAGTCACAGGTGAATCAGACAGTCGACACGGGTCACAGGTATGTCAGACAGGTTAACAGAAACAGATCCCAGGTAAGTCTCGATGAATCAGCTAAGACATAACCAACAGACGGCAAGACAAAACCAACAGACGGTAAGACAAAACCAACAGAGGGTAAACATAACCAACAGAAGGCAAGACATAACCAACAGAATGCAAGACATAACTAACAGAAGGCAAGACATAACCAACAGAAGGCAAGATATTATCAACAGAGGACAAGATATAACCAACATAAGATAAGACATAGGAAACAGAAATTAAGGCAACCAACAGAGGGTAAGAAACAACAGAAGATAAGACGTAACCAACAGATCAGCGTGCTTCACCGTGCTCTTAGACCATAAAATTGAGAGATAAAGCTGGAAGCTTTCAACAGCAACAGTAGGAAAGACAACAAGAGTAGTGTGCACGGGAGAGCTGTGGTTGTAGCTTGTGAAATACTTGTATGGTTTGGCACTGAAATTTGATCAGTAATCATTGCAATTAATAGTTAAAAGCCCGAACCTAACTCTCTTGATCGTGGTTAATGGAATTTCATTAGTTCATGTGCGTTCCACTTCCTTTCATGTGTTTCATGAAATATGTGACACACATATGCGCGCGCACACACACACACACACACACACACACACACACACACACACACACACACACACACACACACACACACACACACACACACACACACACACACACACTGGATGTTCCAGAGAGGGGACACAGAAACAAGGGGTCACAATTGGAAGTTGAAGACCCAGATGAGTCAAAGAGATGTTAGGAAGTATTTCTTCAGTCATACAGTAGTCAGGAAGTGGAATAGCCTAGCAAGTGAGGTAGTGGAGGCAGGAACCATACATAGCTTTAAGATGAGGTATGATAATGCTCATGGAGCAGGGAGAGAGAGGACTTAGTAACACTCAGTGAAGAGGCGGGGCCAGGGGCTGAGTCTAGACCCCAGCAACCACTATTAGGTGAGTACACACACACACACACACACACACACACACACACACACACACACACACAC
This sequence comes from Cherax quadricarinatus, assembly GCF_038502225.1. Classification (NCBI taxonomy): domain Eukaryota; kingdom Metazoa; phylum Arthropoda; class Malacostraca; order Decapoda; family Parastacidae; genus Cherax; species Cherax quadricarinatus. The sequence goes on from NC_091305.1 coordinate 28,840,980, forward strand.
ACACACACACATGATAACGACATACAAAATACTGCGTGGAATAGACAAGGTGGACAGAAGCAAGATGTTCCAGAGAGGGGACACAGAAACAAGGGGTCATTCTTGGAAGTTGACGACTCAGACGAGCCACAGGGATGTTTGGAAGCATTTCTTCAGTCATAGAGTGGTCAGGAAGTGGAACAGTCTGGCGAGCGATGTAGTGGAGGCAGGAACCATACATAGCTTTAAGATGAGGTATGATAAAGCTCATGGAGCAGGGAGAGAGAGGACCTAGTAGCGTTCAGTGAAGAGGCGGGGCCAGGAGCTGAGTCTCGACCCCTGCAACTACAATTAGGTGAACACACACACACACACCGCTCATCATGAAAGACGGTCGTTCCCACGTAATAATAACTCCATCTCTGCTGGAAGGAAACCCTGGAAGCTGTCGTAGCTTCTAAATCCTCAGTAGATTGTGTGACAGTATTCTCATTGAATCACTGAGGTCTCCCAGCTCTGGCTGACACATTTCAACACGTTATGCTTGAAAATCTATCCTATGTGGCGGCATGTGACAGGGCAACACGACTTTCCTTCCTATGTGTCCTGGAATAGAGTATCACACTGTAAATGTATCTATTTTTACATCACAAATAACTTACGACGTTTTGGTCCCTCCTGGACCATTGTCAAGTCACAACTGAGCGAGAGAAGACAAAGAAGGTCAGAAGACAAGACAAAGAGGTAGGGAGAAGAAAGGAGTAGTAGTAGTACTAGTAACGTTTTAACAATTAATCTTCCTCTCTATTCCTTCCTCTACCCTGTGCTTCCTTTTCCTTCCCTTTTTTTCCCCCCTCCCTCCTCTTAGCCCCTCCAAGTCGATTCAGTGCCCTTCCTTGCTTCCTTCTCCCCTCCCTACCAGTCGTCGTCACAGCCCCTTAGCAAGGGCTTACCTTACCTGTATATATTTTACCACGTTACACTCGGGCGATCCTAATACGTTAAAAGCATTTAGATATCCGCTAAGTAGGCCCTAAGACGGCGTGCATGAGCCTCCCTTCCACGGGGGGATTTGGCCCCCGGATCGTGCGCCAAATCTGCTATCAAAGGTGCGAGTAAGACATCTGGAGAAGGAAGAAGAAGAGGAAGTGATGGGAAGGAGAAGTATCAGGGTCTTCTTGTGCAGACTCAGAGACTAAGAAATTGTCTTCAAGAGTATCTTCAGAAAAGGGAGGGGATAAGAGGAGGAGGATAACACGAAGAAATGCGAAGCAGACTGCTGGAGGAGGAGAGTGGTGGAGCTTAGAATACACCTGGGCTGGCTTAGTGGAGTAAACAGCGCCCTGTTTGATGTGTGAAGCTCTGATTTATTAAGCTACAACTCCACTTGCTCACTGAAGGTCGAGGGTCAGGATGGCTGTATTACACGTGTGAAGCAGTCGACTGTCACTGCAGGAATGTCACCCTTCAAGAAGATAGTAAGCTGTGCCTGGAGGAATGTCACTCTTCAAGAAGACGTTAGCTTAGCTGAAGGTTATCTGCAGGTGGTTCTGGGAGTCGTTGCCTGTGCGGCTGTGTCTCAGACCAGGCCTGGTTGTTGGCTAGATCAGCCAAGGTGTTGGTGCTAGCCGCACGCCTGTCCAACGTACGCATCACAGACTGGGTGATCAGGAGCTGACTTGGAGAACTTTCCCAGTTTCCACTTGAAAACGGCTAGAGGTCCGTTGGTAATTCCCCCTTATGCACATACACCAAGACACACACACTGTATATATATATTGAGACACGCACATTTGTCACACATTTGTATATACAACGAGATACCTCTCGGTATATACGCAAACAGTTCGTTGTATATATATCGAGATACATTACTCGGTGTACATAACAAACCACGACACACCTATCAGTGTGTATATACATTCACAAACCTCTCACTGTATATCTACAGACACGAACCTCTATATATATACAGACAAACCTCTGTGTATATGCTCAATAACCCACATGTAGACGGAAGCTCAAAAGATTAATTGATCTGTATATTTAGGTCCCCTTCTGGGATCCTCTTCAACAGCCACAAACTTCTGTGTATATACACTTAAATAGATATACACCTAAATACACCTAAATAGATACACACTCCTGGGTGTATATATCCTGTCAGTGTTTACACAGTGTATCAGGTCTGGTGTGCTCCACCATCAGCACTGACTTATAACATAATCCCACGTAATACCACCTAACAAACTTCTAACTCTGCCTAAGGGTCGCCCGCCCTAATCTCCCTCTTCTGACCTCCCTTCACAATTTCACCTCTGATCCCCCAGGGATGGTGGACTACCCTGCCTCGTCTTGTTCCTCTGCACGCCTCTTGCCCAAGGGTGGGACGACCCTGTATTACCTTGTCCACCCCAAACGTCTTGTGTACCTGTGACATGTGATGATGATGATGATGATGATGATTATTATTATTATTATTATTATTATTATTATTATTATTATTGGGAACCGCTAAATGCGTAGGGATCTATCGAAGAATTTGGTAATGAGCGACGTCTATTTTATCAGTATCATTTTTTTAGCAATTGCTTTGCTGCCACCCATTTGCAGTGGATCTGCAGTACGTAAATGATATTTAATAACTGTGGGATTATTCGCGTGTTCAAACTGTCGGTAGATAATGGGAGTGCCACCTGGAGGTTATTCCGGGGATCAACGCCCCCGCGGCCCGGTCCATGACCAGGCCTCCCGATGGATCAGGGCCTGATCAACTAGGCTGTTACTGCTGGCCGCACGCAGTCCGACGTACGAGCCACAGCCTGGCTGATCCGGCACTGACTTTAGGTATCTGTCCAGCTCTCTCTTGAAGGCAGCCAGGGGTTTATTGGCAATTCCCCTAATGCTTGATGGGAGGCTGTTGAACAGTCTTGGGCCCCGGACACTTATGGTGTTTTCTCTTAGTGTACCAATGGCGCCCCTACTTTTTATTGGCGGCATTTTGCATCGCCTGCCCAGTCTTACTTTCGTAGGGAGTGATTTCTGTGTGCAGATTTGGGACCATTCCTTCCAGGATTTTCCAAGTGTAGATTATGATATATCTCTCCCTCCTGCGTTCCAACGAGTACAAGTCAAGTGCTTCCAAGCGTTCCCAGTAGTTAAGGTGCTTGACAGAACTTATACGTGCAGTAAAGGATCTCTGTACACTCTCTAGATCTGCGATTTCACCTGCTTTGTATGGAGATGTTAATGTACAGCAGTATTCCAGCCTAGAGAGAACAAGTGATTTGAAAAGGATCATCATGGGCTTGGCATCTCTCGTTTTGAAAGTTCTCATTATCCATCCTATCATTTTCTTTGCACGTGCGATCGTGGCACTGTTGTGATCCTTGAAAGTGAGATCCTCAGACATTACTACTCCCAGGTCCCTTACATTATTTTTCCGCTCTATTGTATGGCCGGAGTCTGTAGTATACTCTGTTCTAGTTATTATCTCCTCCAGTTTTCCATAACGGAGTAGTTGGAATTTGTCCTCATTGAACATCATATTGTTTACCGTTGCCCACTGGAAAACTTTGTTTATATCTTCTTGGAGGTTAACCGCGTCCTCAGCAGCCACGAGTCTAAACCTGGGACAGAGTGCTTGGCCATGCCATCATTGGCTTTTTCGAAGTCGAGTGGGGTTACATCAGATATTCTGGAAATGTTGGCAGAGTTTCTGGTCTCGTTCGTTTTGGATCGTCAAATTTTTAGTCTGGTTAATGAATCACTGAACACAATCATATTGTGACTTTGGTATTCTGCTCATTTCTTTGTTGCATCTCCTTAAAAACGATGGAAAGCCCAATACTGGATATGGTATATGTCCTGGATTTCGCATAGAAAAGAGCATTTTGCGTTTCTTTCGATTTTATTAATAGCATCTCTCTCTCTCTCTCTCTCTCTCTCTCTCTCTCTCTCTCTCTCTCTCTCTCTCTCTCTCTCTCTCTCTCTCTCTCTCTCTCTCTCTCTCTCTCTCTCTATTCACTTTGCTCTTCGGAAAGTATGAGAACTTTGAGAAGTTGAGTGATTCTTCAACTTCATCTGTCGATGGAACGTCTTTCTAATTTGCATTTCCTCTTTACTTAATACTGTTTTTCTGGAGCATACCTCCCGTGTCACTGGGTTCATCTTGAGACACCTAAATCTATGTTGGTCAAGCTATCTGCCCAGCGTATTTCAGTAAGCTCACCTTCGGTCAGTTTCCAGAGTCTTTACTCCCGGAGCCCCTTCATGGGCCAGGCACGATTTATTTGACTCCAGTTAATGTATTATTGAGTTGAATTTGTTGAATACATCCCCATGGCTGTGTTGAGCTGCTCAAGACTGGTGTGTATGGAGGTCTGAACCTAGGTGGTGGTCCGAATTTGCTGTATTCGACACAGTGATGTTGTTCATCAGATCCTCTGTTCTTTGTGCATATCAGGTCAGGGGGATTTTCCATTCTGATCCTTTATTATTTTGCTGACTTGAGGCAAATTTATCACAGTCTTAATAGTTTGTGTCAGACTCTGAAATCTATCTCCAGGGACTGTCTCTGTTATTACAGTGTTTGCTATATATTCATTTTAAATGTCTTAAATTGAAATCGCCAACTTCGGCTGGAAATTCACTTGGCTGATGTATCGTTTTATTGATAAAAACAAGGCAAACAGTTTTCAACTGGCAGAAACCAGGAGTTGAGAATTTGTTGCAGTTTGAATAACAGGTCGGGAATGTTGTTGGACAATTATGTGGTAATTGTTGGGTCAGTTGCAAATTGTTTGTCGGTGATGGGGCAGAGAATGCTGGGACGTGTTTGTACTTGTGTGACTGTTGTGAATTGTAAGTGATTGTGTGTGTTATGCATGACTTTGTGGCTCTAGATTTTGTAAATACTAAATCAGGTATACTTATTTAGCTGTACTCGCCAAGGTTGAAGAGAGAATTATAATTCCTGGCATCATACTCATACAATTATACATATCAAAAGCTGTGACTAAAACTCGAAAATACCAATGAGCTTGATTCCTGGTTTATCTCCTGAAATAACTAAAACCTTTAAAACAAAAGAATGCCAAACTACTGATGTGCTGCTCTAGAAGTCGCTTTTTTTTCTCTCTAGACTGAAATTCCACTGTACACCAACAGACCCTTTTAATGCAGGTGAAATAGAAAAACTGGAGAATGTACAGAGAACCTTCATTGCTTATTTAAATTTAGTCAAGCGCCTAAATTTTTGGGAAACGCGTGGTGGTCTTTGAGCTGAACTTCCAGGAACGTTGGCGGGAAAGATGCGTTATAATTTACACTTGAAAAATTCTGAAGGGGGTGATCCCTTATCGTGCATACTGAAATTATCTCCAGAAGTGGCGGCGGCTCGACAGACGCTGCACAATACCACCAATAAGCAGCAGAGGTATTATACAAGGAAAGACTGGTCTGTGTTGTGTTGCCGTTGCTGGCAGACTGAGAGTGCCACTCTGTGCCCAATATGTTAAATCTGAGCTATATGCACCCACCTGCTTTGTGGAACACCACGGTGGGACTGAGGACTGGCTGTCAGCGAGGCAGTTGTGTTGGTGTTACTAGCCACGTATCTTCCACCGGTTTCCAGAGTTCTGCTGTTGACCAGACAACTGGCTTCCCTGTTGTCTCGCGAACCAGGCTGTTGCTGCTATCGGCCCGGGAGCTTACATAACATTGGAAGACGTACCGGTTCTTGGAAACTTATACCTGGGACTCGGGATCGTCAGGACCACTCCGGTGGTAACAGATATTGTAGTGGGAGACTAGTATTTTAAACCCTGGAGGGATGATGGTGATAATACTACATCCAAACAGTGTGGCTTATTTCCCCCGTGGTCTTTCATCGGGATGACACCCAAAACTAAATCATCTGTGAAACATGACACTTATGTACAGATCAGGACATTTACTAGAGGAAACGTTTTGCCACGAGTGGCTTCTTAGGACTGAAGAATCCACTCGTGGCGAAACGTTCCTCTAGTAAATGTCCTGATCTCTACATAAGTGTCTTTTTCCACATTTTGTAGGTATCACCATATCAGTTTTCACTAAGTCATTTATTTATTGCTAGGCGAACAGGAACATCAGGTGTAGTGAGACTCACCTGTGTCTCAGCTCAATGAGTAAGATACATGTGCAGCACTTAGGTATTTTTATTGCAGAAATGTTTCGCTTGCGTAGTAGGCTTCTTCAGTCGAATACTGACCTGATTTATGATACTGGAGACAGTAGAACTGAGGAGGTAGGTAATTGGAGGTGTTCAGTTCCTTGAGGTGGTTAGTCCCTCGCCCAAAATTCGAACCAGGGTCCTTTCAGCTGTGAGTTGAACATTGTACCACTGATCTGTGCGACCACTTACGCAGGCAGATGCTCCGTTTTCGCTTACCAGTCACGCATAAGGAATGACAGAAACGAACTCTGGCAGGAAGGTCGCAGGGGAGAGAGAGAGAGAAAGAGATTCCTGGGATCTTGTGATGACCCAAGGTGAATTAGTGTATTTGGCAAAGTTGGGATAACTGTGGTAAGTGGTCTGGTGTGTGTGTGTGTGTGTGTGTGTGTGTGTGTGTGTGTGTGTGTGTGAATACTTCTTGGGAATGTTGGTAAGTTGACCAGAAATTCCTGGCTTCACCGTAAACACAGGTTGAGAGTGCATTCTCCCAGACCTCTTCCCTGGTAGCGCCATCATAAGCTACCTGTAGCCTACCTATAAACATGCAGATAATGCCGCACATCTGGTAAGTGCAGACAACAGAGACGATTTGCAGAGATGAACTTTCAAACGTTTCGCCTGTGGAACAGGCTTTTTCAGTTCGTTTCACGGGCGAAGCGCATCCGTACAGTTTCTCTCAGCATTTCATTTAGTCTCTCTACCTGTAAATAATTCAGCAACTTTTTAAGCTGTGGGAGTATTTCAGCAGTGTAATTCAGCTTGTCATGTTGAAAGCCTATCGACTGCAGCGGGGTCATTAAGGCTGCAGTTCACGTGTATCTGTGTTTTAATACTTGTTAGTGATACCTAGGGCTGCGGAGGCGATGATCGTATGGGACCGGTATGGAACCTGACCCCGGGTGTTATGACCCCCCAATCTACAACAGGTATACGGGTGTAAAGCACATGTTTAATGTTCCTGGGGTGTCTGTGCTCAATACTGGCTTATAGAGGCAAGAGGTAGGTCACAGGTGTTCCGCTGTAGTCCAGTGCTCCTCTTATCTTCCTTCCCCTACCTTCCACTTTTTTCCTTTGCTGCTGCTGCTCCTGCTGCTGCTCCTGCTCCTCCTCTTTCTTCTTCCTCCACCTTCACCTCTTCTCTCCTCTCCTCAAGTTCCGCTTTCCTTCCACCTGTTGTGCTGACACCCTAATTCACCTTAATTACCTCGGGCAGGTAATACGATTGCATTATTCATTCTGGGATGATGAGGATGATTCTGGGTCGAAAGTATAAAAATATGTAACCCATAAAAAATGTATTTTTCCAAAATGTCATAACTGAAGAAAGTATTGATCTGAGGATTTCGAGGGTCCCCCATCCCCCTCTCAATCCTCGGATCAAACCTGATTGCCTCCCATTCTCCTCCCTCCCTCCCTCCCTTCCATGAACACAATAAAGCCTGACTTTGATGATGATGTCACCTGCCCAGGGCTCAAAGCAAACTCAAAATAACATCAAAGTCATAAAAGATCAACGTTACCAAAAAAAAAACATGGGTTAAATGGTCCCCTCCCCTCCAAAAAAAAAATTAAATTAATTTGTACAAAGCATAAATTAGTTTTGCAAAAAAAAAGTAATTTACAATGTAGACTGGAGTCTAAAAAGGGGGGGGGAGTTTATTCATTGTATCACTGCACGCAGAGTGAATTTTATAGGGTAATGAATGCACTGTTTCCATACCGAGTTAATTTACGTGACTGGTAACATTGCAGTGTGCGTAACGGGGGATGTTACAGTTTTGTCACGCTGGTGTTACACAGGTGTTATCAACAGGTGTGTTATGGTTGCGTTGAGGGTATTGCACAAAAATATGTTGTTTAGGTGTTTATACAGGTGTGTAACGTGTATTTCATTGGTGTGGTACAGGTATATCACTAGTGTATTACAAGGATGTTCCAGGTATTGCACAAGTGCATTACAGGTATGTCTTGAATATCACTCTTCACCTCCGTGTGATATACACGAATTTCCCATAAGTACACATAAACCACTAGTATGATTGTGTATGTGTTGGCATACAATTGCCTGCCTCCCTAAATGCATGTCTGTCTGCATACCTGTATGTCCACCTACCTCTCTGTCTACCTACCTGGAGGTAGGTAGACAGACACTTGGATGCTGTATTACACACTTGTGAAAAGAAGACACTTAGTTCTTCATGTCTTATCTGTTGTGTGTCTGGTTGAAAAGGAAATCAGGGGGGAAAGCCTGGCCTCGGGCCGGGCTGAGAGGGCAGGAAAACTCTCGAACCTGATCACAGGTATGTCTCTCTCTCTCCCTTTCCCCGTTCAGTGGCAGCTAGTGCCAAAGTGTGTGCGCGCGTGCGTGCGTGTGTGTGTGTGTGTGTGTGTGTGTGTGTGTGTGTGTGTGTGTGTGTGTGTGTGTGTGTGTGTGTGTGTGTCAACAGTACATCAGGTAAGTTCGAGATTCTCTTTGTGAGACCCGCGTTGTTTCGTCTCTCTTCGTCTGCCTAGAGACTTTCTTAGTCTCCATCAAGACTTTCCATCTTTCTTGAGACTTTCTCAGTCTCGGTACAGAACAGAAAACAACTTGGACAACTTCTGCTAGTGAGAATGGCTGGATTTGAGAGGGACATGACCTCCCAACGACTACATTCTTACCTCTACTAGTGGCCTACATCTCACCTCCTGGTGGTATATAAGGCTCCATCTTGTCACTTCAACTCCATATTGTTTCAGACTATGGAACAATACTCTTCTCCAGACTGAGGGACTGACCACCTCAAAACTTCAAGGGTGATGGACTGATTACATCGTCTCCAAATCTTTTCTGCTTCTTTCAACTTTTTTGTACTCGACTGAAGAAGCCTACTGGGTAGGCGAAACGTTTCGAAATAAAGATACCTAACTGTTGCATATGTGTCTTACCTAACAAGATTGAGAAAGTCTGGATTTATCAAGATTTGATCAAGTCTTCTCGAGTCTTTTCCAACTGTGTCAGTTCTGCCTAAGACTCAAGATTTCTCGAAAATTCCATCAAAACATTCTCAGTCTCTGTCAAATCTTCCCTAAATCTATTTCAATAAGCTTTCCCAAGACAATGTCTAGATTTTCTTCAGACATGAGAAAGCTTGTTACAACAGTGCAAGCTTGTTAAATATATTCTGTCTTTTTGTTAGAAAGCTTAAATAAGCTTCTGGCAGTGGCTGGGATGTGTTTCAGGCTGTGTTGCCGGCTGTGATGGTGTTGTAGGCTGTATTGCAGGCTGTGTTGTTGCAAGCTGTGTTGCTGGCTGTGGTGGTATTGTAGGCTGTGGTGGTGGTGTTGCAGGCTGTGGTGGTAATTGTATTGCAGCTGCGCTGGTGGTGTTGCCGGCTGTGGTGGTGGTCGTGGTATTGCAGGCTGTGGGGATGATGGCGTTTCAGGCTGTGGTGGTATTGATGTTGTGTAAGATTTGTGGATATGATGTGGTGTTGGGATGATTGTAGTGGTGTTATGGATGACTAGTGGCGTTATGGATAGCTGTAGTGGTGTTATGGGTGGTTGTAGTGTTATGGGTAGTTGTAGTGTTATGGGTGGTTGTAGTGGTGTCATGGGTGGTTGTAGTGGTGTTATGAGTGGTTGTTGTGGTGTTACGGGTAGTTGTAGTGATAGTATGGGTGGTTGTAGGGGTATTATGAGTGGTTGTAGTGGTGTCATGAGTGGTTGCAGTGATGGTGTTGTTGCAAGTTGTGGCAGGGAGGGAGGGAGGGAGGTGAGGATAAGGACAACTGGAGGGATGGGGAGGAGCGGCGAGTTCTCAGGTCTCCATAGGGAGGATGGGGGGCATTAGGAAAGGTTGAGGGGAGGGGTGGGGTTGGTAGGGCCGGGCCTGGCTGGGCTGGGCAGGGCAGAGCATGAAGGGAGGCGGTAGGGGGGTTAGCGAAGAAGAAAAAATACGCATGAAATCGCTAATTGTAGCTGGCGGCAAGAGTCATCAAGATGGCGCTGAGATACACCCCGTCCCAGCACGTTCAGCGGGCTGGTATGTTCCACCTACCTGTGTATTCTTCTCGGGTGTATGTGTCTGTGTATGTTCGCCTTTAGCGGGCTCATCCTGCTGTGTATGTTGCAGTGCTCTCTGCCTTTTTCTTTCTGTCCTTGACTCCTGCACGTTGATAACACAATAGCTCTAATCTGCGTAGAAGTAGGTAGTTTCTCAATAGTCTCAGTGGGCACAAGGTAGCCTTACTGGGGACAAGATAGCCTCAGTGGGGATGATACAGCCCCAGTGGGGATAATATAGCCTCAGTGGGGACGAGATGGCCTCAGTGGGGACGAGATAGCCTCAGTGGGGACGAGATAGCCTCAGTGGGGACGCGATAATTCTCTATCTCTCTTTCCTCACGTGCTCCCATGTACCCGTATTTTTGTATTGTATGTTTGTATGCTTGCTGGTCGCTCTCAGACCAGCCCTCCTGATACAGTGGGAAAGCTAAGTGCTTGGTGGATGTAAGCAGAAATTTGTAAGAATTGTCTGCCATCTTGCGTGTTCCTAAGATTTGCCTTTATACTTTGCATATGTTGTAGCCAAATGTGTACGGGTTTGTGTATGTGTTTTTCGTTATATGTATTCCGCTGCTTTCTGTAATCAGCGAAAATTCCGCTAAGGTAAGTTGCAGTTGTCTTATTGATCCGTGTGTATATAACCTGTGTGATCTCTAATGTGTGTACTCTGGTATATATGCACCAGGGTATACATGGAGTATATACACCAGGTCTATTCACAGTATATACAGGTTTATCCTGTGTGATATGTGTACTCTGGTGTATATGCTCTGGCCACTGTGTATGACAGGTTTATCTTGTGTGATCTGTTCTGTATATACTCTAGTGTATATTACTCCTGGCCAATGTGTATGATAGGAGTTACCTTTCCACTACACTCGCGTTTTCCTCAGTCAATCCTTGAGCTTAATGACCCATAGACACTGACTTCGTGAAACGCAGTAAAAAATAAACAATGAAGGAATCTGACTGGTGGACTCCTAGCTGTCTTCAAGAGGGAACTTGATTAGGTTCAGTTAGCTCCTGATCAGCCAGGCTGTAGTGGCTGCGTTGGGTTGCTGTCTGATTGATCAGGCTTTCAGGAGGCTTAGTTTCGGACCTAACTGCGGGAGGGGGGGGGCGATGACCCTCCCAGAATCGACAGCACTTACACAGAAATGTGAAACAGAGAGCAGAAAAGTTTGCAGTAGAGCCAACAGACTGTTTGGCTTGATATCAGCAGGTGAAACAGAAGACCCACAGTGTTGCTGTACCACTGTTGTGTGTGGTTGGTAAGGTCTTGTGTCGTCCTTCTCTCCTACTTTACTACGTCAGTTTTTTTTACTTGGTATTCATTGTCTGTTTATAAACGCTCTTCGCTACCTCTTTTTAAGCTGCAGCTGTGCGTCTAACGACGACGAGGACGTGGCCGAGGAAACACTAGCAACGATTGAATCTGAACGTTTATCAGTGATGGTTCGAGAATGAGCTGCTTGTTTACTGAATGGCCATGCATTCTCTTGGAAAAAATACAAAGTGGAATGAAAGATTACGACCTTAAATTCTTCCAGACCTCGTCTGTCTCCCCTCCCCCCTCTCTCTATCTCTCTCTCTCTCATATCTTCTAAACCCCTTGTGCAAGCATCTTGTCTCTTAAGATGCATTTGAGGACTCGGTGGTCGAGACAGAAAATCGTACCCGTCTTTTGAGAAATTCATCTCCGGCAGTGCTCGGACAGTGTCTAATAGACGGCGAAGCAATTTGCTGGGGCTGTCATAAAACCTTTGACTAATAAGAGGCATAATGATGGCTTCAGAGGTGTTCGTGTCGCGTTTGTCAGTTGTGTGATGGATCAGACGCCTCTGGTCTGATCTGCAACACCAGCCCGTCCTCCTGAAGCAGGTTCTGCAGGCGAAACGTCTCTGCAGTAAAGACGGTGGTGTTGCATAGCGTCGATAATGTAATACGTCCTGCTGAACCAGCAGTCGATTCCTCACTTACGATTTTAAGCAAATTTCTCGATATAGAGTATTTAGTTGTACATGGAGAGTATACAGTACCGACAAGATGAAGAATTTAGACACATGTGCATCATCTGGGTATCTTAAATTTGTAGATGTTTCGCCATCCAGCGGCTTTATTAATACAATACACAGTATTTAGATTTGATTATACTAAATTGTCGTCTAAAATCAAAATTCGGCAAATTATAATACATAGTTAAAATCACACGTAAATTCCATAATGTCAACACACTAAATAATTCGTAAAGGCGATAGACACCTTTAGAGCATATTGAATAGAAGAGACCCACCACAGAGCGTATGTCAATACGGTCACATATAATCAATGCTTCGTTCCAGTGTCACAGTAACACATTAGACTAAGTTACTCTGAGATACTGGTTTTGTTGATGTGCATGGGGTGACTCCGCTCAAACGAATACAACTGCCAGACTGTTTATTTCTGGGGTTGCTTTTTTATCTCTCTTCCAGAAGGCTTGTCTAGGGTCAAGTGCCATCTTATTACAAGTGGCCTCTTGTTATTCTGAGTGCTGTCATGTTATTTCAGTCTTGTTCAAAATGTCCTCCTCTTCCAAGCGCTCTCCCGTTATTACAGTGCTTTCTTGTTATTCCATGTGCTGTCTTGCTGTTTCAGGTACCCTTGTGTTATTCCAGGTACTCTAGTGTTATTCCAGGTACCCTCGTATTACTCCGGGTACCCTCCTGTAACTCCACGTATTCTCGTGTTATTCCAGGTACCCTCGTATTACTCCAGGTACCCTCCTGTTACGCCAGGTATCCTCGTGTTATTTCAGGTAACCTTGTGTTATTCCAGACACCCTTGTGTTATTCCAGACACCCTTGTGTTATTCCAAGTACCCTCGTGTTATTCCAGGCACCCTTGTGTTATTCCAGGTACCCCTGTTTTTTTCCAGGCACCCTTGTTTTATTCCAGGTACCCTCTTGTCATTCCAGGTACCCTTGTGCCATTCCAGGTACCCTCGTGTTATTCCAGGTACCTCTGTATTATTCCAGACACCCCTGTGGTATTCCAAGTACCCTCGTGTTATTCCAGGTACCCTTGTGTTATTCCAGGTACCCTCGTGTTATTCCAGACACCCTTGTGTTATTCCAGGTATCCTTGTGTTATTCTTTAACACTCCTTTTATTCTAAGTATTCTCCCACCTGCAGTTTGTGGCCACCATATTACAATACCGGTGTATAGAGTTGCATTGTAAGGCGGGCCTCCAGCAGCAACAGCTTGGTTGACCAGGCAAGCACCAGACGAGCCTGGCCCATGGCCGGACTCCGAGAGTAGTGAAACTCTCGAAACTCTTCAAAGGTATATCAAAGGTAAGGTAAGGCAGCCCGCTCGCTGTGTGCTGCTGCCTTACTTGACACAGAACGGTAGTCACACTATATGGGAGCAAAAGCTAGTTGTGTTTCCCAGTCATGTTGTGTCACACAGCATAGGCTTCTTGAAATCTGTCAGTCTAAGCTGGGTGATTCTAGTAGGACGATGAGGATAACGTCAAGCATTCCAGCGTGAGTTCTGCAGCTTCAGGGGCATTCTTTCCAACAGAGCCGGAGTTGAAGAGTGAGACACTTGTGCAACATGTGGGAATCTCTATTGAGGAAACGTTTCTTCAGCCAGTGGTTTCTTCAGGCCAGTGCAGAGAAAGATGAGGAGGAGAATGAGGTAATCAGTCCCTCAGCCTGGACTCGATGTGTTCAGTCCATCAATCTTGAGAAAAGTACTTTTTCAAGTCAGATGGACTGAACACATCGACTCCAGGCTGAGGGACTGATTACCTCATTCTTCTCATATTTCACCGTTCTTCTCTGTATTGCACTGAAGAAGCCATTGACTGGCGAAACGTTTACTCAATAAAGATTCCCAAATGTTGCACAAGTGTCTCATTCTTCAACTTGTCGGTTTTCCAAACTATTTACATCAAAGCTGGAGTTACTGCTGCCTCTCGGTATGATCTGTCACACACATCAAGGTAGATTTTTTCTTTATTGACATTGTTGAATACAGGTCCAACAGGTCTCGCGTTTTCTGAAACACTTGGAAAGCGGATATTCCTTGCATGCTACCCACAACAGTCGGTTAGTACTGTCACCACTACCACCACAACTGCTACCAGTACCATTATCCCCACCATCACCACCACCAGAAACTAACCAACCTCAGAACCATTGTAAACTCAAGACATATCACCCCCACACATCGCCACCACCACGACCCTCCCTCCCCTCCCCCCTCCCCCCTCCCACCTCCCCTCCCCTCTCCACTCCCCTCCACTCCCCTCCACTCCCCTCCACTCCCCTCCACTCCCCTCCCCGCCCCTCCACTCCCCTCCACTCCCCTCCCCTCCCCTCCCTCCCCTCCACTCTCCTCCCTCCCTTCCCATCCCTCCCCTCCCCTCAACTCTCCTCCCTCCTCATCCTCATCCTCCCCCACTCTCTCTCTCTCTCTCTCTCTCTCTCTCTCTCTCTCTCTCTCTCTCTCTCTCTCTCTCTCTCTCTCTCTCTCTCACCCCACACACACACACCCCACACACACACACACACACACACACCCCACACACACCCCACACACACACACACACACCCCACACACACACACACATCCCCCACACACACACACACCCCACACACACACACCCCCACACACACACACCCCACACACACACACACACCCCACACACACACACACCCCACACACACACACCCCACACACACACACCCCACACACACACACACACACACACACACACACACACACACACACACACACACACACACACACACACACACACACACACACACACACACACACCCCACCCTCACACACCACACACACACACACACCCCCACACACACACAGCCACACACACCCCCCCACACACACACACCACACACCCCCCACACACACACCACCACACACACACCACACACACACCCCACACACACACCCCACACACACCCACACACACACCCCACACTCTCACCCCTCACACACACCCCACACACACACCCCACACACACACACACACACACACCCCACACACACACACCCCCACACACACACACCCCACACACACACACCCACACACACACACACCCCACACACACACACACACACACACCACACACACACACACCCACAACACACACACCCCACACACACACACACACACACCACACACACACCCCACACACACACCCCACACACACCCCACACACACCCCCACACACACACACCACACACCCACACACACACCACACCACACAACCCCACACACACACACACACACACACACACACACACACACACACACACACGGAATGAGGATGAGGATCAGGCAGGACTACAAAGAGACCTGGACAGGCTACAAGCCTGGTCCAGCAACTGGCTCCTTGAATTTAACCCTGCCAAATGCAAAGTCATGAAGATTGGGGAAGGGCAAAGAAGACCGCAGACACAATATAGTTTAGATGGCCAAAGACTGCAAACCTCACTCAAGGAAAAGATCTGGGGGTGAGTATAACACCGAGCATATCTCCTGAGGCGCACATCAATCAGATAACTGCTGCAGCATACGGGCGCCTGGTAAACCTACGGATAGCGTTCCGATACCTCAGTAAGGATTCGTTTAAGACTCTGTATACCATTTACGTCAGGCCCATACTGGAGTATGCAGCACCAGTGTATACCATTTACGTCAGGCCCATACTGGAGTATGCAGCACCAGTTTGGAATCCACACCTAGTCAAGCACGTCAAGAAATTAGAGAAAGTGCAAAGGTTTGCAACAAGACTAGTCCCAGAGCTACGGGGATTGTCCTACGAAGAAAGGTTGAGGAAAATCGGCCTGACGACACTGGAGGACAGGAGGGTCAGGGGAGACATGATAACGACATATAAAATACTGTGCGGAATAGACAAGGTGGACAAAGACGGGATGTTCCAGAGAAGGGACACAGACACAAGAGGTCACAATTGGAAGTTGAAGACTCAGATGAATCAAAGGGATGTTAGGAAGTATTTCTTCAGTCATAGAGTAGTCAGGCCGTGGAATAGCCTAGAAAGTGACGTAGTGGAGGCGGGCACCATACATAGTTTTAAGGCGAGGTATGATAGAGCTCATGGGGCAGGGAGAGAGAGGACCTAGTAGCAATCAGCGAAGAGGCGGGGCCAGGAGCTGTGAATCGACCCTTGCAACCACAAATAGGTGAGTACACACACACACACCACACACACACACCACACACACACACACACACACACACACACACACACACACACACACACACACACCACACACACACCACACACACACGCGCGCCACACACACCACCACCACGCTCCACATCTCCGCCATTACAATGTTGCAGTTTTCACAGGCGAGGATCCCTGATAGGAAGCGACGGCTTGC
>NC_091305.1:28862649-28907649 GCF_038502225.1 Cherax quadricarinatus
TACTCTAACTTGAGCCTCACTATCCTCGTAAAAACTCTTCACTGCTTTCAGTAATCTACCTCCTACACCATACACTTGCAACATCTGCCACATTGCCCCCCTATCCACCCTGTCATACGCCTTTTCCAAATCCATAAATGCCACAAAGACCTCTTTAGCCTTATCTAAATATTGTTCACTTATATGTTTCACTGTAAACACTGTAAACACTGTAAATATATATATATATATATATATATATATATATATATATATATATATATATATATATATATATATATATATATATATATATATATATATATATATATATATATATATATATATATATATATTATATATATATATATATATATATATATATATTTATTATATATTTATATATATATATATATATATATATATATATATATATATATTTATTATATATATATATATATATATATATATATATATATATATATATATATATATATATATATATATATTTATATATATATATATATTATATATATATATATATATATATATATATATATATATATATATGTCGTGCCGAATAGGCAGAACTTGCGATCTTGGCTTAAATAGCAACGCTTATCTTGCCATATAGGTTAAGTGAAAATTTGTGTACGCAATAATTTCGCCAAAATCATTCTGAACCTAACGAAAAAAATATATTTGATTATGTTTGTCTAGTACTAAATTATTGTAAACGTATTTAAAATATATTTAGTTGGGTTAGGCTAAAATAAATTGCTCTTGTTATAATAAGGTTAGGTAAGTTTTCTAAGATTCTTTTGGTGCAAAATTAAAAATTTTTACATCAACATTAATGAAAAAAATATATCTTTAAACGTATAAGAAAATTTTTTAGAAAGGACTTAATTTTAAATGAGTTCTTGCTAATTGACCAGTTTTACATATTCGGCACGACATATATATATATATATATATATATATATATATATATATATATATATATATATATATATATATATATATATATATATATATATATATAGAATCGTGGCCTTCTGGAAAACCTGGTTAATATCAGCTTGGAGATTTACTGTGTCGTCAGTGGCTGATGCCACTCTTGTACAAATTTTAGTATCGTTTGCAAAGGATGTTACATGATAATGGAGGAACACTGCAGAAGGCCTACTGTCTCGTACAAGGCTATGATTTATGCCTCTGTCTATTTTAGATACGAGAATGAGAATTGAGGGTAAGTAGTTTGCCTTGAAGAATAGAGTTTTTCACTGTGCCAGTCTCTGGATTTGCTCTGTTCAGATAGGGACTGGGGATGAAAAGGGTACTTGTTGATAAAGATGATGGTTAAGATTGTGGTACTGGGGGAGAGGGGAGGTAAGAAGTGGTGGTATTGGGTAAGAAGGGTACAAAGAGGGGTCTCAAGTCTCTGGCTAACTTTAGGATTGTGATTTCCCACGAAGGCTGTGCCACTGAGCCCTTGGTTAGTAACTTGTCTCATTAGTTCCCCGTGTTAAGTGCGTTTGGTCATCCTCTTCGCTCATAGATCGTCACGATTTTCTCCAGATTGAGACTAGTATACACCTTACTCGCCCATTGACACCCTGTGAGAAAGACCTTAAGGGATACTTCTCTCTGAGGGCTCGCAGAGAGGTATCCCTTAAGTCGGGGGTGGCTAACCTTATGCATTCCATTCGTCATTTTTTTCAGATGCGCCATGCCACACTTGTATCCCCATTCAGTTCTTTAAAAATATGTTAATGTGGACATTTTAGCATTTTTACATAAATTGGTTTAGTATAAAGACAAGATAAACATTACATACTTTTATGAAACTTTTGAGCTTGCTTTAATTTCACCAATCTTCTAATGTTTTGAGTTAAATTAGTTACTGAGAGTTTCAGAGAATTCTTCAAATTTGAATCAGTCAGTCACGACCTCAATTTGTTTTTAATAAATTTCATGGATCAAAACGTTCGTTCACGTCTGTACGTTGTTTCATAGTTCTGGTAAATGTTCAAAGCGTAATTAATGATCACCAAAAATTAATTGTCAGAGGCATTTGGGACTGAGGGAAGTTCATCAAATTTTATTATCAATGATGAATTTGTTTTCAAGTCAATAAGTTACACTTGTATGTTACTAGGCATCTTCAGGATTTTTTGTTCACTAAGTGAAAATAGGTTTATAAATGAGAGTTTGCAGTCGTCGTCTTTAGCAAAATCACTAAAACGAATTTCAAATGACTTTTGCAGTAATCTGATTTTTTTTTTCAGTATACGGTGGATCTTATGTGTTGGAACTAGTTGGTTTTTAGGTGGTGTTCGAACTGCGAAAAGTTCGATATGGGAAACAATATTTCCCCAGGTTTTAATTATCAGCATCACACACACTGGAGGATGTTCTTCAAGTTTCTCCTACGTATGGACTGATGAAGCCACTGTGTGGCGAAACGTTTCCTCCATAAAGATACCCAAAAGTTGCACATGTGTCTAATTTATCAACACTGGAGGATGTTGAACTGACTCTTCCAAAATTCTCTGAGAATTAGGTCAGTGTTAGAAATCACTTCAAAGCACTCTTGAAACAGGGCTTTCCTGTAAGGTTTTACAACTGAATTTTAAGCAGGTCAGCACGTTCGGGCTCCAGAAAAACGTTCAAAGACCTAGTCAGTTTTTTTGTGAGCAAAATTGTTCGCACTCCGGTTTGTTTGAGTTTCGGTGCATTCGAACACCGAGGTTCCGCTGTATTCTGTAAAATTGCCATTATCTTCAGCACATTCACTCTGTTCTTTTAATTGTGGAAACTGGCTCAAATCCTCATATTCTGAGAGCTAAACAGTTTTAACTTCATCTGGAATGCAATATTTTTTTACTAAACTAGGAAACAATTTGTTCTTGCACTTCAGTTTCAAATTTAGATTATTGAGATGGCTGGTAACAGGCGGTGGGAGTCTTCACTGCAATTTGTTCCTAGTCTTATTCACTGAATATGTTTTAAATGAAAGATTAATGTGAAGGATGACATTCTCTAAAAGACGTGCACTAAATAAGAAAAATAATCACTTACTATTCTCGGTAAAATTCATTTTTAGCTATAAGTTACTCGAATTTCTGATATAATTTTTTTCTACAATTCTGTTATTGGTTAATAACTTTTGTATGAGTAGGATTGTTTTTTTTTATTATCACTGGGGTGAAGTTAGCTACTTCTAATCATGCAATGCGCCATAGGTTGGCCATCCCTGCCTTCAGCGTAAGGTTAAATGCGTTCGGTTAGCTTCAAGAGTCTGATCAGGCCCCCAAATAGACCTGGTCTAGGACCGGGCTGTGGTCCTTGGAGTTAGGTAGATTACAAGTGTCTTTACAGACATGGGTGATATTTTTATAAAGGGATTGTTATAGTGTGCTTTATGTGATGAAATATTCGTGGAATACATGAAGTTTATCTGGCCTCGATTTCGGGGGTCGTCGCCCCCTCGACCTGGTCCCAAAGAAGGCCCCCTGGTTCCTTTTATTTTCATTGTTCTGTAGATTATGTGTCATTTTGATTGTTGTGGTTTTAATGCTTGTGTATTGTGTACATTTTAATGTAAGAGGTGGAATATTGTTTTGGTTCCAGCAGTGGCTCTTAAATTTTTTCTTGTATGAGAGTGTCCAACCTGAGAGATTATTATTCCCAAGTGATAGTAACTCCGGCTCTGCAGCAACAATATCTTTGAGGCTGCTGTAGCTGCTGAATCCATAATGGTACTGGACGATATCGTCATCGCCCTACTGAAGTTTACCAGCTCAGGCAGACAAGAGTTCATTACCTTGTGTATGAAACCCAACTATAGCAAGTTTTTGTTTCCACAGTGTAACTGCCGTATAGAATAGGGCAGCCGCACACTGTCATTATTTCCTAACTGTTAATTTTTAGAATCGGGGAACCACACATTTACCTTTGATGAATTCCGAGTCTACTCCCAGAGCCCGGCCATGGACCAGGACGTTCCCATAATTCACTCTGTCAGACACTGCAACAGAATGGCATCTTGGTACAGAAAACACCTTGGACAACTTTTTCAAGTGAGAATTGTTTGATCTGAGAAGGACGTGACGTGTCAGTGGTTCCATTCTCACTACTACTACTCTGCACCTCTCGTTCCGACAGTATTTAAGTCTCCGCACTGTCGCTTGATCTTCAGATAGTTCCAGACTATGGAACTGAACTTCTCCAGGCTGAGGGACTGACAACCTCAAATCTACGACTTTAAGGGTGATGGACTGATACATCGTCTTCACATCTCTACTGTTCCTGCATACTTTCTGTATTCGACTGAAGAAGCCTACTGTGTAGGCGAAACGTTTCGGAATAAAGTTGCCTAACTGTTGCCTATGTGTCTTGCCTACCAACCATAATATGACTACCGGAACAGGGCAGACGCACACTACAGGTGTTAGTACAAAGTAAATACCATACTAAATAGGGTAGTAGCGCTCTCTGGGCGTTCCCACGGTGCAGCATAAAATAGGGCAGCCACACACTGTGGTGTACTTGATATTGCTAAATGAAAAATGTGGAACCCTCATTGAAAAAGCCTCAAAGTTTAATCCAGATTGGAAGAACCTTTTATATATCCCGGCCTGAGCAAACTTGTGTAGTGGGGAGGGAGAGGATAACAAGAGAAGAAGAATGAGTTGGAGTACAACAGTGGAGGAGATGATGAACACGGGAGGGGTGGAGGGAGGGGTGGAGGGAGGGGTTTTATTGGAAGACGGGAGAGAGAGTGGGGAAGGGCTACGTGGGATATAAAAATATCTGAAGGAAGGAAAAATTATCAGAGGTTATTTAAAGAATTAAGTGAAGGAAGACCATGCAGTGAGGAGTGGTGAGGGACGTTTCTCATCACTACCCCTCCCCACGTATCTCACCCCCCCCCCACACACACACAGATGTCAGGAAGTGGAATAGTTTAGCAAGTGATGTAGTGGAGGCAGGAGCCATACATAGCTTTAAGACGAGGTGTGACAAAGCTCAGGGAGCTTTGCAACCACAATTAGGTGAGTACAATTAGGTGAGTACATAAAAACGCATACGCACACGCCCACCACCACGCCCTTGAGCCAGTCCATCGACCTGCATTGTGCTATAGAGTGTCTCGGTGATGAAATACTATATAATTTATTGCCTATCTAATATGTGGCTGGAAGAAGAGGCACACCAAAGTTGGTGTTTGTCTTGGGATGGCAGTTGATCCAGCAGGGAGGGAGAGAAAGAGAGAGAGAGGGATCAAATGAATATGCTGGCCCACAGATGGCTCCAACTTCATCCTGTTCCCTACTTGTATGTCTCATAACAATAAAAATGCTTTCAAATGAGCTGATGTAGGTAACAGCTCTTAGCTTGTCAATAAAGCTAGGTATCCTTAACCTAACCTGGTCAAACCCTGTGCAAAAGAAAAGAGATAGAGAGAGAGAGAAGGGGAGGAAGGAAGGACAGGACAGGGAGAGGGTAGAATAAGAGAACAAGGAAGGGGAGGGAAGAACGAGAGAAAGAAATAGGGAGAGGGAGGAACAATTGAAAAGATGAACGCAGGAAGAGGAGAAAGTAGGGGAGAGAGAGAGAGAGAGAAAGAGAAAGGGAGTGGGGGATTAAGAGAGGGTGGCAAACCAATCGTGCTGTATTGTGTGTGAGAAAAACAACAACGAAGGTGGGAGGAGAGGTGGAAAAGAAGAAAGAGGATCAAAGAAATAGAAAGTGACAATATCTTGCATTTTGTTTTTATCAATGAAAAAGATGAGAGGGGAGGGGGGAGAAGGGAGGGAGGGGGGAGAAGGGAGGGAGGGAGGAGAAGGGAGGGTGGGGGAAGGGAGGGAGGGGGAGAAGGGAGGGAGGGGGGAGAAGGGAGGGAGGGGGAGAAGGGAAGGAGGGGGGAGAAGGGAGGGAGGGGGAGAAGGGGGGGAGGGGGGAGAAGGGAGGGAGGGGGGGAGAAGGGAGGGAGGGGGGAGAAGGGAGGGATGGGGGAGAAGGGGGGGAGGGAGGGAGGGGGAGGGGCAAGAATATGAATAAGACAAAAGCAGAGACAAGAATGGTTAAAAGGAGCATGTCACCCACACGTCACACCACCACCCACATGTCGAACTGCCACCCACACGTCACACCACCACCCACATGTCGAACTGCCACCCACACGTCACACCACCACCCACATGTCGAACTGCCACCCACACGTCACACTGCCACCCACACGTCACACTGCCACCCACACGTCAAACTGCCACCCACACGTCATACCACCCACACGTCACACTGCCACCCACACGGCACACCACCACCCACATGTCGCACTGCCACCCACACGTCACACTGCCACCCACACGTCACACCACCACCACCCACATGTCGCACTGCCACCCACACGTCGCACTGCCACCCACACGTCACACCATCACCCACATTTACTGCCACCCATACGTCACACTACCACCCACACGTCACACCACTACCCACATGTCGCACTGCCACCCACACGTCACACTGCCACCCACACGTCACACCACCACCCACACGTCACACCCACACGTCACACCACCACCCACATGTCTCACTGCCACCCACGTCACACCACCCACATGTCGCACTGCCATCCACACGTCTGCCACCCACACGTCACACCACCACCCACATGTCGCACTGCCACCCACACGCCACACTGCCACCCACACGTCACACCACCACCCACATGTCACACTGCCACCCACACGTCACACCACATACCCGTCACACTGCCACCCACACGTCACACCACCTACCCGTCACACTGCCACCTACACGTCACACTGCCACCCACACATCACACCACCTACACGTCACACTGCCACCCACACGCCACACCACCTACACGTCACACTGCCACCCACACGTCACACTGCCACCCACACGTCACACCACCCCCCACATGTCGCACTGCCACCCACCCGTCACACTGCCACCCACACGTCACACCACCACCCACATGTCGCACTGCCACCCACACGTCACACTGCCACCCACACGTCACCACCACTCACATGTCGCACTGCCACCCACACGTCACACTGCCACCCACACGCCACACCACCTACATGTCGCACTGCCACCCACACGTCACACTGCCACCCACACGTCACACTGCCACCTACCCGTCACATTGCCACCCACACGTCACACCAACTACCCGTCACACTGCCACCCACACGTCACACCACCTACCCGTCACACTGCCACCTACATGTCACACTGCCACCCACGTCACACCACCTACACGTCACACTGCCACCCACACGTCACACCACCTACCCGTCACACTGCCACCTACACGTCACACTGCCACCCATACGTCACACCACCTACATGTCACACTGCCACCCACACGCCACACCACCTACACGTCACACTGCCACCCACACATACTGCCACCCACACGTCGCACCACCTACCCGTCACACTGCCACCCACACGTCGCACCACCTACCCGTCACACTGCCACCCACACTTGAGCATCAACTCTACAGCTCCACACTGATGGTGATGAATTTCTTCCTAACTGTTGAGTGTATATTTGCAGGTACCGGAACATGACAGTGTTCTCATCCCTGGATTCTGGTACTGGACCTAAATTCTAGTACTGTATGTGGATTCTACTACTATATATGTTGATGGTTGGGTGGGAATGGGTGGTTTTTGATAAGGACCTGCCTTATATGGGCCAGTAGGCCTGCTGCAGTGTTTTGGCGATCAGCGGCCTGGCGGATCGGTCTTTCTGAATTGGTAGGGAAATATTACAGGAATGAGAACCACCACGAACCGCAGTTGTAGTAGAGTTAGAGGTAATTCTGAGCTGTTTGTAGGACGGTTGTAAGATTTACTTGCCACCAGGCTGTTGCTGCTGGAGGCCCGCTGCCCCACATATCCATCACAGCCTGGTTGATTTGGTACCTGGTGAAGATACTTGTCCAGTTTTCTCTTGAAGACTTCTACACTTGTTCCAGCAGTGTTTCTGATATCTTCCGGTAAGATGTTCAATAATCTAGGGCCACGAATGTTGATACAGTGCTCCCTAATTGTGCCTACCACACCCCTGGTTTTCACTGGGTTTATTTTGCCCTTCCTCCCATATCTCTCGCTCCAGTACGTTATAATAGTGTGCAAATTTGGGACCATGCCCTCGAGTACTTTCCAGGTATTTATTGTCTTAAATATGTACTCAAGTGAGTACATATTTAAGACTTGAAGGCGTTCCCAGTAATTTAAATGCTTTACTGGCTCTATGTAGGCCCTAAACGATCTCGGTATTTGTTGAAGCCCTGAGCGGAAAGACAATCAACCTTGGAAGAGTGTAAACCTTAGCAGGTTTCTGTTTCGCAGTCACGTGACTGGACGATAGTACACAAAAGCCGCACACGGGAGAGAAACTTGTGACCAAGTTTCGGTCCGATTTGGACCATTAACTAGTGGTACCTCGATGGTTGTTGCCTACCAGTCTAGGGACTGGTAGGAAAAAGGTTGGTTAAGAGTAACAAGTGAAATAGTTCGTCGCAACTTTCGTGTCACGATGTTACGTTTTCAATTCTTCGGAGTCATTAGTTATGGTGGTCAAGGGTGACCACCCTGAATGTCCGGGACGGGGTCGCGCGCGGAGGAAGAGGAGGCAGGACCCGGGCGACCGTCATCACGTATTACCTGGAGAGGGTTTCGGGGGTCAACGCCCCCGCGGCCCGGTCTGAGACCAGGCCTCCTGGTGAATCAGAGGCTGATCAACCAGGCTGTTACTGCTGGCCGCACGCATGCTGACGTATGAACCACAGCCCGGTTGGTCAGGTACTGACTTCAGGTGCCTGTCCAGTGCTCTCTTGAAGACAGCCAGAGGTCTATTGGTAATTCCCCTTATGTATGCTGGGAGGCAATTGAACAGACTTGGGCCCCGGACACTTATTGTGTTGTCACTGTGTACTCGTGGCACCCCTGCTTTTCATCGGGGAAATGTTGCATCTCCTGCCGAGTCTTTTGCTTTCATATGGAGTGATTTTCGTGTGCAGGTTTGCTACCAATCCCTCCAGGACCTTCCAAGTGTATATTATCACGTATATCTCTCGCCTGCGTTCTAGGGAATGCAGATCAAGGACCTTCAACCGTTCCCAGTAGTTTAGGTGCCTTATCGCACTCATGTGTGCCGTGAAAGTTCTTTGTACACTCTCCAGGTCTGCAATGTCGCCAGCCTTGAAGGGGGGCCGTTAGTGTACAGCAGTATTCCAGCCTAGAGAGCACAAGCGATTTGAAGAGAATCATCATGGGTTTGGCGTCCCTAGTTTTGAAGGTTCTCATTATCCATCCTGTCATTTTCCTAGCGGATGAGGTAGATACATTCTTATGGTCTTTGAAGGCGGGATCCTCTGACATTATCACTCCCAGGTTCTTCACATTACTTTTCCGCTCTATTGTATGGTTAGAATTTGTGGTATACCCTGACACATTTTTAATTTCTTCAAGTTTCCCATATCTGAGTAGTTGAAATTTCTCCTCGTTGAACTTCATATTGTTCTGAGTGGCCCATTCGAAGATTTGCTTGATGTACCGCGCTGAAAATGTTATAAAATGGCCAACCATTTTAAACACTACTACTAATACACCTTGAAGCGTTGAAACGGCGAAACATTGAAACGTTTCACCAATAAAGATACCCAACTGTTGCACATGTGTCTTAATCATCAACGTAGTACCATGTCCAGGGGCAACACAGATGGCTAGTCTTGTCCATGTGGTACCTAGGAGGAACCGTAGGGTGCTTCTGCTCTTATCCTTGTACCATCACTTGTACCATCACTTCTTGAGGAACGTATTAGGCTCCCTCTTGAAGAACTTACCAAATTCACCATTGAAGAAAGCTAAGGGTAGGGTGTAAAAACTAACCCCTCTATCCAGCTCTCCATCTCGCTGTCCCTGGCGAACCATCTAGCTATCCATGACGAACCGTCCATCTATCCCTGGCGAACCATCCTTAACACGGGCCGACACTTTAGACAAGCTGGAGGCGTTATCTCCTGCCCTCCACGGAGCATGTTAGTGCTTTGATGTACCTGACGGTTGGGGTCATACTCCTGTGATGAGCCATGGGCAGCCTCGCTCCTAGGCGCTCGGAGTGACCCTTGCTGCTTGTGCCCATCATGCTCTGACAACTCGGAATTTTGCGAAATAAAGAAGATTGATGGAAGTTTTAAGAAGTTAATTATCTCCGTATTATGCTTGGATAATATTAATTTTTTGTTCCCGGGTCATTATAATGAGATCGCCAGGCCTGGGGGATGCAGGCCCAGGGGAAGACCGGCACTGCGGGTGGCAGGCCCAGGGGAAGAAGCTGGGGAAAGGAATCCTCAAGGGGAGGGGGAGAGAGGAGGGGATAGGAAGGCCTGTGAGGAAGAGGAGGAGAGGTACCCATGGGGACTGGGAGGAGAAATGATCCTTTTGGTAGGGGAGGTAGAGGGACCGAAATGATGGATGAGGGTGTGGGGACCCCTTCAAGGGAAGGTTTTCCATGGGGGAGGCGAGGGAGGAGGAAAGGAAGGTATCCCCATGGGTAAAAAGGTTTGTCTCGCCCCCTCCCCCCCCTCACACCGGGGAGAGTTTAGGTTGCAGGGGAGCAGATAAATATTTTATAAAAATAGTTAAGAAAGACATGTTGAGCTACAAAGTCTCTGCGATAAACACAACTTAAGTCAGCAGATAGTGGAGCCAACAAGACTAGAAAACACACTTGACCTTATTATTATTATTTAATTATTATCACACTGGCCGATTCCCACCAAGGCAGGGTGGCCCGAAAAAGAAAAACTTTCACCATCATTCACTCCATCACTGTCTTGCCAGAAGGGTGCTTTACACTACAGTTTTTAAACTGCAACATTAACACCCTAACACCCCTCCTTATCTTCACAAATAATGAAGACCTGGTAAGAGACAATATCAAAAACAACTAATTCCGATCACAATCTAATCGAAGTCCAGACTTACATGCACAGGAGTCCTGATCAGCAAAATGCATGTGCTGTGAAGGTGTCTTCACAAAATACAGCTTCAACAACAAGAACATCAACTGGGACCAGGTAAACCATGTCTTAAATGAAACATGTTGGGAAGATATCTTAAATGACATGGATCCAACTTCCTGGCAGCTGAAGCATGTTCTAGGCATATTCCCCTACGAAAGAAGAAGAGCAGGAGTAAACTGGAGAAAGAAAGACGCTCCCTCTACAGAAGACGACGAAGAATCACCGAGCTCCTCGGGAAGGCCAGAATATCTGATACACTGAAGGAGGCACTGACCAGGGAAGTGGAAACTATAAGAAGTTAAAGGACTCTTACAGGAACCAGGAGAGACAGGAGGAGCTTAAAGCTATTAGTGAAATTGAAAGAAATTCGAAATATTTCTTTTCATATGCCAAAAACAAGGCAAATACCACTTCTAGTATCGGGCCCTTACTCAGACAGGATGGGACTTGCACAGATGACAACAAGGAAATGAGGAAATACTGAAATCCCAGTACGACTCTGTGTTTAGTGAGCCACTAATCAGTCTGAGGATCGACGACCCAAATGATTTCTTCATGAATGAGCCTCAAAATTCCATAAATGTATGCCAGATTTCCGACATTACCGTAACTCCGATAGACTTTGGAAAAGCCATTGACAACATACCAATGCACTCAGCCCCAGGCCCAGACTCGTGGAACTCTGTGTTCATTAAGAACTTCAAGAAACCCCTCTCACGTGCCGTAAGTACACTATGGAGAAGGATCTTGGGCATGGGTGAAATTCCACTGTCACTTAAAACAACGGATATACACAAATAACCCGCACATAAAAGAGAGAAGCTTACGACGACGTTTCGGTCCGACTTGGACCATTGACAAAGTCACACTAACAGAGGTGGAGCAGGACGGCTATATATAAGCAGGAAGAGGTGGAGGTAGTAGTAGTAGTAGTAGTACAAGAATTGTATATAATACCGACAGGATGAAATGACACATGCACGACACCCGGGCATCCCCACCGTAGACGTTTCGCCATCCAGCCAGTCACTGGATGGCGAAACGTCCACAACAAAGACAACCAGACGCCGCACATGTCTTAATTTCATCAGTAGTTGTAGTAGAAGAAGAAGAGGTAGTAGTAGTGGTAGTGGTAGAAGTGGGAAATAAGGAAGACGAGCCAGTCAAATACAAAGGAAGGGGAGCACTGCAAGAGAGCTAGAAACCCTCTTCTTCTTCTACTACAACTACTGATGAAATTAAGACACATGTGCGGCGTCTGGTTGTCTTTGTTGTGGACGTTTCGCCATCCAGTGGCTGGCTGGATGGCGAAACGTCTACGGTGGGTATGCCCGGGTGTTGTGCATGTGTCATTTCATCCTGTCGGTATTATATACAATTCTTGTACTACTACTACTACTACCTCCACCTCTTCCTGCCTATATATAGCCGTCCTGCTCCACCTCTGTTAGTGTGACTTTGTCAATGGTCCAAGTCGGACCGAAACGTCGTCGTAAGCTTCTCTCTTTTATGTGCGGGTTATTTGTGTATCTTTCCAGTCACGGTATTGTGCCTTTTTGTTATTTATCAACGGATATAGCCCCACTCCATAAAGGTGGCAGCAAAGCATTAGCTAAGAACTATAGACCAATATCTCTAACGTCCCACATAAAAATCTATGAAAGAGTGCTAAGAAGCAGGATTGCAAACCACCTGGATTCCCAAAAACTGCACAATCCAGGGCAACGTGTGTTCAGGGCAAGTCCCTCCTGCCTCTCACAACTGGATCACTATGATATGTCCTTGGATGCACTGGAAGAAAATCAGAATGCAGATGTAATATACACAGACTTTGCAAAAGCGTTTGACAAGTGCGATCATGGCGTAATAGCGCACAAAATACGTGCTAAAGAAATAACTGGCAAAGTGAGGAGATGGATCATCAACTTCCTAAGCAATCGAACACAAAGAGTAATGGTCAACAGAGTTAAATCGGAGGCTGCCATAGTGAAGAGCTCTGTTCCACAAGGCACAGTACTCGCCCCCATCCTATTCCTCATCCTCATATCACCACAGCACCGTATCATCCTTTGCGGATGATACTAGGATCTGCATGAGGCTGTCATCTATTGAGGACACGGTTAACCTCCAAGAAGATATAAACAAAGTTTTCCAGTGGGCAACGGAAAACAATATGATGCTCAATGAGGACAAATTCCAACTACTCCGTTATGGAAAACTGGAGGAGATAATAACTAGAACAGAGTATACTACAAACTCTGGCCATGCAATAGAGCGGAAAAATAATGTAAGGGACCTGGGAGTGGTAATGTCTGAGGCTCTCACTTTCGAGGATCACAACAGTGCCACGATCACAAGTGCAAAGAAAATGATAGGATGGATAATGAGAACGTTCAAAACGAGAGATGCCAAGCCAATGATGATCCTTTTCAAATCGCTTTTTCTCTCTAGGCTGGAATACTGCTGTACATTAACATCTCCATTCAAAGCAGGTGAAATTGCAGATCTAGAGAGTGTACAGAGATCCTTTACTGCACGTATAAGTTCTGTCAAGCACGGGAACTACTGGGAATGCTTGGAAGCACTTGACTTGTACTCGTTGGAACGCAGGAGAGATATATCATAATCTACACTTGGAAAATCCTGGAAGGAATGGTCCCGAATCTGCACACAGAAATCACTCCCTACGAAAGTAAAGGACTGGGCAGGCGATGTAAAATACCCCCAATTAAACGTAGGGGCGCCATTGGTACACTAAGAGAAAACACCATAAGTATCCGGGGCCCAAGACTGTTCAACAGCCTCCCACCAAGCATAGGAGGAATTACCAATAGGTCTCTGGCTGCCTTCAAGAGAGAGCTGGACAGATACCTAAAGTCAGTGCTGGATCAGCCGGGCTGTGGTTCGTACGTTGGACTGCGTGCGGCCAGAAATAGCAGCCTGGTTGATCAGGCCCTGATCCACCGGGAGGCCTGGTCGTAGACCGAGCCACGGGGGCGTTGATCCCTGGAATGACCTCCAGGTAGGGACCAACACGTTGATGATGCACGCGATCCACCAGACTGTTGGTGCTGGTCTTCACCATTAGTGCTGGTGTGTCACTGAGTTAAGTGGTTAATCCGAGTTGGCGAGGAGAGAGATCATCGGGGTGTGGGATCTAGTGCTGCACTCATATAGGAACAATGAAGGGAGTTAGAAAAGTTGCCCCTTCACGGTAGACGGCGGTGAGAGCCACTCTGCTGCTGTTCCCACCACGACTTCCTCAGCAGATGTAAAGAGTGTAACCAGAGACCTCTGATCTTCTTGACGGCATCTTCTTGCATTTTACATCTTAGAAGATGCCACCTCAAGAAGCTTGTTGTTATGGCTTACTACTTAACCCCCCCCCCCCCGTCATTCTTCCCTTCCCCGTCTCTTCCCTTCCCCACAACCCTGTACTGTTGTCTGTTGATGGTGACCACATCCTTTTATTGTTGTCTGTTGGTGACCACAACCTTGTACTGTTGTCTGTTGATGGTGACCACATCCTTTTATTGTTGTCTGTTGATGGTGACCACAACCCTGTACTGTTGTATGTTGATGGTGATCACAACCCTGTACTGTTGTCTGTTGATGGTGACCACAACCCTGTACTGTTGTCTGTTGATGGTGACCACAACCCTGTACTGTTGTCTGTTGATGGTGACCACAACCCTGTACTGTTGTATGTTGGTGACCACAACCTTGTACTGTTGTCTGTTGATGGTGACCACAACCCTGTACTGTTGTCTGTTGATGGTGACCACAACCCTGTATTGTTGTCTGTTGAAAGTTATGCACGTTAAGTGTAGCGCCTAGGTGCTACCTGATGGTGCTACCTGATGATGCTACCTGATGGTGCTACCTGATGATGCTACCTGATGGTGCTACCTGATGGAGCTACATGATAGTGCTTCCTCATGATGCTACCTGATAGTGCTACGTGATAGTGCTTCCTCATGATGCTACCTGATGGTGCTACGTGATAGTGCTTCCTCATGATGCTACCTGATAGTGCTACGTGATAGTGCTTCCTCATGATGCTACCTGATGGTGCTACCGACGGTGCTACTTGACGGTGCTACCTACCTGATGGTGCTACTTGACGGTGCTATCTGATAGCGCAGAAAGGCGCACATTTTGTGTATTTTACACTTAACAAAATCTGGGGGAAATTATGTGTAGCGGTGGACTGGTACGTTGTATTCTGATGATAGGTAGTTGGGGGGTCTTGTTATGGGGAGGTGGGGTGTGTGTGATGGGGAGGTGAGGGGGTCTTGTGATGGTGAGGTATGGCGTGTGTTGCGATGGGAAGGTGGGATGTGTTGTGATGGGGAAGTGAGGTGGTGTTGTGATGGGGAGGTGAGGTGGTGGTGTGATGGGGAGGTGAGGTGGTGTTGTGATGGGGAGGCGAGGTGGCATTGTGATGGGCAGGTGAGAGGGTGCTGTGATGGGGAGGTAGGGTGTGTTGTGATGGGGTGATGGGTGTTGTGATGGGGAGGTGGGGTGTGTGTTGTGATGGGGAGGTAGGGTGTGTGTTTTGATGGGGTAGGAGGTGGGGTGTGTGTTTTGATGGGGTAGGAGGTAGGGTGTGTTGTGATGGGGAGGAAGAGGAGGTATGTACCGGGTGTAAAAATACAGAGGAAGTCTTTTTGGCGACATAGCCAAAGAATTCCCCTCGGAATCGACCCCAGGTAAATTCCCTGCCCCGTAACCGGTTCAGAACTTGCCTGTAATCTACCTGGCGAATCTCTCTCATCTAAGTTATAATCTTCAACCTACCATTGTCTCCCACCTTCCCCAAGGTAGTCTTCAACTCTCTTCCCCCTACCCAGGTAGTCTTCAACTCCCTTCCCCCTCCCCAGGTAGTCTTCAACTCTCTTCCCCCTCCCAAGGTAGTCTTCAACTCTCTTCCCCCTCCCAAGGTAGTCTTCAACTCTCTTCCCCCTCCCAAGGTAGTCTTCAACACTCTTCCCCCTCCCAAGGTAGTCTTCAACACTCTTCCCCCCCCCCACTATCTCTTAATTATCTATGGCCTTGAAGTGAGGAAATTGTAAATGTTTTTTTCTTTGTTTCTAAAAAGTTGAAAAGTCTTTTAATGTACCCCTGCTTTATATTGTACCCCTGCTTTATATTGTACCCCTGCTTTATATTGTACCCCTGCTTTATATTGTACCCCTGCTTTATATTGTACCCCTGCTTTATATTGTACCCCTGCTTTATATTGTACCCCTGCTTTATATTGTACCCCTGCTTTATATTGTACCCCTGCTTTATATTGTACCCCTGCTTTATATTGTACCCCTGCTTTATATTGTACCCCTGCTTTATATTGTACCCCTGCTTTATATTGTACCCCTGCTTTATATTGTACCCCTGCTTTATATTGTACCCCTGCTTTATATTGTACCCCTGCTTTATATTGTACCCCTGCTTTATATTGTACCCCTGCTTTATATTGTACCCCTGCTTTATATTGTGCCCCTGCTTTATATTGTGCCCCTGCTTTATATTGTACCCCTGTTTTATATTGTACCCCTGCTTTATATTGTACCCCTGCTTTTTATTATACCCCTGCTTTATATTGTACCCCTGCTTTATATTGTAAAGTGCACTTAATGCACCCCTGCTTTATATTGTAGAGTTAGCGCACTTAATGCACCCCTGCTTTATATTGTAGAGTTAGTGCACTTAGTGCACCCCTGCTTTATATTGTAGAGTTAGTGCACTTAATGTACCCCTGCTTTATATTAAGTTAGTGCACTTAATGTACCCCTGCTTTATATTGTACCCCTTCTTTATATTGTAGAGTTAGTGCACTTAGTGCACCCCTGCTTTATATTGTAGAGTTTGCGCACTTAATATACCCCTGCTTTATATTGTACCCCTGCTTTATATTGTACCCCTGCTTTATATTGTAGAGTGCACTTAGTGCACCCCTGCTTTATATTGTAGAGTTAGTGCACTTAGTGCACCCCTGCTTTATATTGTTAAGTTAGTGCACTTAGTGCACCCCTGCTTTATATTGTTAAGTTAGTGCACTTAGTGCACCCCTGCTTTATATTGTTAAGTT
Source organism: Cherax quadricarinatus (assembly GCF_038502225.1). Taxonomy (NCBI): domain Eukaryota; kingdom Metazoa; phylum Arthropoda; class Malacostraca; order Decapoda; family Parastacidae; genus Cherax; species Cherax quadricarinatus. The sequence continues at coordinate 28,879,804 of NC_091305.1, forward strand.
AGTGCACTTAATGCACCCCTGCTTTATATTGTTAAGTTAGTGCACTTAGTGCACCCCTGCTTTATATTGTTAAGTTAGTGCACTTAGTGCACCCCTGCTTTATATTGTTAAGTTAGTGCACTTAGTGCACCCCTGCTTTATATTGTTAAGTTAGTGCACTTAATGGGGTCATGAAGTCTACCTCCTTCCCAAAATGTGTAGATGCTCACACAAGTAGGTAGAGACGAGAAGGAAGGAAAGAAGGAAGGAAGGATGGAAGGTCAGAAGGGACGAGTTTAGTCTCTTTCTCATTTATTTAAGTTTAAGACTTAAAATTTATACAGTCATTGGCTCATCAAACGCGAACTCCCGTCATGATGGTTTACCATCAACGGTGGAGGGGGTTGTGAAACTAACATGGGAGGGGGAGGCATATATGTATATGGGAAAGACAGAAGAGGACTTGGAAGACCTCATCGAGACTGCCAGCCGACAAGAACTACTTGAAAGAGCAAAAAAAGCACAATACCGTGACTGGAACAATATACAAATAACCCTAGCATAGGAGAGAGAAGTTTATTACGCCAGTATATACTGTCTCCCTCACCCTTGTGTGTTAGTGTGACTTGTAAATGGTCCAGGTCAGACCCAAATGTCATCATAAGCTTCTCTTTCCTATGTGCGAGTTATTTGTGTATCTACTTCTATCTGGATTAAAGACCATGATGTAATATCCGTGTGTGAGAGGGGATAGAGAGAGAAAGAGAGAGCGGGGGAAAAGGAGGGTAGTGAGGGAAAGGGGGAGCTGGGGAGGATATGGGAAACGGGGGGATGGAGGCTACAGGCAACATTATGTCAGTGTTAACGGAACGAGGAACTTGCAACCCAAAAACCTTTAGCAAGTTGAACACCGCAGCAACAGCCGTTACAGCACACCGCACTCCAGGTTACCTGGGAAATTAGGAGACAACGAAAGGAGGGAGGAACGGAAGGGAGGCGAGAAGAGAGGGGGGGATGGGAGGGAAAGGGAGGGAAGCAAAAGTTGGAGAAGGTCAGTGTGAAGGACCTGGAAGAATGAAGAAGGAAAAAATAAAATTGGTTATATGAAACGAGTGAAAAATATTGTTTTTATTAAAGAACTGTAATACATCAACAATTGTGCTCCTGTTGTGATAGTTACGTAGAGGTAACACCAGCAGTGAACTACTGTAATAGTTACGTAGAGGTAACACCAGCAGTGAACTACTGTAATAGTTACGTAGAGGTAACACCAGCAGTGAACTACTGTAATAGTTACGTAGAGGTAACACCAGCAGTGAACTACTGTAATAGTTACGTAGAGGTAACACCAGCAGTGAACTACTGTAATAGTTACGTAGAGGTAACACCAGCAGTGAACTACTGTAATAGTTACGTAGAGGTAACACCAGCAGTGAACTACTGTAATAGTTACGTAGAGGTAACACCAGCAGTGAACTACTGTAATAGTTACGTAGAGGTAACACCAGCAGTGAACTACTGTAATAGTTACGTAGAGGTAACACCAGCAGTGAACTACTGTAATAGTTACGTAGAGGTAACACCAGCAGTGAACTACTGTAATAGTTACGTAGAGGTAACACCAGCAGTGAACTACTGTAATAGTTACGTAGAGGTAACACCAGCAGTGAACTACTGTAATAGTTACGTAGAGGTAACACCAGCAGTGAACTACTGTAATAGTTACTAGAGGTAACACCAGCAGTGAACTACTGTAATAGTTACGTAGAGGTAACACCAGCAGTGAACTACTGTAATAGAAGTCACTCTTGGCGGAACGTTTCCTCTAAAGTCCTGAACTGTACATGTGTCATTTTCCATACACTTCTCTACGAGTTACATAGTGGCAACAAAAGCTAGTTGTTTTTCCTGTGCTATCCCATCATACAGGACGAGTTTCATACATGATATGACTGAGTCTGAGGCGAGTCTTCACTAGGGCGACGAGGTTATCGTCACGTATTCAGCTATGGCTGGAATGTACGAAATGCCTTCATGTGGAAGGAGTGAAGGGAGGGGTGGTAGTGGCTTGTGAGAGGTCAGGATGTGACGGGGCTGCCATCACCTGACCCGTGACGCTCCCTGCCAACAGCTCCCTGTTGTGTGTGCTGAGTGCAGCGGTGGGTGCTTCCTGCGCTGGAATTCATTAGGGTCCCTGTAGTCGGGTACTTGCTGTGTATTCGACTCGCGCAGTACAAAACCAAGTTTCTGTACGTCATCGAAGCCAGAACTTTGGACAGCTTTAAATATAAGAGTGAGTTATGAGTTAGGATCTGCCTAACATAGGCCAGTAGGCCTCAATCAGGCCTTCCAGTGGGCCACTGACAATATAATGCTCAGCGAGGACAAAATTCAGTTACCCCACCATGGAAAAAAATGAGAAATTAAAAACTGGATCAGAATAAAATTCAAACTGGAATCAGTCAATAGAGCGGAAGTTGATTGTGAGAGACTCTTGAGCGACAACGTCAAGGAATCTCATATTCAAGGAGTATAACACATTGGGGGTTGGGAGGGGGTAATGGTGGTGGGGGTTGGGAGGGGGTAATGGTGGTGTGGGTTGGGAGGGGGTAATGGTGGTGGGGGTTGGGAGGGGATAATGATTAACTGTTTTAGTCAGGTAGCAACAGTCTGGTTGATCGAACGACTGACAGTGAGGTATTGCTCCCAGGCCTAGCTGGGAGAGTAGAAAAATGCTAAACACCCAGCCAAGTTGAACAACGACCAGCCAAGTCGAACAACAACCAGCCAAGTCGAACAACAACCAGCCAAGGTAAACAACGACCAGCCAAGTTGAACAACGACCAGCCAAGTCGAACAACAACCAGCCAAGGTAAACAACGACCAGCCAAGTTGAACAACGACCAGCCAAGTCGAACAACAACCAGCCAAGGTAAACAACGACCAGCCAAGTTGAACAATGACCAGCCAAGGTAAACAACGACCAGCCAAGTTGAAAAACGACCAGCCAAGTCGAACAACAACCAGCCAAGGTAAACAACGACCAGCCAAGTTGAACAACGACCAGCCAAATCGAACAACAACCAGCCAAGGTAAACAACGACCAGCCAAGTTGAACAACGACTAGCCAAGTCGAACAACAACCAGCCAAGGTAAACAACGACCAGCCAAGTTGAACAACGACCAGCCAAGTCGAACAACAACCAGCCAAGGTAAACAACGACCAGCCAAGTTGAACAACGACCAGCCAAGTCGAACAACAACCAGCCAAGGTAAACAACGACCAGCCAAGTTGAACAACGACCAGCCAAGTTGAACAACGACCAGCCAAGCTAAATAAAGCTGACTTAAGCTATAAAAGCAACAAGGCCAGTTAAACAAGTGTTATAGCGTCATTCCTAGCACACGCACGTAACCAGAAGACACAAAAAAAGGTCTTTACAGCAAGTGCAGCGACAATTAACACTGAAAGCAAGGAAAAAAATAGAGGGAAAAAAGCTTTTCATAGTTGTGGAAGCAACAGATGTTAATCACGCACACAGGTGAGGAACCTTCGTACCCGCGTCCCCTGCCCTGACGAGGACCTGTACCGGCTTATCCTGCCTTCCATCCTGCATGCTTAGTCTGTCCTGTCATCCATCCTACATGCTTGGTCTATCCTTCCATCCTTATTGCAGCCTCGATCAACAGCAGGGGCCACCGCCCCCGCAGCCGGGTCCTAGCTCAGGGCCTCTTCGTTGATTGACTAATTAGTTAGGCTGTTGATGCTGTCCGCACGCAGCCCAGCGCAGGCACGACGACCTGGCTGATCAGGAACCAGAGGACCAGTTCCCAAGAGGACTATCACTCTTTAAGAGACCGTGGGAAGTACAGGGTAGTTAGTAGCCTGGGTAGATCTATAACTCTAACGTTGATAAGCGTATCTAAGAAGCATCTTGCAGAGGGAAGAGACTGATGTTGCAGTAGCCAGACTTAGGCTTAATAACGAGTACCTCTGGCAGTTTACAGACGCACAGACGATGATCAGACTAAATACAAAGTATGTGGTCAGCCTTATGGTCAGTCTGTTGGACACTTGTGTGCTTAATTGTCCACTTAAGAATATAAGAATGAAGGAACACTACAGCGCTACCATTGATCCATGCTAGTCAGGTCCATCTCACACCTCTGCACACCCACTCGTATACCCGTCGAACCTATATTTAAAACTACCTAAAGCTCTCGCCCCCATGACGCTACCTAGGAGTGTTTCACTCCTCTACAACTAATGTTTCCCCTATATTCTAAATCGAAATTCGTCCGACTTAAACTCATTACTGCGAGTCCTGTAGAGATACAGTGTACTATAGTATGTAATATGTCAAGGTATTTTATGAATGACATCACGAGGAAGAGGAAAGCTGAGAAGGTTGGAAAGCAGAGCTGGAAGAGGGTAGGTGTATGAGAGAGGGAACCATTACCACCCTCACCCACACCATCAAAACCATCGCGTCCTCAGCAACATAACTCAGACCTGGGAGCAACTTTTTGCTTGGAACCACAACTGGAAGAATGATGCAGCCTGTCTGGGGGGACACCGCCATTTTGTTTCCAGTGGGTTGAGTGCTAGTGGATGCCATGGTGGAGCCATGTTAGGCAGTTGTTGCAGTGCCATATTAGGCGATTGAAGTGCCATGTTAGGCAGTTGTTGCGGTGCCATGTTAGGCAGTTGTTGCAATGCCATGTTAGGCAGTTGTTGCAATGCCGTGTTAGGAAGTTGTTGCAGTGCCATGTTAGGCAGTTGTCGAAATGCCATGTTAGGCACTTGTAGTGCCATGTTATGCAGTTGCTCCAGTACCATGTTAGTTGTTCCAGTGCCATGTCATGCAGTTGTTGCAGTGCTTTGTTGCAGTATCATGTTAGGTGTTTCTAAATGTCGTACTGATGACCATTGTGAGGAAAGGACAGGTTTCAAAACAAGCTTTTGTTGGTAAATATGGTAGTAAGTGAACTGGAGGGTGGTTGCTACAGTCATTAGTGTAGATGGTGGTAAGTGAACTGGAGGGTGGTTGCTACAGTCATTAGTGTAGATGGTGGTAAGTGAACTGGAGGGTGGTTGCTACAGTCATTAGTGTGGATGGCGGTAGGTGAACTGGAGGGTGGTTGCTACAGTCATTAGTGTAGATGGTGGTAAGTGAACTGGAGGGTGGTTGCTACAGTCATTAGTGTAGATGGTGGTAGGTGAACTGGAGGGTGGTTGCTACAGTCATTAGTGTAGATGGTGGTAGGTGAACTGGAGGGTGGTTGCTACAGTCATTAGTGTAGATGGTGGTAGGTGAACTGGAGGGTGGTTGCTACAGTCATTAGTGTAGATGGTGGTAGGTGAACTGGAGGGTGGTTGCTACAGTCATTAGTGTAGATGGTGGTAGGTGAACTGGAGGGTGGTTGCTACAGTCATTAATGTAGATGGTGGTAGGTGAACTGGAGAGTGGTTGCTACAGTCATTAATGTAGATGGTGGTAGGTGAACTGGAGGGTGGTTGCTACAGTCATTAGTGTAGATGGTGGTAGGTGAACTGGAGGGTGGTTGCTACAGTCATTAGTGTAGATGGTGGTAGGTGAACTGGGATAGACAAGATATCAGAAACAATACTGGGACAAGTGTAGAAGTCTTCAGGAGGAACGTGGACAAGTACCTCTGCCAATAAGTGGATCAGCTAGGCTCTGATGAATATGTTGGCCAACGGACCGCCAACAGCAACAGCCGAGCCTGGCCCAAGGCCGGGCTCTAGGAGTAGAGACAAAAAATCTTGAAACCCGTCGCAAGTATAGTATAGGAAGGGGAAAGAACAGAGAGAGAGAGAATGAGAGAGAGAGATAGAGAGAATGAGAGAGAGAGAGAGAGACTGAAATTAAAGAAAGTAGTTAAAATATGCCCTAATTAGAAGGGGGGGGGGATGCTATACTATGCATTTAAGACTTGAGAATATAGAGGAGGGAAGGATATAAGAGAAAATGTAGGAGGGGATCAGAAAGGATAATAGAAAACGAAAACTACGAAAAATTAAAAATGTAGAAAATTGGAGGAGGAGTTTAAGAGGTGAACAACGATCATTATGTGTGATGAACACTGTGATGAACACTGTGATGAACACTGTGATGAACACTGTGATGAACACTGTGTGATGAACACTGTGATGAACACTGTGTGATGAACACTGTGATGAACACTGTGATGAACACTGTGATGAACACTGTGATGAACACTGTGTGATGAACACTGTGTGATGAACACTGTGTGATGAACACTGTGTGATGAACACTGTGTGATGAACACTGTGTGATGAACACTGTGTGATGAACACTGTGATGAACACTGTGTGATGAACACTGTGTGATGAACACTGTGATGAACACTGTGTGATGAACACTGTGTGATGAACACTGTGATGAACACTGTGATGAACACTGTGATGAACACTGTGTGATGAACACTGTGTGATGAACACTGTGATGAACACTGTGTGATGAACACTGTGTGATGAACACTGTGATGAACACTGTGATGAACACTGTGATGAACACTGTGTGATGAACACTGTGATGAACACTGTGATGAACACTGTGTGATGAACACTGTGTGATGAACACTGTGAACACTGTGATGAACACTGTGTGATGAACACTGTGATGAACACTGTGATGAACACTGTGATGAACACTGTGTGTGTGATGAACACTGTGATGAACACTGTGTGATGAACACTGTGTGATGAACACTGTGATGAACACTGTGTGTGTGATGAACACTGTGATGAACACTGTGTGTGATGAACACTGTGATGAACACTGTGATGAACACTGTGATGAACACTGTGTGATGAACACTGTGATGAACACTGTGATGAACACTGATGAACACTGTGTGATGAACACTGTGATGAACACTGTGATGAACACTGTGTGTGTGATGAACACTGTGATGAACACTGTGATGAACACTGTGTGTGATGAACACTGTGATGAACACTGTGATGAACACTGTGTGATGAACACTGTGATGAACACTGTGATGAACACTGTGATGAACACTGTGATGAACACTGCCAGTGTGTGTGAGATGAACACTGCCAGTATGTGTGATGAACACTGTGATGAATACTGCCAGTGTGTGCGATGAACGCTGTGTATGTGTGATGAACACTGCCAGTGTGTGCGATGAACACTGTGTGTGTGATGAACACTGCCAGTGTGTGCGATGAACACTGTGTGTGTGATGAACACTGCCAGTGTGTGTGATGAACACTGTGATGAATACTGCCAGTGTGTGCGATGAACGCTGTGTATGTGTGATGAACACTGCCAGTGTGTGCGATGAACGCTGTGTGTGTGTGATGAACACTGCCAGTGTGTGCGATGAACACTGTGTGTGATGAACACTGCCAGTGTGTGCGATGAACACTGTGTGTGATGAACACTGTGTGTGCGATGAACACTGTGATGAATACTGCCAGTGTGTGCGATGAACACTGTGTGTGATGAACACTGTGTGTGTGATGAACACTGTGATGAATACTGCCAGTGTGTGCGATGAACGCTGTGTGTGATGAACACTGCCAGTGTGTGCGATGAACGCTGTGTATGTGATGAACACTGCCAGTGTGTGCGATGAACACTGTGTGTGCGATGAACACTGCCAGTGTGTGCGATGAACACTGTGTGTGATGAACACTGTGTGTGTGATGAACACTGTGATGAATACTGCCAGTGTGTGCGATGAACGCTGTGTGTGATGAACACTGCCAGTGTGTGCGATGAACATTGTGTGATGAACACTGTGTGTGTGATGAACACTGCCAGTGTGTGCGATGAACACTGTGTGCGATGAACACTGCCAGTGTGTGTGATGAACACTGTGTGATGAACACTGTGTGTGCGATGAACACTGTGTGTGCGATGAACACTGCCAGTGTGTGTGATGAACACTGTGTGTGCGATGAACACTGCCAGTGTGTGTGTGTGATGAACACTGTCAGTGTGTGTGGGATGAACACTGTCAGTGTGTGTGATGAACACTGTCAGTGTGTGTGTGTGTGATGAACACTGCCAGTGTGTGTGATGAACACTGCCAGTGTGTGTGATGAACACTGTCAGTGTGTGTGTGTGAACACTGATGAACTCTGTCAGATTAAGAGTCAATGGGACCAGATGAACAACAGTCACTGAACCATTTTCAGTCACAAACGACTTGAAAATGGTACAGAATGACCCGAAACATCAGCTAGTTCCCTTCGCTCTGGAAATGCGGGTTGTGTTTATTAGAGAGAGAGAGAGAGAGAGAGAGAGAGAGAGAGAGAGGGAATGATGGCCTACTGTATCCTTACCTGTAATCATTTCCGGGACTCGGTCCCAGACCAGGCCTCCTGTTTGATGTCCTGATTAATCAGGTTGTTGATGCTAGCAGAATCACAGCCCGGGGCTGATCAGGAACAGCAAATTAATTTCCCTGAGTACAAGCATGACCGTACTGAGGTGTCGTCTCCTGTATCAACTGGACCTGTTCACGAACACTTCAACCAGGAGGCCGGAAGAGATTGGATGCTGGAGGAGGAGGTTGGATGCTGGAGGAGGCTGGATGCTGGGGGGAGATTGGATGCTGGAGGAGGTTGGATACTGGAGGAGATTAGAGGCTGGAGGAAATTGGATGCTGGAGGAGATCGGATGCTGGAGGAGATCGGATGCTGGAGTAGGGTGGATGAAATTGGATATTGGAGGAGGAAGAGGTAATTGGGAGGCCGGTCATTAATAGGTGTTGATGGACAATTATGCAAATTGACTCTGCTAATAGGTGATTATTGCTGGGTGGGAAGAGCCAGCCCTATTTTCATGTTCTAATTGCAGATGTGATAACCACTAATTGTCGAGGGGGTCATTATATTCACGGGGAGGGGGGCGATGAACCCGTAGGGGATCGTGCAGTACCTGGGAAGGAAGGGAGGTGAGAGGGAGGTCTGGTAGAGGAGCTCCACTCACCGGGATCAAGAACTCCTCAGCAGCATCATGGCAGATTAAGATGACGGGACAGTATATGCAGTGGGAGACCTAATTTTGGCAGTGCGAGACCAGTTTTTGTCAGTGGTAGACCTATTTTTTGTCAGACCAATTTTGTCAGTGGCAGGCCTATTTTTTCTCAGTGGGAAACCTATTTTATTTGCCCCTGGGAGAATTGTTTTGCCACTGGGGACACCTATTTTGTCATCAGTGGGGAGACTTACTTTCAGCGGGAGATTTGTTTTATTGTCAGTAAAGTGATAGTAATAATTAAAAACTCGTCTTCACGTGAGATACGACCTTTTATTTTTTTTTTAAATCTTGTGGGAACTTAAGTTTGTGATCGTGCGTCGAGTGGTGACCTTCGGTGCGTTTGTGTGTTACGTGCGTTTGTGAGTTGTTACGTGCGTGACTGTGCTGTTACGTGCGTGACTGTGCTGTTACGTGCGTGATTGTGCTGTTGCGTGCGTGACTGTGCTGTTACGTGCTTGAGTGTGCTGTTACGTGCGTGACTGTGCTGTTGCGTGCGTGACTGTGCTGTTACGTGCTTGAGTGTGCTGTTGCGTGCGTGACTGTGCTGTTACGTGCTTGAGTGTGCTGTTGCGTGCGTGACTGTGCTGTTACGTGCTTGAGTGTGCTGTTGCGTGCGTGACTGTGCTGTTACGTGCTTGAGTGTGCTGTTACGTGCGTGACTGTGCTGTTGCGTGCGTGACTGTGCTGTTACGTGCTTGAGTGTGCTGTTGCGTGCGTGACTGTGCTGTTACGTGCTTGAGTGTGCTGTTGCGTGCGTGACTGTGCTGTTTTTGTTCCTTTATGACCGTGTTTTTTGTATCGATACAATAAATAACAGATTACGTTTTTCCTTGGAAACGTTTGTTCATATACGCTAGTCACTCTTAGTGACTGATCTTTTCTCTTCCCAGTTCCTTTCTTGCGTCCTCTTTTCTTCCCCCTCGCTCCTTCCCATTCTTTCCTTCTCTTCCTCCTCCTTACTTTTCTTACTATTTTCCTCCCCGCCTTCTCCCCCTTCTTCCTCCCAGCCTTCTCTTCTCTCTTCCTGACAGCCTTATCTTCCTCCCAGCCTTCTCTTCCCTCTTCCTCCCACCTTTCTCTTCCCTCTTCCTCCCAGCCTTCTCTTCCCTCTTCCTCCCAGCCTTCTCTTCCCTCTTCCTCCCAGCCTTCTCTCCCCTCTTCCTCCCAGCCTTCTCTCCCCTCTTCCTCCCAGCCTTCTCTCCCCTCTTCCTCCCAGCCTTCTCTCCCCTCTTCCTCCCAGCCTTCTCTCCCCTCTTCCTCCCAGCCTTCTCTCCCCTCTTCCTCCCAGCCTTCTCTCCCCTCTTCCTCACTGCCTTCTCTCCCCTCTTCCTCCCTGCCTTCTCTCTCCTCTTCCTCCCTCTTTTTCCTCTTCCCTTTTTCTCCTCTTCACTCTTTCTCTTCTCCCCTTTTCATTCTTATCTCCCATCACTGCTGCCTGTGGTTCACCATATGGAAATCACACAGCCATCTGGGAAAATGCATGCAAATGTGTGTGTGTGTGTGTGTGTGTGTGTGTGTGTGCGTGTGCGCGTGTGTGTGTGTGTGTGTGTGTGTGCGTGTGCGCGTGTGTGTGTGCGCGTGTGTGTGCGCGTGTGTGTGCGCGTGTGTGCGCGCGTGTGTGCGCGCGTGTGTGCGTGTTCTCACAGATTTGTACTCAGGCTGTGTTTGCCGGGGGTCGGGACTCAGCTCCTGGCCCAGGCTCCTGAACTACCTTGATGGGCATTACTGATTTCTGTCCTCTCTGCTCTCATCATATCTACTCTTGAAGCTGTATTTAAATTTGCCGCCACCACCACCACTGCTGCTACTGCAGCTTCCGCCTGTGTCCCCTTGATCCTGTTCCTCGTAATTCAGGCAGTCTGTCCCTTTCTGCCCTATAATTTCCCCTTAGTCTGTCCCTTTCCTCTTTATCACTTCTCCTTAGTCTGTCCCTTTCTGCCCAGTCATTTCCCCCTATTTTGTCCCTTTCTACTCTTATAGTTTCACCTTTTAAATTATTTCGTGTCGTAATCATGTCTTCCCTTGTCCTTCTATCCCTAAAATCGGCAGGTTAGATTCTTTCAGCTGCGCTGCATGACCCTTGTAGGTTTAGCGCTTCAGTTTTAATATAATGATAGATTCTTTCAACCTCATAATGTATTCCTCTCAACTCTCCCTCAACCATCCTCCTCTCCCATTCTCTTCGCTTTAGTCGCTGGTTGACCCATCAACCAGCAGAGAAGCCTGACCCTCAGTCTGTGGCGGTAGTAATACCCTCGAAACAGTTCACAGGTATATCACAAGTCATACGTAGCTACAAGGAGTTCTTGTTGTCTCTTGTCTCTCTCTCCTTTTTTTCTTTCTCTTTTTTCTCTCTTTTCTCTCTTCTCTCTCTCCTCTTTTTCTTCTCTCTCCTCTCTCTCTTCTCTCTCTCTTCTCTTCTCTGTCTCTCTGAACGTCGACACCGTTGTCAATGTGGTGGTGGGTGACTGTGCACATTGTGTGGAGGTGTACAGTGTTTGCTGAGCTCCGTCATGGCCTTCCCTGTCCCTGGCTAGGTCCTTCTGGCCAGGTCCTGCTGGCCAGGATCTACTGGCCCAGGAATCTTCAGTCTGCTGCCAGCAGACATGAGAAATACTACAGGGAAAGAAAACGAAGTTTTCAGGAGGAATTGCAGCCGCTAGCACTAACAGCCTAAATATTAAAATGGTATAAAATACCGACAGGTTGTTAGGTAAGACACACATGCAACATTTAGGTATCTTTATTTCGAAGCGTTTCGCCTACACAGTAGGCTTCTTCAGTCGAACACAGAAAAGTTGAAAGAAGAGACGTGAAGACGAAGTAATCAGTCCATCACCCTTGAAGTTTTGAGGTGGTCAGTCCCTCAGTCTGGAGAAGAGTATTGTTCCATAGTCTGAAACAATATGGAGTTGAAGTGACAGGATGGAGCCTTATATACCACCAGGAGGTGAGATGTAGGCCACTAGTAGAGGTAAGAATGTAGTCGTTGGGAGGTCATGTCCCTCTCAAATCCATCCATTGTCACTAGTAGAAGTTGTCCAAGTTTTCTGTTCTGTACCAAGATCCCATTGTGTTGTAGTGTCTGACAGAGTGAATATTAAAATGGTATGAAATACCGACAGGTTGTTAGGTAAGACACAATGGTATCTCGGTACAGAACAGAAAACAACTTGGTCAACTTCTACTAGTGAGAATGGCTGGATTTGAGAGGGCGTCTACCAGAGTCCTGATTGACCAGCGCGTCTACCAGAGTCCTGATTGACCAGCGCGTCTACCAGAGTCCTGATTGACCAGCGCGTCTACCAGAGTCCTGATTGACCAGCGCGTCTACCAGAGTCCTGATTGACCAGCGCGTCTACCAGAGTCCTGATTGACCAGCGCGTCTACCAGAGTCCTGATTGACCAGCGCGTCTACCAGAGCCCCGATTGACCAGCGCGTCTACCAGAGTCCCGATTGACCAGCGCGTCTACCAGAGTCCCGATTGACCAGCGCGTCTACCAGAGTCCCGATTGACCAGCGCGTCTACCAGAGTCCCGATTGACCAGCGCGTCTACCAGAGTCCCGATTGACCAGCGCGTCTACCAGAGTCCCGATTGACCAGCGCGTCTACCAGAGTCCCGATTGACCAGCGCGTCTACCAGAGTCCCGATTGACCAGCGGGTCTACCAGAGTCCCGATTGACCAGCGCGTCTACCAGAGTCCCGATTGACCAGCGCGTCTACCAGAGTCCCGATTGACCAGCGCGTCTACCAGAGTCCCGATTGACCAGCGCGTCTACCAGAGTCCCGATTGACCAGCGCGTCTACCAGAGTCCCGATTGACCAGCGCGTCTACCAGAGTCCCGATTGACCAGCGCGTCTACCAGAGTCCCGATTGACCAGCGCGTCTACCAGAGTCCCGATTGACCAGCGCGTCTACCAGAGTCCCGATTGACCAGCGCGTCTGCCAGAGTCCCGATTGACCAGCGCGTCTGCCAGAGTCCCGATTGACCAGCGCGTCTGCCAGAGTCCCGATTGACCAGCGCGTCTACCAGAGTCCCGATTGACCAGCGCGTCTACCAGAGTCCCGATTGACCAGCGCGTCTACCAGAGTCCCGATTGACCAGCGCGTCTACCAGAGTCCCGATTGACCAGCGCGTCTACCAGAGTCCCGATTGACCAGCGCGTCTACCAGAGTCCCGATTGACCAGCGCGTCTACCAGAGTCCCGACTGACCAGCGCGTCTGCCAGAGTCCCGACTGACCAGCGCGTCTGCCAGAGTCCCGACTGACTAGCGCGTCTGCCAGAGTCCCGACTGACTAGCGCGTCTGCCAGAGTCCCGACTGACTAGCGCGTCTGCCAGAGTCCCGACTGACTAGCGCGTCTGCCAGAGTCCCGACTGACTAGCGCGTCTGCCAGAGTCCCGACTGACTAGCGCGTCTGCCAGAGTCCCGACTGACTAGCGCGTCTGCCAGAGTCCCGACTGACTAGCGCGTCTGCCAGAGTCCCGACTGACTAGCGCGTCTGCCAGAGTCCCGACTGACTAGCGCGTCTGCCAGAGTCCCGACTGACTAGCGCGTCTGCCAGAGTCCCGACTGACTAGCGCGTCTGCCGGAGTCCCGACTGACTAGCGCGTCTGCCGGAGTCCCGACTGACTAGCGCGTCTGCCAGAGTCCCGACGGACTAGCGCGTCGGCCGGAGTCCCGACTGACTAGCGCGTCTGCCGGAGTCCCGACTGACTAGCGCGTCTGCCGGAGTCCCGAGTGACTAGCGCGTCCGCCGGAGTCCCGAGTGACTAGCGCGTCTGCCAGAGTCCCGAGTGACTAGCGCGTCTGCCAGAGTCCCGAGTGACTAGCGCGTCTGCCAGAGTCCCGAGTGACTAGCGCGTCTGCCAGAGTCCCGAGTGACTAGCGCGTCTGCCAGAGTCCCGAGTGACTAGCGCGTCTGCCAGAGTCCCGAGTGACTAGCGCGTCTGCCAGAGTCCCGAGTGACTAGCGCGTCTGCCAGAGTCCCGAGTGACTAGCGCGTCTGCCAGAGTCCCGAGTGACTAGCGCGTCTGCCAGAGTCCCGAGTGACTAGCGCGTCTGCCAGAGTCCCGAGTGACTAGCGCGTCTGCCAGAGTCCCGAGTGACTAGCGCGTCTGCCAGAGTCCCGAGTGACTAGCGCGTCTGCCAGAGTCCCGAGTGACTAGCGCGTCTGCCAGAGTCCCGAGTGACTAGCGCGTCTGCCAGAGTCCCGAGTGACTAGCGCGTCTGCCAGCGTCCCGCGTGACTAGCGCGTCTGCCAGAGTCCCGAGTGACTAGCGCGTCTGCCAGAGTCCCGACTGACTAGCGCGTCTGCCAGAGTCCCGAGTGACTAGCGCGTCTGCCAGAGTCCCGAGTGACTAGCGCGTCTGCCAGAGTCCCGAGTGACTAGCGCGTCTGCCAGAGTCCCGAGTGACTAGCGCGTCTGCCAGAGTCCCGAGTGACTAGCGCGTCTGCCAGAGTCCCGAGTGACTAGCGCGTCTGCCAGAGTCCCGAGTGACTAGCGCGTCTGCCAGAGTCCCGAGTGACTCGCGCGTCTGCGAGTGTCCCGAGTGACTAGCGCGTCTGCCAGAGTCCCGAGTGACTAGCGCGTCTGCCAGAGTCCCGAGTGACTAGCGCGTCTGCCAGAGTCCCGACTGACTAGCGCGTCTGCCAGAGTCCCGACTGACTAGCGCGTCTGCCAGAGTCCCGACTGACTAGCGCGTCTGCCAGAGTCCCGACTGACTAGCGCGTCTGCCAGAGTCCCGACTGACTAGCGCGTCTGCCAGAGTCCCGACTGACTAGCGCGTCTGCCAGAGTCCCGACTGACTAGCGCGTCTGCCAGAGTCCCGACTGACTAGCGCGTCTGCCAGAGTCCCGACTGACTAGCGCGTCTGCCAGAGTCCCGACTGACTAGCGCGTCTGCCAGAGTCCCGACTGACTAGCGCGTCTGCCAGAGTCCCGACTGACTAGCGCGTCTGCCAGAGTCCCGACTGACTAGCGCGTCTGCCAGAGTCCCGACTGACTAGCGCGTCTGCCAGAGTCCCGACTGACTAGCGCGTCTGCCAGAGTCCCGACTGACTAGCGCGTCTGCCAGAGTCCCGACTGACTAGCGCGTCTGCCAGAGTCCCGACTGACTAGCGCGTCTGCCAGAGTCCCGACTGACTAGCGCGTCTGCCAGAGTCCCGACTGACTAGCGCGTCTGCCAGAGTCCCGACTGACTAGCGCGTCTGCCAGAGTCCCGACTGACTAGCGCGTCTGCCAGAGTCCCGACTGACCAGCTCGTCTGCCTGAGTCCCGACTGACTAGCTCGTCTGCCAGAGTCCCGACTGACTAGCGCGTCTGCCAGAGTCCCGACTGACTAGCGCGTCTGCCAGAGTCCCGACTGACTAGCGCGTCTGCCAGAGTCCCGACTGACTAGCGCGTCTGCCAGAGTCCCGACTGACTAGCGCGTCTGCCAGAGTCCCGACTGACCAGCGCGTCTGCCAGAGTCCCGACTGACCAGCACGTCTGCCAGAGTCCCGACTGACCAGCGCGTCTGCCAGAGTCCCGACTGACCAGCGCGTCTGCCAGAGTCCCGACTGACCAGCGCGTCTGCCAGAGTCCCGACTGACCAGCGCGTCTGCCAGAGTCCCGACTGACCAGCGCGTCTGCCAGAGTCCCGACTGACCAGCACGTCTGCCAGTGTCCCGACTGACCAGCACATCTACTCGTGTCTCGATTGGCCAGCACATCTACCCGTGTCCCGATTGACCAGCTCATCTACCAGGGTCCCGATTGACCAGCACTTCTACCAGGGTCCCGATTGACCAACACTTCTACCAGAGCCCTTATTGGTTAGCTAATACTCGACTAGAATTCAGAACTGTTAACGGATGGTCTGGCAAAGTCCTGATTGGCTAACGCGTTCTCTACGAGAGCCCTGATTGGCTGCTAGGGGTAAATGCTTCCAAGGTAGAGGTGAAGAGGAGTGAAAGAGTCAGGGGTTATGGAATAGAGGGAGAGGATGGGTAAGGTATGAAGGTAGGTTAAGGGAAAGGGAGTGTGGGGGGTTAGGGGTAGAGGGAGGGGGAGAAGGGAGAGCGGTAGGGGAAACCGGTTTTGTGTGGTGGGGAAGGATCGGGGGTGGGAAGGGGTGGAACAGGGCTTATGAAGAACGGTTATCGGGACATTGTGGACGACAAGGGGCGGTGGAAAGGGGACGCAAGTTTATGGAATGGGGAAAAAGTAAGGTAGAAGTAGAATAGGAAAAAAAGGTAGGGTAGGAGAGAGAAATGGGTAGGAGGGGAAGAGAGGGAAGGGGCTAAGATGTTTAAATTTGTTCTGGGGGGAGGTAGAATACACATTTTCCCACGATAATGAATTTCTCTCTCTCTCTCTCTCTCTCTCTCTCTCTGCGTTGGTGTTATTGAAGCATAGGTTGCCTCCCCATCGCCAAGTTTAATTACAGGTAGCGTGTATATGGCAGGTATTAAGGCCCACCTGTTCAGTGCTACAGCCGGCACTGTACCATGCTGGTGCTCTGGAATT
The DNA here is from genome assembly GCF_038502225.1 of Cherax quadricarinatus. Lineage (NCBI taxonomy): Eukaryota > Metazoa > Arthropoda > Malacostraca > Decapoda > Parastacidae > Cherax > Cherax quadricarinatus. The sequence continues at coordinate 28,896,359 of NC_091305.1, forward strand.
CATTTGCGGAAGTCTCACCTATGTAGATTTTGTCACAGTTGTTGCATGGGTTGATGTGTAACCCCCGCGGTAGCCATGTTGGCGGTGTTTCTGTCTGTTCTTTATCAGTGATTGATGTCTTTGATGACAGTAGAAGCGGTAGTGGTTGTTTACCTGGAGTTTATCTGGAGAGAGTTCCGGGGGTCAACGCCCCCGCGGCCCGATCTGTGACCAGGCCTCCTGGTGGATCAGAGCCTGATCAACCAGGCTGTTGCTGCTGGCTACACGCAAACCAACGTACGAACCACAGCCCGGCTGGTCAGGAACCGACTTTAGGTGATTGTCCAGTGCCAGCTTGAAGACTGCCAGGGGTCTGTTGGTAATCCCCCTTATGTATGCTGGGAGACAGTTGAACAGTCTCGGGCCCCTGACACTTATTGTATGGTCTCTTAACGTGCTAGTGACACCCCTGCTTTTCATTGGGGGGATGTTGCATCGTCTGCCAAGTCTTTTGCTTTCGTAGTGATTGATTTTCGTGTGCAAGTTCGGTACTAGTCCCTCTAGGATTTTCCAGGTGTATATAATCATGTATCTCTCCCGCCTGCGTTCCAGGGAATACAGGTTTAGGAACCTCAAGCGCTCCCAGTAATTGGGGTGTTTTATCTCCGTTATGCGCGCCGTGAAGGTTCTCTGTACATTTTCTAGGTCAGCAATTTCACCTGCCTTGAAAGGTGCTGTTAGTGTGCAGCAATATTCCAGCCTAGATAGAACAAGTGACCTGAAGAGGGTTGTGTTGAGTTTGTCGGGTGGAGATCATGGAGATGTTTTTCTCAGTAGAGATGTTCCAGAGGACTACTTGTCTGAGCCAGTTGATGTTATGGGCACATCATCAGGAGCCTTTGATGAAATGTCGAGGGTAGAGTAGTCTGGCGGAGATTTGTTCGAGAAAAAAACATTCTTCAAGAATTTCACTGCTGCAAACGCGAAGATCGTTTAGGGGAAAAAAAAAAAATATAAATGATGTGAGAATACCACACTGAGTCCTGGTTTGATGGAGGTGAAGGTCGTGTTGGTCGGTGGGTGTATAGTTTCCTAGAGTAGAAATTGTATGGAAGGCTCGACGTGGTTGAGTTTATTATGGTGCACTGAGACGGTTGAGTTTGTTTTGGAGAGCAGAGACGTACGTCACAGCTTGTTGGTGTGAGGATGAGTAGTTTATCCAAATACAGTAGAACCCCTGTATCCACTGATTCGCTGTCTGCTGTTTAAGTTATCCATGGTTTACTGTGGCCTAAAAATACCTCTTAATTTTGCATACTATTGGCCCCAAAGTGCAAAAATAAAGAAGCTGGCAGCTCTTCAAAGCCTAAGATAAGCTGTGAAGTGCTTCCCATCAGTGAAAATGTGATAATTCTCCACTTACTGTGCATAATTTATCAATTATGTGTAGGATTTATGTATAAGGTTTGCTACTATCCGCAGTTTCGGTATCCACGGCAGGTCCTTGGAAAGTACCTCCTGTGGATATGGGAGTTATACTGTATAACTAATACAAGTGGTGGAAGCTCTGAAAATTTAGGAACAATCTCCAGCTTAAAGATGTTAAGGCAAACTCATAAGTACCTTCATCTTTGATATACATTTGACCGTTTCAAAAGATTTATAAAAATTAACACTTGACATTGTTTACAAAATTTGCTGAAGGTATGTTAGAAGAGGGAATTTTCAAAGGAGTATACAGTTGAAATTGATGCCTAGTTCAATGAGGGCTGTGAAGTTATGAATTTTCTGGTGTAGATCATTATCTTGTGAAGTGGGTTCCTTAGTGAAGAGAGAGATCACGTCCAGGCTGGAGATATTCTTGTTCCTTTTATTGACGTTGCGGGTTCTTTTGAGGTCTTTTGAATCTTTGAGATGTGTAAGGCTAATGGTACCTTAGAGTCGGGACAGGTGTTAAACTAAAATGTCCTTTATCTTGTGAGGGGTGCTGCTTGTTCCGGAGAGGATAAGTCTCGATGGGAACCTGGTTTGTCGGTCTTAGATAGTTCATACATTTTAGTATGTTTGAGGCTCCTAGGGATAAAGTAGTTTGTTACCCTGTTTTATGTATTTTAAGATGTGTTGTGCCTTGTGGAAATCCTTAGAGAGGTCACATAAGATGGTGTGAAAGGTTTGTGTGTGTGTGTCACGATCACTAACTAGGTTAATCAGTGGAAATTAGTAGTCAGGGGTGTTCATGATGGCAGCACCATCTTTAATAGGTAGTAGTGACGATGATTGTGTCTTCAGCTAAAGATTTAGTAAAAGTCACTGAGATAAAGAGCGAGGAATAATAAGGGAACTAGGAGTAACGAGGCCCGGGGTGGTGATGCCTTGAATGTAGCCTTTCTGGAAATTGAATGTCGCTGTATCTTTTTTTTTTTTTTTTTTTTTTTTTTTTTTTTTTTTTTTTTTTTTTTTTTTTTTTTTTTTTTTTTTTTTTTTTTTTTGTGATGCCGATGAGATTTTGTGGTTTGGTTACGACTTTCGCAAACTTGAGGTCTAGACTAAGTGCTTCCACTTCGGTGTTGAACAGGGAAAGGGGGCGAGTAGATAGGTTTTGTACAATGTTGAAATTTACCTAATTGTTTCCAGGAGTTTTCGTGGTGGAGGGAGCGTTTGAGAGTTCTTGAGTTTTTTTTTTTTTTTTTTTTGACTGTCGGCTGTGTTGATTCTGCTGTGTATTATTTCTGTGGAACGTCTGTCCATGTTGCCTCTGAGTATGGTACTTAAAATTCCAGCCTGAAGAAAAGTTTCTTAAGTTGCGATGGCAGAACGTTGCTAATGAAGGTTCCATGTAACTTCATTTGTTTCCTTAGCAGAACCAGCCTGGTTGAGCAGGCAGTCGCCAGGAAAATGTAGCCTCAGACTTCTCTGCGATAATGCAACTCTCGTAACCAGTCACAGGTATGCCACAGATACGTAGATAGCAACCCTCCTGTCTTATGACCATGTAAGATGGCAAGGAACTCTGGCAAACTTTTATTTCCATTCATTATACACTCAGCATTACTTTCCTGTCTGTTTCTAATAGTTCTTAATCCTGTAGTGTGTGTGTGTGTGTGTGTGTGTGTGTGTGTGTGTGTGTGTGTGTGTGTGTGTGTGTATGTATGTATGTATGTATGTGTGTATATATATATATATATATATATATATATATATATATATATATATATATATATATATATATATATATATATATATATATACATATATATATATATATATATATATATATATATATATATACATATATATATATATATATATATATATATATATATATATATATATATATATATATATATATATATATATATACACAGTGGTCCCTCGATTATCGACGGTAATCCGTTCCTGGAAGCCGGTCGATTATCGAAATGGTCGATTTACGAATCAATTTTCCCCATAAGAAATAATGTAAATTCAATTAATCCGTTCCTGACACCCAGAAGTATTAAAACAAAAAAATTTTTTACATGAAATATTCATGTAGTACATAAACAATACAATGGGAAATGATGAATGAAACATTAACAGCATAACACTTACCTTTATTGGAGATTCTTCTTAGTGTATGGGAGACTGGAGGAGGAGAGAGATTGGATTGTTTATAGTTTGGAAGGGGAATCCCCTTCCAGCAACACCTCAGGTACCATTTGCTTTTCTGGGGTTGCTTCTTTTCTCTGTTTCTTAATGCCACTAGGACCAGCTTGAGAGTCACTGGAGTCCTGTCTCGCAAAATAACTGTGCAGAGAGCTCTGTTTCTGGCGTCTCTTTAAAACTTCCCTAAAATGGGCCAAGACTCTGTCACTGTACAAGTTGCCGATATGGCTTGCAACATCCTTCTCTGGGTGATGTTTCTCCATAAATCTTTCCATCTTACCCCACATAGTAAAAATCTCCTTAATTTCTGAAGAAGGCACCTTCTTCCATCTCTCTTCCTCCTCCTCTGCAGCAAGATTCTGAGCTGCGATCTGTTGCTCTTCCTGCTGAAGCTCTTGCAGCTCCTCAGTGGTTAGCTCTTCGTTGTGGTCCTCCACCAACTCTTCCACATCCTCCAAACTCACATCCAACCCCATGGAACTCCCCAGTGCCACAATAGAGTTCAAAACTGACATAGGCTCGTCAGGGTCAGCCCCAAACCCTTCCAAATCCCTCTTGTCGACACAATCTGGCCACAATTTTCTCCAAGCAGAGTTCAAAGTCCTGGTAGACACTCCCTCCCAAGCCTTACCTATAAGGCTTACACAATGGAAAATACTGAAATGTTCTTTCCAAAAATCTCGTAGGGTCAAGTGAGTGTCTGAGGTCACATTGAAGCACCTTTCAAACATTGCTTTGGTGTACAGTTTTTTAAAGTTTGCAATGACCTGCTGGTCCATGGGTTGGAGGAGAGGAGTGGTATTCGGGGGCAAGAACTTTACTGAGATGAACCCAAACTCCTTCAGAATTAGGTCATCCAAGTTTGGTGGATGAGCAGGTGCATTGTCCATTACTAGCAGGCACTTGAGATCCAATTTCTTCTCCAGGAGGTAATTCTTCACACTAGGGCCAAACACTTCGTTGAACCACTCTACAAAAATTTCCCTCGTGACCCATGCCTTATTATTAGATTTCCAAAACACACACAATTTACTCTTCATAACATTATTTTTCTTAAATGCTCTGGGATTTTCAGAATGGTACACTAGTAATGGCTTCACTTTGAAATCCCCACTAGCATTAGCACAGAACATTAGCGTCAGCCTGTCTTTCATAGGCTTGTGTCCTGGCATTGACTTTTCCTCTTGTGTAATGAAGGTCCTCTTTGGCATTTTCTTCCAGAAGAGGCCTGTTTCGTCACAATTGAACACTTGTTCAGGTTTCAGTCCTTCAGCCTCTATGTACTCCTGGAATTCATCCACATATTTTTCAGCCGCCTTGTGGTCCGAACTGGCAACCTCACCATGCCTTACCACATTGTGTATGCCAGTACGCTTCTTAAATCTCTCAAACCAGCCTTTGCTGGCCTTAAAATCACTCACTTCACCACTATTTGCAGGCAATTTATTTACCAAATCTTCATGCAACTGCCTAGCCTTTTCACAAATAATCGAGGTCATAAGACTGTCTCCTGCTAATTGTTTCTCATTTATCCGCACCAATAATAACTTCTCAACCTCTTCCAGTACTGGTGATCTCATTTTTGTCAGCATATTTACCCCCTTTTGCAACAACAGCGTCCTTGATTTCCTTTCTCATGGCTATGATGGAAGATATGGTTGAGTGATTTTTGTTATACATCCTCGCCAGTTCGCCCACACGTACGCCACTATCATATTGTTCAATGATGTTTTTCTTAAATTCAATGGTATTTCTCACCTTCTTTACCAAAGGTTTGGCACTAGGAGCTTTCTTTGGAGCCATGGTAGCTTATTTAGCACTTAAATAACTTGCAAGCACTAAAATAAATGAAATATTATGAAATATTTCACTGGAGCACGTGAGAGGACCGCCGCTAACTGGTAAACAATGGCACACTGGCTGGGAAGGAAGGCTGAGGCGGGTCGAGGCCCGCTTACCTCGTGCATACGCGTCTGGGACGACAGGTCGAGACGGGTCGATAAACGAATTTCGGTCAATTTCCGAGTCAATATTTTGTCGAAAAAACCGGTTGATTTCCGAAATGGTCGACTTTCAGGCCGGTCGATTATTGAGGGACCACTGTATATATATTTTATATATATATATATATATATATATATATATATATATATATATATATATACAAGGAATTTGCAAGAGCAGGCGAAATATACACAAACACTGATCTCTGGCTGAAGGAGACTCGAACCTTGGAACAAGGTACGCAGTGCTATACCATTCTCACCACACTAGACAATACCATGGCGCCTAGCACACTGCAAGACGTTGATCCAAGGCAGCCAGCTTTCAGGGAGAAGGCTTACAGGTTTTCATCTCATCCCCTGCATGCATCGACCAACTAGAGATATTAACAATGCAAGGAATTCGCAAGAGCAGGCGAAATATACACAAACACTGATCACTGGCCGAAGGAGACTCGAACCTACGAGCCTTGGAACAAGGTACGCAGTGCTATACCATTCTCATCACACTGGACAATACCTTGGTGCCTAGCACATTGCTATATATATATATATATATATATATATATATATATATATATATATATATATATATATATATATATATATATATATATATGTATATATGCAATAAGATCACAGTAAACAGGTGATTTCAGAATATGCAAAACAACCACTCTGCAAGAATAGAGAAATTCCAAGCGCTTTCGTGACTACTCACATTATCAAGGAACTATGAAAGTAAAGCATCCAAGGAAGCTATATAAGGGGTCTGGCCAACACCTCACTATCAGATCCCATAACGGTTAAACACCTGACGCGCGCCGACCCAACTGGATAGGTCATTTGCACAACTCACCCACAAACTATTCTACCCAAGAAAATTTAAAAATTATTATTTGTCCAGTGTATTATTAAATTCTTCCCAAATTCTATTAATTATAAATGGATCTAATATATATAAACCAAAGGAAATATTCATATTATTGTCAAAACTGCTTTTTATGAAACAAGATTCAATTATATTCCTGTCGACCATGGACTTGCTTGATACTACTTTCTCAACTTTTTGAAAATCAATTGGATGGTTAAAATCTCTTACATGAATAAATAGAGCATTGGAATCTTGTCCAGTTCTAATGCTATATTTATGTTGTTTTAATCTTAGTTCGAGATTTTTACCAGTTTGACCGTAATAAACTTTATCGCAAATTTTACAAGGAATCTTATAGACACATCCATCAGCATTTTGGGGGGAATTCTTTATCAAAAGTTTTTTTACTGTATCAAGATTTTTGAATACAACTTTAATATTAAAAGTCTTAAGAAGAGAAGGCATATCAACCAAGTTTTCATGGTAAGGGAGAACCAACATATTTTTAGTTGAATAAGGCTGGTTGTCCCTTTTTGGATTGTAAAAAGTATTTCTAGCAACTTTAAAAGATTTATCAATTATATTTCTTGGGTATTTTAAATCATTACCTATTTCATAAATTTTGGATATTTCCTCATCTATGAACGAATTTGTAGTCCTGAGTTCATAGATGAGGAAATATATATATATATATATATATATATATATATATATATATATATATATATATATATATATACATATATATATATATATATATATATATATATATATATATATATATATATATATATATATATATATATATATATACATACATTATATATATATATATATATATATATATATATATATATATATATACATACATTATATATATATATATATATATATATATATATATATATATATATATATATATATATAGCCCAGTGTGGGGACAGAGGGGACAGTCGCGCGCGTTTGTGCTCCGTCAAAATCTGCGTGTCTTGATAGTAGCAGAAGGAACAGAATGCGGGAAATAAGCATGTGTAACCATAAAGTGCATATACTCTTTTGTACAAACAAAAAAGGAATATTAGTGAACACTAAATAGGAAAATATGGATTATAGTGTCACATGGAGAGTGCCGGTGGAGGAACGGTTACTGTGGGAAATACACCTGACCAGCACTAGTGAATTATTGCCGGATGTCGACACAAGTGAAAATAAACAAATATTGATCTATCTATAAGTAATATAGAGAGTGACAAGGATATATATGTGCAGTGACATAGTGAACTAAATTGTAGATAAGAGTAATCTTAATTATCCCCCAGTATAGCGTACAATATATAGTGTAGATAGGGGAATATCTTACAAGCGACTGGCACTAGCGAACTATTGCCATAGGTCCAGTGAAGTGTTAATAACGGATAAGTAACTACTATAGTCATAAGAGATGAAACGAGTGGTGGTAGCATTGAGGTGCAGGTAATCACAACATACATAATTTGAGCATACAACCGTTACCTCAACTAAACAGGAAATAATCTTTTCCTTAGAAGTGTAGGGGAAAGTTAGCATAGGCCTAGCTGCTGTGTAAATAATAAAACAATGATCCTAGTATAGCGCAGTGAAAAGTGTATTTTGAAAGAATACAGTGTATATCCTTGAGATAAACAGTGTACAGTGCACTACATAAAAGGAATTTAAATAATAATAATAATAATAATAATAATAATAATAGTTCTTCCTGTACTTTCTTTCACCCAAAAATGTGCCACTCCTCGGTTATTCAGAAGCAGTGTTACAACATCGACTGCCCTGCATACCATCTAAAAGGGACCAGGAGGCACAGACCCCACAAGACAAACAATAGTAGCTACGACAACCCAACTCCAGGTGATTTTTTAGTGGCAGGAAACGAAAAAAGAAAATGGAAGGAAATAACAAAAATAGTCCACCACCTTGGAGCCTTGTTGGACTGGAGGCGCAGCCAGTGGCCACCCATGGCCCTCCAGAATTACAACTACTGATGCCAATAACAAAATCCCCCCAACAAACACAGAATACAACCTCGTTCATATTTGCTAATATACAGGGCCTTAAGCCATCCACCAACAACAAAATACCTTTTATCAGTGGACTTCTAGAGGAGTCTAACGCAATGTTTGCAGCCTTCACAGAGACTCACACAAAAGATCACTTTGACAGTGAAATATGGATAAGTGGTTACAACCTTTTTAGATGCGACAGAAAAAACAGGCAACAAGGGGGGGGGGGTTGGCCTGTATGTCAAAGAGTCCTTTATCTGCAGGGAGTTGCTGAACACCACAAATGAGGTAGTTGAAGTTCTATCAATAAAGATCGAGAACCAAAACCTAGTCATTGTGGTTGTATACAAGCCACCAGATGCAACCTCACAACAGTTCAAGGAACAGCTACTGAAAATTGGTTAGTGTTTGGAAAACCTTCCAGCTCCATCCCCAAACATCTTACTGCTTGGTGATTTCAACCTAAGGCATACAAAATGGAAGAATGTAGCAAATAATGTTATAGCTGAAACAATCCCCGGAGGTAGCGCTGATGAAAGGTCACACACGCATGAGCTACTAAGTCTCTGCGAAAAACACACCTTAAGCCAGCAGATAGTGGAGCCAACAAGAGGACCTGATAAGAGACATAAAAATATCAAAAACAACTAATTCCGATCACAACCTAATCGAAGTCCAGACGTACATGCATAGGGGTCCTGATCAGCAGAATGCATGTACCTGTGAAGGTGTCTTCACAAAATACAACTTCAACAACAAGAACATCAACTGGGACCAGGTAAACCATGTCCTAAACGAAACACGTTGGGAAGACGTCTTAAATGACATGGATCCAAACCAGTACCTTGAAAGGATCAACTTCCTGGCAGCCGAAGCATGTTCTAGGCATATTCCCCTAAGAAAGAAGAAGAGCAGGAGTAAACTGGAGAGAGAAAGACGCTCCCTCTACAGAAGACGACAAAGAGTAACAGAGCTCCTCAGGAGTGCTAGAATATCTGATACACGAAAGGAGGCGCTGACCAGGGAAGTGGAAACTATCGAACTTAAGTTAAATGACTCTTACAGGAACCAGGAGAGACAGGAGGAGCTTAAAGCTATTAGTGAAATTGAAAGAAATTCAAAATATTTCTTTTCATATGCCAAAAACAAGGCAAATACCACATCTAGTATCAGGCCCTTACTCAGACAGGATGGGACTTACACAGATGACAACAAGGAAATGAGTAAAATATTGAAATCCCAGTACGACTCTGTGTTTAGTGAACCACTAATCAGTCTGAGGATCGACGACCCAAATGATTTCTTCATGAATGAGCCTCAAAACTCCATAAATGTATGCCAGATTTCCGACATTACCCTAACTCCGATAGATTTCGAAAAAGCCATTGACAACATGCCCATGCACTCAGCCCCGGGCCCAGACTCGTGGAACTCTGTTTTCATTAAGAACTGCAAGAAACCCCTCTCGCGTGCCCTAAGTACACTATGGAGGAGGAACTTGGACATGGGTGAAATTCCACAGTCACTTAAAACAACGGGTATAGCCCCACTCCATAAAGGTGGCAGCAAAGCATTAGCTAAGAACTATAGACCAATAGCTCTGACGTCCCACATCATAAAAATCTTTGAAAGAGTGCTAAGAAGCAGGATTGCAAATCACCTGGATTCCCAAAATCTGCACAATCCAGGGCAACATGGGTTCAGGGCAGGTCGCTCCTGCCTCTCACAACTACTGGATCACTATGATATGGCCTTGGATGCACTGGAAGAAAATCAGAATGCAGATGTAATATACACAGACTTTGCAAAAGCATTTGACAAATGCGATCATGGTGTAATAGCCCATAAAATACGTGCTAAAGGAATAACTGGGAAAGTGGGGAGATGGATCTTCAACTTCCTAACAAATCGAACACAAAGACTAGTGGTCAACTGAGTTAAATCGGAGGCTGCCATAGTGAAGAGCTCTGTTCCACAAGGCACAGTACTCGCCCCCATCTTATTCCTTATCCTCATATCAGACATAGACAGAGATACATATCACAGCACCGTATCATCCTTTGCGGATGATACTAGGATCTGCATGAGGCTGTCATCTGCTGAGGACGCAGTTAACCTCCAAGAAGATATAAACAAAGTTTTCCAGTGGGCAACGGTAAACAATATGATGTTCAATGAGGACAAATTCCAACTACTCCGTTATGGAAAACTGGAGGAGATAATAACTAGAACAGAGTATACTAGACTCTGGCCATACAGTAGAGCGGAAAAATAATATAAGGGACCTGGGAGTAGTAATGTCTGAGGATCTCACTTTCAAGGATCACAACAGTGCCACAATTGCATGTGCAAAGAAAATGATAGGATGGATAATGAGAACGTTCAAAACGAGAGATGCCAAGCCAATGATGATCCTTTTCAAATCACTTGTTCTCTCTAGGCTGGAATACTGCTGTACATTAACATCTCCATTCAAAGCAGGTGAAATCACAGATCTAGAGAGTGTACAGAGATCCTTTACTGCACGCATAAGTTCTGTCAAGTACCTTAACTACTGGGAACGCTTGGAAGCACTTGACTTGTACTCATTGGAACGCAGGAGGGAGAGATATATCATAATCTACACTTGGAAAATCTTGGAAGGAATGGTCCCAAATCTGCACACAGAAATCACTCCCTACGAAAGTAAAAGACTGGGCAGGCGATGCAAAATGCCCTCAATAAAAAGTAGGGGCGCCATTGGTACACTAAGGG
>NC_091305.1:28912649-28985149 GCF_038502225.1 Cherax quadricarinatus
CCGCTGGTGACCCGCAACCCCATAGGTTAAGATAAAATAGGAGATACGGATAGGAAACTGGGTGTACTTTCCCCAGTAATCAACAGTAGATACCTGTTGTATAGCTGCCCCAGCCTAGTCATTCTGTTAGTGCTAGCAGCAAGTAGTTCAGGGTAGGCACCACAGCCCAGCTGAACAGGAACTGTCTGTAGGAACTTCTAGGCTCCTCATAGATATCTAGGTGTCTTGTTAATAATATACTGGGATGGAAGACGGGAACTTTTCTAAGATATTGTTGACATGATACATTTTTCTTTACAGGTGAGTTGTGTGAGCAGTATTAGAAGTGTTGCACCAGGACCACCTGACCAGTGTTGTGTTCCAAGAATCCTGTGAGTGTGTTGCCGTGTTGAAGTTTGCTGATAAATGATATATTTACTTGTATAACCTGTGCTGACAGATGTCCTGTGTCTTACCTTTATCGCTGTATACTGGCTGCTGTGTCCTGCATACCAAGTTTAGTATACCTGTGTATATCGCTGTATACTGTCTGTTACGTAATGTATCCTGAATATTAGTGTGGTTAAACAAATGTAAGCTTTCAATACACAAATAACCCGCACATAGGAGAAAGAAACTTACGAAGATGTTTCGGTCTGACTTATACCATTGACTAGTCTCACACTAACACACGAAGGTAAGGGAGAAGGGCAGGGACGGGACAAAGGAGGAAGAAAGTGGAGATAGTAGTGATAATGCTGGTAGTAGTAGTAGTAGTAGGTAGGAGTAGTAGTGGTAGTGGCAAAAGAGACAGAAAGTAAAGTGAAGCGAGGCAGTAGTAGTAGTACTACTACTACTACTAGTAGTAGTAGTAGTAGTAGTAGAGGTAGTAGTAGAAGCTCTAAATGTCCATAAGGATCTGCTTGCTGTTGGGTGAATCTCTGACATCCTGAACGATAGTATCTGAGTCTCTGAACGTTCAAGTCAGGATAATTCATCCCTTCTTTTAATATATATGAAATTAAAAGAAAATCATTTCGCCAGACTGAGCGCTGTTGGCACCAGCGTCACATAAACCAACGTAGTCACCGACAAGCTGGTTGATCAGGAACTAGCTGGAACTTAAGTGGATATAAGAGGGAAGGAGGAATGATGAATGAGAAGTAGGGAGAGAAGCAGTCTAGAAAATGGAGGTGTGGGGGAGGAATGGGAAAGGAAGGCAGGAAAGGGTACAGCAACAGTTCTTGATGGTCGTGGTGATGGGGAATGGGCGGGTGAACTTACAAAACCACCACCGTTGCTGTCTCTACCACAACTATCACTCACCACGCCCCCTCTCCCTCCCCTCCTCCCACTCTCCCTCCTGGCTGACCTCAGTGCGAATATTCGTACGTGCGGTTCGGTCAACTTCCGTCAATGGAAATAGCTGGCAGAGTGTTCGGTCAATTTGAGGCGTCAATGGGACCTCGCGTCAGCGTGGAACATCCGGTTGAGTGAATGGGCAATCCAACATGTGGTTTAAGTGGTACAGTGGTACAGTGGTTGTTACTTGTAACACCTCCACTCCCACTGTATCCATTACACTCCTTGTGTTTTCCTTTTGTTTATTTCAAGGATCATCATCCCCGAGATCCGGTCTCACAATAGGCTTCCTGGTTGATGCCCTGACCAGTCATTCTGTTGGTGGTAGCAGCACGCAGTCCAGTGTAGGGCACCACAGCCCCTTCGTCTTGAAGACAGGAGTCTGATCATTTCCCTTATATTTTAAGGGAGCAAAGGTGTTGGAAAGCTCTTAGTCATCTATTTTGTTATGGCGGAGTTTACCTTTGATGAGTTCCCAGAGTTTTTCTACTCCCGGAGCCCGGCCATGGGCCAGGCTTGTCTGGTGCTTGCCTGGTCAGGCAGGCTGTACAGGATTTTTTTTTTTTTTGTGAATGCTCCGTTACCGGAAGATATCAGAAACACTGGTGGGACAAGTGTAGTAGTCTTTAAGAGGAAATTCGACAAGTATCTTCACCAGGTGCTAGACCAACCAGGCTGTGATGAATATATGGGTCATCGGACCACCACCAGCAATAGCCTGGTTGACCAGGCAAGCACCAGACGAGCCTGGCCCATGGCCGGGCTCCGGGAGTAGAAAAACTCTCGGCACTCATCAAAGGTATATCAAAGGTATTGGTAGCGTCCTCATTTCACACCGAGGGGTGCTGGGGATAACTCCCCGGCACGGGTGAAATGTCGGGCACGTTTCCTGACACCTGCTGCTGCCTCTCTTCCCTATTTACCTAGCAGTAAGTAGTTACCTGGGTGTTAGTCGAGTGTTGTGGGTGGCATCCTGGGGAACAAGATTTAAGGACCACAATGGAAATCAGACATACAGTCCCCGATGACGCACCGACATTACTGGGTTATCCTGGTGGCTTGTCTAGAATTGATTAATGTGTTTTAAAGTCTTCATAGTATTTCCTATTTAATTTTGAACGTAAGTACTTTTTTCAGTCGTATTCGTACACACAAAAAAAGAACATCACACTACATAGAAGAATTTTATAAGAGTTTACTGTATTCCATAATGTAACTGTCCGAGTTACATTGTGGGAACAAAAGTTGTGTTTCCCGGTGGTTCAACTGTGGAGTCCCATGTGTGGTGGGTGGCCGTCTGGTAACCAATGTTGGCTCAAACCAGCGTCACCTTGACCTGCCCTGGCCACAAGCACTTCCTGCCGTGCCTCTGGTGGTGCTGGCCGCTGTCACCCTCCTGGCCGGGACGGCAGGCGAAAGGAAGTAGAAACCTACAGAAGACAGGGTGAAATGGGGGGTAAAAAAAATAGCGGAATAGCTGAAGGAGAGAAGGGAAAAACAGTTGGAAAGAAAAGGACGAGAGAGAAAGTGGGGCTGCGATATACCTGTGGCCAGTTTTGAGGTTTATTCTTCAGAAGCTCTAACTCCATATTGACTGCCTCCTACCACCACCCAGGAAATCGTATCCTGTGACAACCTGTGACCAGTTAGTGTGGGAAGGTCCCATGACCAACAGACCACTTCCGATCTGACTTAACAATTTATTAAATCACTAATTACTAACTAATGGCTCAGAGGTACACGCCACCATTTTATGATCAAATATAACATTGTGATGGATTTGTGGGCTAGCCAGCGGGCCCCCAGCAGCAGCAACCTGGTTGACCAGGCAAGCAACAGATGAGTCTGGCCCAAGGCCGGGTTCCGGAGTAAAAAAAACTTTCGAAGCTCATCGAAGGTATAAATCTTCTATTTCTTCTTTCATTAATTCTCTTACAGATATTAAAGTTACAGTGTAATAGGAAAAAGACTGATATTATCAACGGGGAGGCTAATACTCAGAGGGAATGTACAGGACACAACATTCTCAAGGTTGTTATTGTCCTCTAGTGACAGCCCAAGTCTTGACAGTGTCCCTTCCCTTTAAGGGGCTGTCAGGTCACACTGACCCTCACACTCGAGCTACAGCAATACTCTCCCCATCTGTCTACCAGACCGGTCAGGACAACACTCGACCCGCACTCTCGGTGCCAGTTAATAAGAGTTCCACTAACTACTTCCACTCCTTCCTCTGAGCATAACGCTTGGTCAGCAAGAAGTCAGCACACCAGCTTGATTAATGTGGTTGATCTCAAGAAGTACTGACTATCGTTTTCAGCGTTGAAAGAAGGTCCCTCCTCTTAGTTGAAGAGGCAAGTCCTCACATCTACATATGGATTACATATAAAGAGGAAGTCATTACCTCGGCGTTGATTCAGCAGACACATGACTGAGCCTGCTTGAACTAATGATATACTAGTATTGATATGCAAGAACACTGAGGAACTAAAAAGAGAGACGATGATTACAGATACATTACGTACGCGGGGGCGTTGATCCCCGGAATAACCTCCAGGTAACTCATTGTAACATTATTGAAGCACCAACCATCATAAATTCTCAGGTTGCGAACCCTCGAAAACATAACATTTAATATTACAGTAAGTTTGACTGCAACAGTTGTGGTAAATCCAGAGACGTGTTGCAAAGGGAAACGTTGCAGTAAAGCTTGGTTTTGCAACACGTGTCTTTTCTTAACATCAATAGTAATATACACAGATAACCCGCACATAAGAGAGAGGAGCTGACGACGACGTTTAGGTCCGACTTGGCCCATTTACAAAGTCACACTAACAGAAAGGAGAGAAGGGGGCAGTATATTGTAGTATACCTGGAGTCTGCCTGGACGATATTCCGGGGATCAACACCCCCACGGCCCGGTCCATGATCAGGCCTCCCGGT
Organism: Cherax quadricarinatus; assembly: GCF_038502225.1. NCBI lineage: Eukaryota > Metazoa > Arthropoda > Malacostraca > Decapoda > Parastacidae > Cherax > Cherax quadricarinatus. Next base: position 28,916,931 of record NC_091305.1, read on the forward strand.
GGATCAGGGCTTGATCAACCAGGCTGTTACTGTTGGCCACACGTAGTCCAATGTACGAACCACAGCCCGGCTGATCCGGCACCGACTTTAAGTATCTGTCCAGCTCTCTCTTGAAGGCAGCCAGGGGCCTATTGGTAATTTCCGTTATGCTTGGTAGGAGGCTATTGAACAGTCTTGGGCCCCGGACACTTTTGGTGTTTTCTCTCAGTGTACCAATGACGCCCCTACTTTTCATTGGGGGTATTTTGCATCGCCTGCCCAGTCTTTTACTATCGTAGGGAGTGATTTCTGTGTGCAGATTCGGGACCATCCCTTCTATAATTTTCCAAGTGTAGATTATGATATATATCTCTCTCTGCGTTCCAGCGAGTACAAGTCAAACGCTTCCAAGCGTTCCTAGTAGTTAAGGTGTTTAATGGAACTTATAAATGCAGTAAAGGATCTCTGTACACTCTCTAGATCTGCAATTTCACCTGCTTTGAAAGTAGATGTTAATGTGCAGCAACATTCCAGCCTAGCGAGAACAAGTGATTTGAAAAGGATCATTATTGGCTTGGCATCTCTTGTTCTGAACGTTCTCATTATGCATCCTATTATTTTCTTTGCAGTTGTGATCGTGGCACTGTTGTGATCCTTGAAAGTGAGAGCCTCAGACATTACTACTCCCAGGTCCCTTACATTATTTTTCCGCTCTGTTGTATGATCAGAGTTTGTAGTATACTCTGTTCTAGTTATTGTATGGGTTGTGAACTATGTGATTTGGAGTGGCTGCTAAGGTTTGAAACCTATCGTAAAGGGCATTGTAATTATTACAAGGAAATCATTTTATTTAAAAAAGATGGTATATTAAAACTTGCAAAAGGCAAAACCAAGGCAAACCTTCCTTTGGTGCCCCGGGACCTGGTGGCTAAGGCTTTCGCTTCACACGGCGAGAGTCTGGGTTCGATTCCCGGCGAGGGTAAAAACATTGGGCGTGTTTCCTTACACCAGGTGTCTATGTTCCCCATCAGTAAAATGGGTACTTGGGTGTTAGTGGACTGGTGTGGGTCGCATCCTGGGTGTTAGTGGACTGGTGTGGGTCACATCCCGGGACACTGACCTAATTTGCCCGAAATGCTCAGCATAACAAGCGGCTTTCTATATAGTAGTATGTCATTGATGTCAGCTAGGACTGTATACCTTGTACATGTACTTATATAAATAAAGATATATTATTATTATTTGATTATAACCCACCGGAGAAAAAAGTTTTAAGCCGATCAGTAATGGCAGTCTTCATTTATAACTCAAGAGCCACTATCTCCAATTTTTTCTTCCGTCTCTCTCTCTCCTTTCCTTCCTTCCTGCGTGTGTGTGTGTGTGTGTGTGTGTGTGTGTGTGTGTGTGTGTGTGTGTATATATATATATATATATATATATATATATATATATATATATATATATATATATATATATATATATATATATATATATATATATATATATATATATATGTCGTGCCGAATAGGCAGAACTTGCGATCTTGGCTTAAATAGCAACGTTCATCTTGCCATATAGGACAAGCGAAAATTTGTGTATGCAATAATTTCGCCAAAATCATTCTGAACCTAACGAAAAAAATATATTTCACTGTGTTTGTTTAGCATTAAATTACTGTAAACAAATCTAAAATATATTTAGTTGGGTTAGGCTAAAATAAATTGTTCTTGTTATAATAAGGTTAAATAAGTTTTCTAAGATTCTTTTGGTGCAAAGTTAAAAATTTTTACGTTAACATTAATGAACAAAATATATCTTTAAACGTATAAGAGAAAATTTCAGAAAGAACTTAATTTTAAATGAGTTCTTGCTAATTGACCAGTTTTCTTCCAGGATTTGGAAGAAAAAACGCGACAACCACCATAGGTTTTTCCCTTATTCTCTGGGATACCTAATGAAAGCTTCTCCCACATTACCTGTGAAGCCTTCCTGAACATTGGCTCAACCAGTGTTTGGTAAAGTTCAATACAGAGGTACACACTGTCTCCATAAAACACGCCTCGTGGAAACATTAAAGAGGTCAAATAGAAGGACAAAACAAAATTACAGAGGAAATTTTGCTAACAACTAAGGATATATTTTTTACCTTTAATATATATTTGATGAGTTTCGAGAGTTTTTCTACTCCCGGAGCCCGACCATGGATCAGGCAGGTGGAGGATACGTTACACATTGAATACCTGGAGATACAAGTGAATACCTGGAGACACGAGTGAATACCTGGAGACTCGAGTGAATACCTGGAGACTCGAGTGAATACCTGGAGACTCGAGTGAATACCTGGAGACTCGAGTGAATACCTGGAGACTCGAGTGAATACCTGGAGACTCGAGTGAATACCTGGAGACTCGAGTGAATACCTGGAGACTCGAGTGAATACCTGGAGACTCGAGTGAATACCTGGAGACACAAGTGAATACCTGGAGACACAAGTGAATACCTGGAGACACAAGTGAATACCTGGAGACACAAGTGAATACCTGGAGACACGAGTGAATACCTGGAGACACAAGTGAATACCTGGAGACACAAGTGAATACCTGGAGACACAAGTGAATACCTGGAGACACAAGCGAATACCTGGAGGAGTGTGCTAACTGAAACACTCTTATCTGGCGCAAGTAATACAAAGGAACAACACAAACAGTTCGAGAAATATATGACAAACTCAGTTTTCTCGTTTGCAGAATCTAATAAACAGAATCTTGGAGTATTGGGTCCTACTTAGAGAAGGAGGAGGAAGAGGAGGAGAAAGATGAGGAGCAAGAAGAGGAGGAGGAGGAATAATACTAGAAGTAGATGCATATATAAAAGATACCTAAATTTCTGTAGGATAAGTCTGATCTATTTCGTGTACTGATAGCGGTTCAGTGATTAGTGTTTATAATTCCTGAAGGGCCCACTCGGGTTCAGCGCTTCATACAAGCACAATAATGACCGCTTAGGCTAACAACCAGGCGGCTAGATTTGGGAGCGGGTCGCGGGGGCGGTGACCCCCGGAAGAAACTTCACGTAACCTGCACCACACCATGAGATTAGACGACCTCCCCACCCCAACACAGCTTCGTCACGCTCTGGGCCCACACTACACAGTATGCAGCAAAGGTTAACACGTCCATTGACTTGGAAAAAAAAATTACATCATATTCGTATAACGAGAAGTAGACAGACCGGATGCTAGTAGAAGTATAACATTGAAAACGGGGCTTTGTCCAAGCGGGGATGAATGATAGGTTTCGGAGGCTTGTTACTTTATTTTGGTTCTTCTACACAGGCAGTGTGTTATGGGGCCCAGCTAGGCCCAGCCAGGCCCAGCCAGGCCCAGCCAGGCCCAGCCAGACCCAGCCAGGCCCAGCCAGGCCCAGCCAGGCCCAGGCCTGGAGGGCCATGCCTGTGAGAGGTTGTTGACTGAGTGACGTCAGCTGCCAGAGTTAGGCAAGGTCAGCGTAGTGCGAGCCGAGCTTGGTAGGCCTGTAGATGGCAGCACCATAGTGCCGCGAAACATGAACCCATCTTGACATACAGAAGAAAAATGGATTATTAGGTAAAAGGACACAGATGCAACTAATGAAATATCTTATTATATAAGAACATAAGGAAGGAGCACTGCAGCAGGCCGCCTGGCCCATGCTAGACAGGTTCAAGTCACCTACTGGTCTTGGTGGCCTAGGTCAGTCAGGGCCAAGTCACATCCACTTAACATGTTCAGTTTTCCACTATAATCTACCTTGTCCATAATTACTATCGCATTTGTTGTGTCTGTTTCGTAAAGTGAAGTCCAGGATCTTTCCATAATTCATGGTATAACTTAACAGATCTTTGAGGACAATTGCAACGCAACTGTGGCCACTTAAGGAGGGAGCACTGCAGTAGACCCACTGGCCCAAGCCAGTCAGATGCAACTCACACTCAGCGTTTCATCTTACCTAACATTTTCGTCGATCATTCTGCCATTATTACTAACAAAAACAGAGACTACAAGCTCGTACACCAACAAATACAGACTTCACGACTAACGAAATCGTAATAACACGATTGCAAAGAGTCCAGCTGGTCCAGTTGTCATGGGTTCAACCCCCACCCGTTCCCTTATCTGGTTAGTAAATACAGGATATATTCTCGTAGAACAAGAAAGAGGAGGCCTGGTCACAGACCGGGCCGCGGGGGCGTTGACCCCCGGAACTCTCTCCAGGTAAACTCCAGGTCTCCAGGTAAGACAGGATGTCTGGTTGACCAGGTCTTGGTCCACCGGGAGGCCTGGTCTTGGACCGGGCCACGTTGACCCCTCACAACACCCTCTACCTAGACTCCAGTTAGAACACGAAATAGACGGGATATTAGTCTGGACACTCAAGTACACTTTGAAGAGTTTAGCCAGCCTGGCTGACGTAGTCAGCTAAAATCAATAGTCTAACTAATCAGGTTATCGCCAGAGACCGTACGCTAGGAATGAGGGGGATGGGGCTGTGAGATTGGTAGGCACTGTTGAGCATGGCCAGTTGACACTGCTGATGTTCCCTTCCTACCTACCCTTAGTTCATATTTTGTACTGTAAATGTTTCCCCTCTTTCTTCTACACATCTTCCACCCCATCTTTCTCTCTACCTCCCCATCTTTCTCTCTCTACCTCCCCATCTTTTTCTACCTCCCCATCTTTCTCTACCTCCCCATCTTTCTACCTCTCCATCTTCCTACCTCTCCATCTTCCTCTCTACCTCCCCATCTTTCTATTTCCCTCTCCCCTCGTCTTCTTACTCCCTCAACGACACGATCCTTGACCAGGACCCCGTAAGTTCACTGCTATAAGAATGTCGACCCTCTTCCTCTCCCCTAACCCTTGCCCTTTTCCCTTAATACCCCTCCCCCCTCCCTCTCTCCTCGACCTCTGAATAGTGACCCTTTGTTACACCCCCCCACCTCGACAGGAAACACTCCGCCCCCTCACACACCCTAGAGGGTGTGTGGGGGAGTAGCTGTTACTGTCTTATATTACCCTAGTACTACTGTGAATACCCCAGTACTACCGTATATGCCCGAGTACTACCATGAATACCCCAGTTCTGTACTTCTTGGAACTTTGGAGATAAAAATACGTTGTAATTTACACCTGAAAATTTTTCGATGGACTGGTTGAAAACATCAAGACTGAAATCACTCCCTACGAAAGCCAGATGGGCTTGAGAGACGGTACAAAGTAGCCTAATGATCAGCAGGGGCGCAAGGAGTACATTGAGAGATAACTCAATAAGTGTAAATGGAGAAGATTGAGACACTAATGCAACATATGGAATCTTTATTGAAGAAACGTTTAGCCACACAGTGGCTTCATCAGTCCATTACACAGTAGAAATGAGTAAGGAGAGGAGTAGTTTGAGGTAATCAGTCCCTCAGCCTGGAATCGATGTGTTTAGTCCATTACTCTTGTAGAAAGTACAGCATATGACCGGAGAAGTGGCTTATATACTGTAGTCAGGTGAGCGGAAGCAGGAGGAGGCGGGATCACAGTGGAACCATCCACTAGTGTAAGTAGGTCTTCGTCCAAAAGTTGGACAAGTGTTGAAGAATTCCTTGTATCAAGATCCCATGGTGTTGCAGTGTCTGACAGATGTGATAAATGGTTTTGAAAACCCATTTCTACTTTGTATTGGACTGATGAAGCCACTGTGTGGCGAAACGTTTCTTCAATAAAGATTCTCATATGTTGCATTAGTGTCTCGATCTTAAACTTGTCGATTTTGAAAACCATCTATCACACACAAGCGTAAATTGACCAGGACTCTTCAGCAGCCTTCCTTCATGCATAAAGGGAACTTCCAACGGACCCCTGGATACCTGGAGGTTATTCCGGGGATCAACGCCACCGCGGCCCGGTCCATGACCAGGCCTCCCGATGGATCAGGGCCTGATCAACTAGGCTGTTACTGCTGGTCGCACGCAGTCCAACGCCTGGCTGTCTTCAAGAGGGAACTTGGTAAGTTACACAAATTAGAGGACAAGTATCTTCACCAGATGCTAGATCAACCAGGCTGTGATGGATATGTGGGGCAGCGGGCCTCCAGCAGCAACAGCCTGGTTGATCAGGCAAGCACCGGACGAGCCTGGCCCATGGCCGGGCTCTAAGATTAGTTAGACACTCGAAACTCTTCAAAGGTTTCAAAGATTTAGTTCCTGATCATCCAGGCTGTGGTGCCTACCTTGGACTGCGTGTAGCCAGCATCCTTGGTCCCAGATTATTCAACATCTTACTACAGATATCAGAAACACTGCTGGAACAAGTGTAGAAGTCTCCATGAAGAAACTAGACAAGTATTTTCACCTGGTCCCAGATCAACCAGGCTGTGATGGGTATGTGGACCAGCGGGCCACTAGCAGCAACAGCTTGGTTTACCAGGGAAGCACCAGACGAACCTTGCTCAGGACCGGGCTCCGGGAGTAGAAAAACTTTCGAAACTCATCATAGGTAAAGGCAGCACCCAGCCCAAACACAGAATACTCATAATATTAATAATACTTAGAATATTCGTAATATTCATTATACTAGACTTGGCATGACTGATATTGCTGGTGATGACACTTATGTTTTGTCTTATACAAAATAACACCAAAATACCACAAATGATAAACAGATTAGCAAAACCACACAATGTATATAATTCTAAAAGCTGTTATTAGGAGTAAAACAATGTTTAAAATAATAATATTTTAAGCTTGATGTTTGTGCCCCAAGTTCCTGCAGGTTCATACCTCGACCCACGACTCTTATTCTTTATTTTTACCTTTGATATCTATCTGGTATACCTTTGATATGCCTGTGATATTCCTTTATACCTCTAATATAAATTTTATATACCTATTATATTCCTTAGTTATACCTTTACACTTTTGGTGGACTTGGAGCGGTTTTTCTACTCCCGGAGCTAGGCTTGTCTGGTATTTGCCTGGTCAACCAGGCTGTTGCTGCTGGCGGACCGCTGGTCCACGCATCCATCATGACCTGGTTGATCTGTCACTTGGTGGAGATACTTGTCCAGTTTCCTCTTGAGGACTGCTGCACTTGTCCCAATAGTGTTTCTGATACCCTCTGGTGAGATGTTCAAGTCTGGGACGATGGATGTTGATACACTGTTCTCTTATGGTGTCTACGGCTGCTCCGCTTTTTGCTGGGTTCATTTTACACTTTGTTCCATATCTTTCACTCAAATATTTTATGGCAGTGTACACGTTTGGAATTAGACCCTCGAGTACTTTCCACGTCTGTATTCTCATGTATGTAATCTCTCCTCTGCTGCAGAGAGTGCACATGTTTGGTTTTAAGGCGTTTCGAGTGGCTCTATGTGGGCCGTAAACGATCTCCTGCCGTTCCCCTTTCTTATTCCCCTCGCCCTTCTCGTCGGTATTTCCTCTGTCTCCTACTCTTCCTGTTCTTCGGGAAGCGGGACTGAGTAGGCGCTGATAAGTAAGGTTAAGGATTAATTAAAGGAGTCCCAAGAGAGTTGTAAAAGGATCGTGTGCCTCTCAGAAGCGGTTCAACTCTTAAACTAAGCGGTAAGTGGCTGCTCTAATTACCCTTCCTCCCTTCCCTCTTTCCTCCCCCTTCTCCCTCCCCTCTTTCCTCCCCCTCCTCTTTCCTCCCCCACTTCTCTCTCCTCATTCCCTCACATGACCTTTCAGAAGCAATCCAACGCCTTTACTAGGCGGTAAGTGGCACCAATCCTGTGAGTGAATATAGCACCGTAAAGACAGTATTGGGCAGTGCCACTCTTCCTGAGTGAATGTTCCAACTCTCACACACACGCAGAACCGGGTAGTCTACTTACCTGCAGTCTACGTACCTGCAGTCTACGTACCTGCAGTTTACGTACCTGCAGTTTACGTACCTACATTCTCCCTACCTGCAGTCTGCCTCCCTACCTGTAGTCTACCTACCTACAGTCTACCTACCTACAGTCTACCTACCTACAGTCTACCTACCTACAGTCTACCTAATTGGAGTCAATTTCAAGATGTCACTAGTCAGTGCAGTCAGGTACCAGACCAGGTTTCCAGCAGTAATCTTGCTTCTAGGGAGGTGCCTGGACTCCTGTGCAGGGTTCTTGATCCAGCGAATTGAAGCCGCCCTCCACTTGGATCACAGCTGATTGTCTCCCTCCCGTCTCAAACGCAGTAGGAACCCTACGGGCTTAGTGCTTCCCTGTAATAATAATGATAGACAATTACATTTTCACAAAACCAACTCATAACCATCACAGCGCCTGGGAAAATAACCTGGTTTGAACCGAGGAGGAGCGTATCTCTAATTCCTTAGATCAAGAGCTCACTACCTGCGTCAAGCTGGAAATCTTTTTGCGTGGGGGGAATTTACCCAGAGTCGTTTCCGGGGGGTCACCGCCCCCCGATCAAGTTAGTGTCTGCCGCTCGCGGTCCAACGTATGCACCACAACCGGGCTGATCAACAACTGCTTTGAGGAAGATGTCAAGTTCCCTCTTGAAGACAGCCAGGAGATTGTTGGTAATTTCTCTTATGTAAAAAGGATGGATGTTGAATCTTGGTCTCTTAACACTGCTTGAGTTCTCTCTGTATGTACTCATCGCTCCCCTGCACAGTCTGCCAAGCCTCTTGTATTTATAAGTAGTAATTTGGGTGTGAAATTTGGGATCAGTCCCTCCAGTATCTTCCAGGTGTAGATTATGCATCTCTCTCGCTTGCGGTCTGAGAAGTACAGTTTTGGGACTTCAATCGCTCCCAGTAATATAGGTGCTTGACTGAGCTGATACGAGCTGTGAAGGTTCTCTACATTTTCCAGCTGAACATTTTCGCTTGTCTTGAAGGGGAGGGACCGTTAGTACACAGCAGTACTCGAGCCTGGAGAGAACTAGTGACCTGAAGAATGCCATTATCATGACATCTCTTGCCTTGAAGGTTCTAGTTATATAACCTATCAGTGTTCATATAGTTTCAATAACAACACTGTTGGGCTTCTTAAACGTGAAACCCGACATAGTATCTCCCAGGTCTCTCGCATTTGACACACTTTTTTTTTGTGTGTGTACCTAGTTGAGATTGTTGGGGTCGACCAATACGTAGCTCCTGAGCACTCCTCTTTCCATCATTTGATAAGAAAGTGAGGGAGAGAAAAGAAACGAAGGAGAGAGAGAGAGGGGGACGAAATAAAGTAGGGAAGAGAGAAGGCTAAAAAGAGGGAGACAGCAGGAGAAAGGGAGAGAGAGGGAAGGAGGGGATGAGGAGCCGTAAAAGCCGAGATCCCTGATGCTATTGTTGATTGGAGAGGGGAAGCCAGAAAAGGAGGAATTATGGGCCCGTCTTGAATAATCTTACAGTGCGAGAGAGAGAGAGAGAGAGAGAGAGAAGAGGAGGAGGATGAAGAGGCTCTCTTCTTAACAGAATATATGGGGAATAATAAAAGCATTAAAGTTAAAGGTTGGGGAGGAAGAGTGCAGAGCCTTGCAGCTTCCATCCCTTATCCTCCCCACCTGGCGTCTACCTGGAGAGTGTTCAGGGGGTCAACGCCCCAGAAGGCCGGCCTCAGACCAGGCTTCCCGGTGGAAGTCCTGTTCAACCAGGCTGTTGCACAAGTCCAACGTATGAATCACAGCCCGGCTGATGAGGAACTGACTTGAGAAAAGTGTCCATTTCCCTCTTGAAGACAGCCATGGATCTGTTGGTAATCCTCGTTATGTATGGGGGAGGCTGTTGAGAAGTCTTGTTTCTCTTACATTTATTATGCTGTCTCTTAGTCCATTCCTGACGGCCCTGTTCTTCATTGAGGGTATGTTGCCCCGTCCCTCAAGTCAGTCTCGTAGTGAGTTTCTCGTACCCATCTTCTGATCGCCCTCACTTCCTATCACCCTGGTTTCTGATCGCCCGGTTTCTAATCCCCAAGATCCTAATTTCCCCAGTTTGTAATCTACTCTTTTGATCTTCTATTCTTCCTCTCTCCCCGGAGGCGTAAAAAATGGAATGGAAGTAAGCCCTTGTGGAATGTTGCAGGCAGCACAGGTGCTTTCAACATCCTTAGCTTGCTGTAAATGCTGCTGCCGCCGCCGCCGCCGCCGCCGCTGCTGCTGCTGCTGCTGCTGCTGCTGCTGCTGCTGCCGCCGTCGCCGCCGCCGCCGCCGCCGCCGCCGCCGCTGCTGCTGCCGCCGCCGCCGTCGCCCCAGCACTAACAGAAATCGTGACTGTGAGCTTCTCACTAAATTGGCTAAAGGGAGGAGGAGGAGGAGGAGGAGGGGCAGCCAAGAGGGAACATATAGATGTACAGGGGGGAGGGGGAGTGTGAAGGATGGTATGGGAGGGAATAAAGAAGGAAGAAAGAGATTAGGAAGAAGTAAGAGGAAGGGAGATGTATTCAATGTGAAAATGACTGGAAGAAGTAGGAAGAGGTGAGAGAAATATACGTAGGAACGGAAAGAGAGGGAGGGAAGGATAGACAGATAGGAATATTCGTTGTTGTAAGATATGAGAAAATCGTTTAGAGAGGAATGAAGGAAGGGAGGGAAAGATATGAAGGGAGAGAGAAGCGTATGAAGAAAAGGAGATGTATGAAGGAAGAGAAACAAACATATGAAGGGAGGGAAAGAAATGAAGGGTATATCACAGGTGACAAATTTCAACTGTTTAGGCATGAGAGGAATGAAGATGTGAGAGCGAGCACAGCAGACAGTACCCTAGACCCACAAGGAACATGTGGAACACCAAAGAATAAGTGAACCAGAGAATCTGTTATTTAGAAAACGCACTAAGATAAATGCAGCAGCACTGGGCCAGGAATATGACGGGTGCATTATGAGATCTTTCGAAACAAGAGGAAAAATGATGATGATGGTATTTTTCAAAGAACTTGTGTGCTCACTAAGAGAGAGAGAGAGAGAGAGAGAGAGAGAGAGAGAGAGAGAGAGAGAGAGACAGACAGACAGACAGACACAGACAGCAGAGCTAAGCTGTGCTGAGCTGAGATGGAAAATGTACTGAGGTGATATACTGTCATCAAAGAATCAATAAACATCTAAACTATTAGGAACACCTCCAAGCATTGAAGTGTTCTCTCTGGAACAAATAACAGACAATACTTGGTAGTATGTACATGGAAAGTACTTGAGGGCCAGCCCCCTAACCTACACACTGCTATAACAACTTACTAGAGTGGAAAATGTGGGAGAAAGTGTGGAATAAAGTCAGTGAAGAGCAGGGAAGCCTTGGGTAATACGAGAGAACACTGAGTCAACATCAGTGGTCCAAGACTCTTCAACATATAACCAGAAAATATCAGAAACACTGCCGGAATGATGAAATTTTCATTCCACAAATGCCAATGAGGGAGACGGAAGTGCTAATTCAGTGAAAAGCAGGGGCGCCGTGGGCACAATAAGCGAACATTGTATGAACATCCTTGGCGCCAGAATATTCATCATTTTAACAGATATCAGAAAGTGTAGAAGTCTTAGAGGAAACTGGACAAGGTGTATCAAAGACTCATCAAAGATATATTAGTCGTGCTCTGATGGCTTTGTGGGCCTGCTGGCTACCTGGCCTGATCGATCAAACTGTTAGTGTCCGCCGCCCACAGTCAAACGTATGCACCAACACCCGGCTGATCAGGAACTGTTTTGAGCAATCTGTCGGGTTCACTCGCGAGGACAGCTAGTTGATGGTTGGTGATTCCCCTTATACATGATGAGAGGGCGTTAAGGAGTCCTGGTCCCTTCACTTATTGACACACTCTGTATTCGTCACTTCCCTGCTTTTCATTGGAGGTATCCGGCACTGTCTGCCAAGCTGATAGCACAAACAGCCTGGTTGACCAGGTGGTTAAAAGAGAAGTCTAACCTCACACCGGGCGGCTAAGGCAGAAGAGTCCTCGAAACCAGTCACAAGTATGTCAAAGGCGCCAGTTTAAAAATCTTCCACTCGGTCCTCCGATCACCGCCAGATCAACTAGACTGTTGGCACTCGCGCCTCGCACGCCGCTCACTAAACTATGATAAATGGATAGCTGGGGCGATGAAAGAGGGAAGAGCAACAGAGATGGGAGAGAAATTGTGGGAAAGGGAAAGTGAGGGGAAGCGAGGGGAGAGGTGGAGGCATATCCCTCCACTCACTCGTGTAATGGATCAAAGAGAAGAGGGTGTGGGGAGAGAGAGGGTGGGGAGAGAGAGGGTGGGGAGAGAGAGAGTGGGGATAGAGTGGATATAAGAGAGGTTGTAGGGGAGACGGGGGTGAGAGGATGTAGAAGAGGGTGTAGGAGAGTGGGGGAAAGAGAGTAAGAGAGAGAAGTGGGAGAGAAAGTGGCGGGAGAGGTGGGGAAAGAACTCTATTGAGGAGATAAAGGGAGGGGAAGAGTGAGAGACAAAGAAAAAGGTGGAAGAGGGAAAAGGTGGAAAGAGGCAAAAGTAGTCCCTGTTCACAAAAAGAAGAGCAGAGCAGAAATCAGCAGGACGATCATGTCTGTCACAGTTGCTGAATCATTATGACAGAATTACGGAGGCACTGGAAGACGACCAAAACGCAGATGTGATTTACACAGATTTTGCAAAGGCGTTTGACAAATGCGATCATGGAGTGATAGCGCACAAAATGAAGGCCATGGACATTACGGGGAAGGTAGGCAGATGGATTTTTGGTTTCCTAACACACAGAACACAAAAAGTAGTAGTGAACAGGGCAAGATCCAGCATCAGCGAGGTCAAAAGCTCAGTGCCCCAAGGCACTGTCCTGGCACCTCTGCTGTTCCTCATCCTCATAGTAGACATACACAAAAACACCCGGCACACTTTTGTATCATCATTTGCAGACGACACTAAAATAAGCATGAAAGTCACTACGGTAGAGGACACTGAAAAAGTACAGGAAGACAAACAGGGTTTTCCAGTGGGCAGTGGAAAACAACATGACGTTCAATGGTGATAAGTTCCAGCTGCTTAAGTATGGACAGAATGAAAAACTCAAAAGGAGCACTATATACAAAACTCAAGAGGGTCACCAAATAGAACGTAAGGAACACGTAAAAGACCTGGGAATAATTATGTCAGTTGACCTTTCTTTTAAAGACCATAACAAGACAAAGGTCACGACAGCCAGGAAGATGACTGGGTGGGTATTGAGAACTTTCAAAACAAGGGAAATAATGCCGATGGTGACGCTCTTCAAATCGCTAGTGCTCCCTCACTTAGAATATTGCTCAGTGCTGACGGCCCCGTTCAGGGCAGGAGAAATATCGGAGCTGGAACAAATACAGAGATCGTTTACGGCTCGCATTAAGCCAGTAAAGCACCTAAACTACTGGGAACGCCTGCAAGTCTTGAACATGTACTCATTGGAGCGGAGGAGAGAGAGGTACATGATAATATATACCTGGAAGGTACTCGAGGGCTTGGTCCCAAATCTGCACACTGCCATAACAACATACTGGAGTGAGAGATATGGGAGGAAGTGTAAAATAAACCCAGTGAGGAGCAGGGGTGCGGGGTGTTGTGGGGACAATAAGGGAACACTGTATCAACATTAGGGCTCCCAGACTTTTCAACATCTTAACAGAAGATATCAGAAACTCTGCTGGAACAAGTGTAGAAGCCTTCAAGAGGAAAGTGGACAAGTATCTTCGCCAGGTGCCAGATCAACCAGGCTGTGATGGATATGTGGGGCAGTGGGAGTCCAGCAGCAACAGCCTGGTTGACCAGGCAAGGAGCAGACGAGCCTGGCCCATGGCCGGGCTCAGAGAGTAGATAAACTCTCGAAACTTCAAAGGTATATCAAAGGTTAGGTATATCAGGTTAAGTATATCAGGTATATCAGTATATCAATCACTGGCAAGATCCTTGAGACATTAATCTCAAAACAAATGACACAGTTTTTTGACTACCAGTCACTACTTTGTGACTGTCAATATGGCTTCAGGAAAGGTTTCTCTGCTGCTGATCTGTTGTTAAACCTCTCCACTAAATGGCATCAGTCACTGGATAAATCCAAAGTCAGCTGTGTGGTAGCACTGGACATTGCTGGTGCTTTCGACCGGGTGTGGCACCAGGGCCTCTTAGCAAAACTGCAAGCTCTGGAAATTGCAGACTCTACACTATGTCTCCTTGGTGATTACCTTCATGGTAGATCTCTAAGAGTAGTTCTCAATGGAACGGAATCAACAAGACATCCTATTGGGCCAAGTGTTTCACAAGGAAGTGTGCTGAGACCATTGTTATGGAATGTCTACTCCAATGACCTCCTTCATCTCATCCCAGAATCCCGTGCATATGCAGAGGACTATACAATGACATTCACTTATCCAAGATAAGAAATGCCAGCTGCTCTAGGCTACATCAATCACCAGCTAAGAGCTATATCAGCTTGGGGAAATAGATGGCAAGTAACATTTGCACCTGAGAAAACACAAATGATGGTCTATAGGCACCATGATGTTAATGCCGGTGCAGTAGTAAGGATGAATGGAGGGTGTTGGTACCTGAGGAAGAAGTTGATATCCTTGGGGTGAAATTTGACTCCAAACTGACCATGAAGAACCACGTTGTAAATCTTGCAAACAAGGCAGCCAGGAAGCTGACAGCACTTCGCCGTATCTCGCATCTGCTTGACAATAGGGGTTGCAAGATTCTGTATGATGCACAAGTACGCTCACACCATGAGTATGTTCCACTTTCTTGGTTTCCTGCCCCCTCCCCCCTTGTCAGTAAAGCTAGGGGTCCTTAACCTAACTTTGTCAAATCCTGTGTAAAAGAGAGATCATTTACTCACTGAGTCACTCGAGTCTGAAACATGTTCGTACAACATAATGATATCAACGAAATAAAGTCAGTTGATCAAAGACTTTTTAATAAGCTGATGAAGGTAACAGCTTGTTAGTAAAATTAGGAATCCTTAACCTAACCTTGTAAAACACTGTAAAAAAAGGAGAGAGAGAATGTCTCTCGTCTCTTATCTCCTGTCTTACCATCCCTCGTCTTTCTTTAACCTATTTAAGAATCTTTTTTGATTCTAGTGATCACCCTCCCCCTCTCCAAGGCTTACTGCTAGACCATCCCTTCTGGTTGACGGCCCGATCAGCCAGGCTGTTGGTGCTACCAACCCGCAGCTCACCGCCCTGCCCTCTGATAAAAGTTTACCCTTGACTTGTTCCCTTTATTATCCTGGTCTGGGACCGGGCCAGGGGGCGGGGATTCCCCGGATGTGACTCCAGGTTCTGTGGTTCACCTCTTGTGACTTACAGCGGAAAGTGACCCGAGTGTATTGTGACTTACGGTGGAAAGTGACCCGAGTTTGTGACAGCGGAAAGTGACCCGAGTTTGTGATTTGCAGCGGAAAGTGACCCGAGTTTATTGTGACTCACACCGGAAAGTGATCATCATTATTTGTGTTTTCTCGGGTGCAAATGTTATTTGCCATCTATTTCCCCAAGCTGATATAGCTCTTAGCTGCTGATTGATGTAGCTTAGAGCAGCTGGCATTTCTTCTCATGGATAAGTGAATGTCAGTGTACAGTCGTCTGCATATGCATGGGATTCTGGGATGAGATGAAGAAGGTCGTTGAAGTAGACATTTCATAACAATGGTCCCAGAACGCTTCCTTGTGGAACACTTGCCCCAATAGGATGTCTTGCTGATTCTGTTCCATTGAGAACTACACTTAGAGATCTGCCATGAAGGTAATCACTTAGGAGACATGGCGTAGAGTCTGCAATTTCCAAAGCTTGCAGTTTTGCTAAGAGGCCCTGGTGCCACACACGGTCGAAAGCACCAGCTGTGCTACCATACAGCTGACTTTGGATTCATCCAGTGACTGGTGCCACTTAGTGGAGAGGTTTAACACCAGATCAGCAGCAGAGTAACCTTTCCTGAAGCCATATTGACGGTCGCAAAGTAGTGAGTGGTAGTCAAAACACTCTGTCATTTGTCTTGAGATTATTGTCTCAAAGATCTTGCCAGTGATTGACAGGAGTGACACTGGTCTGTAGTTGCTGATTTCTGCTCTGCTCTTCTTTTTGTGAACAGGGACTACATTTTTCTCTTTCCACAGAGAAGGCCATTTACACTGTTTACCTGGAGAGAGTTCCGGGGGTCAACGCCCCCGCGGCCCGGTCTGTGACCAGGCCTCATGTACTAGGCAGTGCTGAAAGATGCGAGTTAGAGGTGCTGCTAGCTGGTCTGCACATCTCAGCAATCTTGGGCTCAACTTGTCTGGGCCCACAGCCTTTTCTTGGTCAAGCAATTTAAGAAGGAAATGCACCTCTCTCTCTCTCTCTCTCTCTCTCTCTCTCTCTCTCGCTCTCTCTCTCTCGCTCTCCCTCTCTCCCTCCCCTCTCTACCTCCTCTCTCTACCTCCTCTCTCTACCTCCTCTCTCTCTCTCTCTCTCTCTCTCTCTCTCTCTCTCTCTCTCTCTCTCTCTCTCTCTCTCTCTCTCTCTCTCTCTCTCTCTCTCTCTCTGCCTCTCGCTACCTCTCGCTCTGCCTCTCTCCCCGTTCGTTCGTTCAGTTGTAATGTGAGAGGTTTAGGCTTGTCATGGAATTGAGCGGACCTGGCGAAGCTCATCCCATCTCTCACCCCGGGGTGATGCTCTCCCCACCATCCTCCCTACCCCTCCTTCCCTCTACATCTCCATTCCCCCAACCAGGTTCTCTCTCCCCTCCCACCTCGCTATCCAAACACGCAGCTGCTGCCACCTACTGGCGATGATAATTATCATCATGATCATCATTGCCGCTACTACTACTACAAATACCGTTATCATCATTAACAAAGAATCCTTTACACTCACACCACCTGGCGGCGGCGGCGGTGGTGGAGGTGGTATTGGTGGTGGTAATAGTGGTGGTGGTGGTGGTTATGGCGGTGGTCGTGGCGGCGGCGGCGGTGGTGGTGGTAGTGGTGGTGATGGTAGTGGTAGTGGAGATTAAAGACGAACTATTATCAGTGGCGTAGGTGGGATAAACGTGGCGTAGCGTGGAGTGGGTGGTGGTGAGGGTGAGGATGGGGTGTGGTGGAGGGGATTGAGAGGAAAACGTTGGAGAAGTTGAAGGAAGAATTGAGAGGTACTGTCCCAACCCCCCAATCCCCCATACCTAGGCAGTCTCCTGCATCATAACCTACATCAGGGTGTTGGAGAGACTGGCGCTCCAAATCTGCACATTGAAATTACTACTTATGAGCACAATAGGCCTGACAGACGGTGCAGGATACCTCCTGAGAAGTACAGAGGAACTATGAGTACTCTAGGGGAGAATTCAATGTAAAGGGACCGTGACTCTTCAACACCCTACTTTCAAGCATACCTGGAAGTTACCTGGAGGTTATTCCGGGGATCAACGCCCCCGCGGCCCGGTCCATGACCAGGCCTCCCGATGGATCAGGGCCTGATCAACTAGGCTGTTACTGCTGGCCGCACGCAGTCCAACGTACGAGCCACAGCCCGGCTGATCCGGCACTGACTTTAGGTATCTGTCCAGCTCTCTCTTGAAGGCAGCCAGGGGTTTATTGGCAATTCCCCTAATGCTTGATGGGAGGCTGTTGAACAGTTTTGGGCCCCGGACACTTATGGTGTTTTCCCTTAGTGTACCAATGGCGCCCCTACTTTTTATTGGGGGCATTTTGCATCACCTGCCCAGTCTTTTACTTTCGCAGGGAGTGATTTCTGTGTGCAGATTTGGGACCATTCCTTCCAAGATTTTCCAAGTGTAGATTATGATATATATCTCCCTCCTGCGTTCCAACGAGTACAAGTCAAGTGCTTCTAAGCGTTCCCAGTAGTTAAGGTGCTTGACAGAACTTATACGTGCAGTAAAGGATCTCTGTACACTCTCTAGATCTGCGATTTCACCTGCTTTGAATGGAGATGTTAATGTACAGCAGTATTCCAGCCTAGAGAGAACAAGTGATTTGAAAAGGATCATCATGGGCTTGGCATCTCTCGTTTTGAAAGTTCTCATTATCCATCCTATCATTTTCTTTGCACGTGCGATCGTGGCACTGTTGTGATCCTTGAAAGTGAGATCCTCAGACATTACTACTCCCAGGTCCCTTACATTATTTTTCCGCTCTATTGTATGGCCGGAGTCAGTAGTATACTCTGTTCTAGTTATTATCTCCTCCAGTTTTCCATAACGGAGTAGTTGGAATTTGTCCTCATTGAACATCATATTGTTTACCGTTGCCCACTGGAAAACTTTGTTTATATCTTCTTGGAGGTTAACCGCGTCCTCAGCAGATGACAGCCTCATGCAGATCCTAGTATCATCCGCAAAGGATGATACGGTGCTGTGGTGTATATCTCTGTCTATGTCTGATATGAGGATAAGGAATAAGATGGGGGCGAGTACTGTGCCTTGTGGAACAGAGCTCTTCACTATGGCAGCCTCCGATTTAACTCTGTTGACCACTACTCTTTGTGTTCGATTTGTTAGGAAGTTGAAGATCCGTCTCCCCACTTTCCCAGTTATTCCTTTAGCACGTATTTTATGGGCTATTACGCCATGATCGCATTTGTCAAATGCTTTTGCAAAGTCTGTGTATATTACATCTGCATTCTGATTTTCTTCCAGTGCATCCAAGGCCATGTCATAGTCATGTCATGAGTGGGATTTGCCAACAGATCCCTAGCTGACTTCAAGAGTTTGAAATCGACAGGTTCCTCAGATCAGTGCCTGATCAGCTATGGTGCACATACGTTGGAATGCGGGCAGTGGACACTAACAACCTGATTGATCAGGCCAGCAATCAGGAGGACTGGTGTGAGACCGGGCCGCGGGGCGGTGGCCTCGGAAGGCCGGCAGGAAGGATGACTGATGGAGAGAGAGAAGGAACTGAAGGAGGGTCTGTGGAGAGAGAGAGTGGGAGGAACTGAAAGGAGGAGGGATCGAGGAGGAGAGAGTGCAGAGAGGAGGAGGGAGAGAGGGGAAGGAGAGAGGAGACGAGATGACTGGAGAGAGAGACTAGAGAAGAGAGGAAGGATTGGAGAGAAGAGACGACGATGATTTGAGTGACTGCACTAACCCTCACCAGGTTGAGCGTTCCACACCTCGTGTACAAGTGTTTGTCCTCTCCCTTTCATAATTCTCCATTTCACACCCCTTTTGTCGCCTCTCTTTCATGGCTTTCTTTTTCGTCTCTCGTTCACGCGCATTTTTTTTTTTCACACGGCTTCTCCCTGATTACTTCTTCCTTCGCTCTTTATTCTTACCCTCACTCTTGTTTATCATCTTATTATTCACCTTATTATCCTCATTTCCTCTCTCTCTCTCTCTCTCTCTCTCTCTCTCTCTCTCTCTCTCTCTCTCTCTCTCTCTCTCTCTCTCTCTCTCTCTCTCTCTCTCTCTCTCTCTCTCTCTCTCTCTCTCTCTCCCTCCCTCCCTCCCTCCCTCTGACTACGTGGTGTGTGTGTTTGTGTACTCGCCTAATTGTATTTGCAGGGGTCGATTCATAGCTCTTGGCCCCGCCTCTTCACTGGTCGCTACTAGGTCACTCCCTGCTCCAAGAGCTTTGTCATACTCTTTTTAAACTATGTATATATCCTCCCTTCACCACCTCCCTTTCCAGACTATTCTACTTCCTGACAACTCTGTAACTGAAGAAATACTTCCTAACATCCCTGTGACTCATCTGAGTCTTCAGCTTCCAACTGTGACCCCCTTGTTGGTGTATCTCATCTCTGACACATGCTGTCCCTGTCCATCTTGTCGATTTCTCTCAGTATTTTATGTTATCATGTCCCCTCTGTCCCTCCTGTCCTTCAGTGTCGTCAGGTCGATTTTCCTTAACCTCTCCTCGTAGGACATGTCTATTAACTCCGAGACTAGTATAGCTGCAAACCTTTGCACTTTCTCTAAATTCTTGACGTGCTTGGCCAGATGTGGGTTCCACACTGGTACTGCATACTCCAACATGGGCCTTATGTAAAGGGTGTACAGAGTCCTGAACGACTCTACTGAGGTGTCGGAATGCTATTCTTAGGTTTGCTAGATGCCAATATGCCGCAGCAGTTATTTGGTTGATGTGCGCCTCAGGAGGTGTCCTTGGTATTGTACTCACCCCTAGACCCTTTTCCTTGAGTGAGGTTTGTAATCTTTGGCCCCCATGACTGTATTCTGTCTGCGGTCCTCTTTGCTCTTCCCCCATCTTCATAGCTTTGCACTTGGCAGGGTTGAACTCCAGGAGCCATTTGCTGGACCAGGCCTGTATCCTGCCCAGATGCTTTTGTAGTCCTGGCTGGTCTTCCTCTAATTGAATTTTCATCATTAACTTGACATCGTCTGTAAACAGAGACACTTCTGAGTCTGTTCCTTCCGTCATGTCATTCACATATACCAGAAACAGCACCGGTCCTAGGACTGACCCCTGGGGAACCCCGCTCGTCACAGGCGCCCACTCCGACAACTCGTCACGTATCATGACTCGCTGCTGCCTTCCTGTCAGGTATTCTCTGATCGATTGCAGTGCCTTCCCTGTGTGGAACTGTCAAAAGCCTTCTTACAGTCCAAGGAAATGCAATCTACCCACCTCTGTCTTGTCTTACTGCTGTGTGTGTGTATGTGTGTGTGCTCGTGTGTACTCACCTATTTGTGGTTGTAGGGGTCGAGCCTCAGCTCCTGGTCCCGTATGTTTGGGAGCAGGTCAGTGACATACCCGTGGCAGGTTTCGAGGGTTCTAACCTTGTCTGTGTTACTTCTCGTTGGTCCAGCGACCCTGATCATCTGGGGCCCTCTAGGGAAATGGGGAAGGAAGGAATAAGAAAAAAAATGAGGAGGGGAGATGTGGAAAACGAGATATGGAAGGAAACGCGATGGGGGAGGGGGTGGAAAGCTGGGAACAAAAATACAGGAGATTAGGGAGATGATGTTGATGGTGGCAGGAGAGGGAGTGTCAGGATGTTGAAGGTGGTGGGAGTGAGAGAATGTCAGGATGTTGAGGGTGGTATGGTGAGGGAGTGTCATATGTTGGTGGTGGTGGTGGGGGAGGTAGTGTAACAGATGGATGCCTGGGGCAGTCTTAGGATGGAATGTTGATCTTGGATATTTGGTTACGTCCTGGAAAAGGAAGAGGACATCAAAGGACAAGAATACTGTGTATGGGGCTATTTTTTTTTTTTAATTCGAATTGGATACATCAGCAGTGTGCTGTTCCTTTATTTAATAGTTACACAGTGGGACCAAAAACTATATTATCCTGTCATATTCACTCACAGAGGATGGGTCACATGCATTTCCTCATTGAGCATTATATTGTTTTCCGTGGCCCATTGGAAAACTTCATTTATGTCTCCGTGGAGATTTACCGTGAATGACTCTCTCATGCTGATTTTAGTATTGTCTACAAAGGAAGACACAATGCTGTGGTTTACATCTCTGTCTGATATGAGTGAAGATGAGGAACAGGATGGGGGAGAGTACTGTACCTTATGGAACAGAGTTATTTACTGTGGCAACCTCCGATTTCACCTTGTTTACCATTACTCTTTATTTTCTTTTGGTTAGAAAGTTGAAGATGCATCTGCTCACTTTTCCAGTTATTCCTTTAGCACCTGTCGAAGGCTTTTGCAAAGTCTGTATTTGCATTCTGTTTGCCCTCTAGTGCATCCAAGACCATGTCATAATGGTCCAGTAGTTGTGAAAGGCAGGAGCGGCCTTCTCTAAATTCATGTTTTCCTGGTTTGTGCATGTTGGGAATCATGCTTCTTAGAAACCTTTCAAATAGTTTTATAATGTGGGACGTTAGCGATATTGGTCTGTAATTCGTAGCTATTGCTTTTCTGCCACTTTTTTGGAGTGGGGATATATAGGTTGTTTTTAGCGGGCTTGGTTGACCAGGAAAGCACCAGATGAGCCTGGCACAGGGCCGGGCCCTGGGAGTAGAACAACTCTCTGAACTCATTAAACATATATCAAAGGTAATGATAAGGTGTTATGACCCCTGTGTCCAAGGGCCCGATACTGAATGTAGTTTTTGCCTTTTTTTTCCATATAAAAAGAAATACTATTTTTGTTTTCTTTCCATTTTATTTATTGCTTTTAGCTCTTGTCTCTCCTAGATCCTGTATAAATCATTTAACTCAAGTTCAGTATTTTCTACTTCCCTGTTATGCTTCAGATAGTGAAGCTCCCATGAGAAACTCGGTGAGTCTTTGCATTTGCCTGTATTATTATTATTATTATAATCAAAAAGAAGCGCTAAGCCACAAGGGCTATACAGCGCATTTGCCTGTAGAGGGAGCGTCTCTTTCCAGTTTACATTTTCTCTTCTTTTTTCTAGGGGAATATGCTTTGAGCATACTTCAGCTGCCAAAGAGTTGACCTTTTCAAGACACTGGCTCGAACCCATGTGTCATTAAGGATATGATTTATTTGATCCCAGCTGCTGGTCAGAGCATCTGTGTATACCAGTCTGAACTTCGATTAGATTGTGATCTAAATTAAATGTCTGTGATACTGTTATTTTTCTTACCAGGACATTATTCATGAAAATGAAAGTCAAGTGTGTTTTCCAGCCTTTTTGGCTCCGCTGTTTGCTCCCCTCAAGGGAGGTTCCTTGACGCTGGTGAGGGGCTTTTGATCTAGGGAAGTGAATCTGTGCTCCAGTTCCCTGAATTGAGCCTGAATGCCTTCCATCCCTTCCTCCACAGGCGCTGTATAATCCCTACGGGTTTAGCGCTCCCCATAATAATAATAATAATAATAATAATAATAATACACTATTTGCTGGCTTAAGGTGAATTTATTACCTCGATTCAGTAGCTCAGGTGTGTGACTTTTCGTATCAGCTGCCTCCAGGGATTGTCTCTGCTATAACATTATTTGCTACATTCTTCCAATTTGTTCGTCTTAAATTGAAATCACCAAGCAGCAAGATATTTGGGGTTGGGGTTGCAAGATTTTTCCAAACAGTAACCAATTTTCAATAAATGTTCCTTGAACTGTTAGTCAGTTTCATCTGGCGGCTTATTTACAGCCACAGTGACACGGTTTTGGTTCTTAATTTTTATTACTAAAATTGCAGCTACATCATGTGTGGTGTTTAGTAACTCTGTTCAAATGAGCGACTCTGACATACAGGCCAATCGCCCATTTTTGTCTGCTCTTTCTGTCGCATCTAAATACGTTGTACCCTGTTATCCATATTTCGTTGTCAAAGTGGTAGTTTGTATGGGTCTCTGTGAAGGTCACAAACATTGCATTTGACTCAACGAGTCCACTGACGAAAGGTATTGTGTTGTTGGTGGATGACTTAAGACCCCGTATGTTCTCAGATACAAATGAAATCGTATCGCTTGTTTGTTACGGAATTTCTTTTGTTGGTATTAGTATCTGTGGTATTGAAGTTGGGAGGCCACTGGCTCTGGAGCTAGTCCTGAATCTGAGAGATATGGAGGAAGTGTAAAAGAGATCCAGTGAAAAACAGGGGGGGGGGCAATGGACACAACACAAGACCACTGTATCAGCGTCTAGCCAAGATTAAAAACAGTAATGGAACCTGCTTACTTCCTCCATAGTGTGCCAGATCATCCAGGCTGTGATGGGTATGTGGGCCATTGGAACACCAGCAGCCTGGTCGACCAGGTAATCAACAAGGAGACCCTGTAGATGAATGGTTCAGAGAACCGACAAGTTGATATATTAGACACATGTGCAACTCTTGTGTAATTTATCAAGGAGACCCTGTTTAGGGCTGGAACGAGGAAGTAGGAAACCTTCCAAAATGAGTCACAGGTAAGTTATGGGTACTGTATAACACCTGAGTATCTTTGTCGATGAGAAGTTTCATCAACCAGGTACCTTTTTTCCTTCCTATTCAGAGAATATATACTGGAGACAGCAGGAGAAGCGGAGAGAGTGAGGAACTGAAAAACCGAAAAGTTACCTTTCCATGTCATCCAGTCTCTAGTATACATCCTCTATATTACATTGAAAGAGCCGATGGTTGGCAAAACATCATATCACTAAATACACTTAGGTGTTGCACATGTCTTGTATGTTGAACCATCTTTTGATCAAGTTTTGTTTGGGTTTAATAACCCTGGTAAACTTTTGCAAGAGTAGTCGAACTATGACTTGGCTACATCAGGTCAAGTCACCTCAGGTCAGGCTCAAGTCTGGTTCCACCAAGTTGGGACTCCTCTTCCTGGCTTCTTGAGGGAGATCACCTTACACGGCTCCACGCGCTGCTGCAGCCGCCGTACCAAAGTTTACACCGGGTAAACTTTTTCTGAAAATTTACCTGCGGGGTGCATAATTTGCCTCATCTCACCAGCGGTTCAGCTTAAGCTGTGGGTAAGCTAGGGTAATTATGCACCTAGTAGGTCAGCTTCGAGTTAAGTTGAAGTAAATTATTTACTTAGAGATGAGTAAATAATTTACTCATAGGTAAGTGAAAATAGTTACTCATTGCAGGTGATCTTGGAAGATAGTCTGTAAGACAATCTGGAAGGTAATTTCTGAGGTAACTTTAACGTAAACTTTAAGGCAAGCTGTAAGATAATCTAAGTTATCTTAGAGGACTGGAGGACTTGGGTGACTTCATGTGACTCTAGGTGACGTAGGTCTTTCAGTAACTTTGAGTGACTTCAGATGACTAGGTTACTTCAGGTGACTTCAGGTGAATGGAGGCGCGGGGGTTGTAATTGATGGAGTGGGCGCCGCCGCCTCGCTTGGGGTACCTTCATCAGTAATTGGTTTAACGCAGGAAAGCAAATGGAATAAGCTGATGAGAAGATTGTGTTTGAGAGGGAGAGAATTTATGAGAAATGTTTGTTTCACCTTGAGGTGGAGGTAGAGGTGGTGGTGATGTTGATAGTGATATTGGTGGTGGTGAGGAGGGTGGGGGAAAAAGATGGGGAAGAGAGGAGGGTAGGGAAAAATAGGGAAAGGAGGAAGAGGAAGCTAGGAGAGGTGATTAATGTCTTAAGCCTACACATGCATATTGAGAAGAAAACACATGTTAGGTGTGAAAGCAAATAAAGGGCAAAATAAATAATTTTTAATACCAATAAATGTTAAGATTAAGACAACTATGACGAGACAGACCCTCCCCCACTCCCAGGGCTACTGTGCTGAGATGATCATAGAGCACAAGAAGATTCCATGGCATCCATAGAGAGTCGGTGGACTTGCGAATCATGACACCGGAGATGCTCAGTGACTCCAAGTGTTCGGGGGTCCAAAAATATTCATTTAAAAAACTACTGCATTGCTAGCGATCGTCCAGATCTATTTCTCACTATCTTTCAAGACCACTCCCTCCCTCTTTCAAGACCACTCCCTCCCTCTTTCAAGACCACTCCCTCGTTCTTTCAAGACCACTCCCTCGTTCTTTCAAGACCACTCCCTCCCTCTTTCAAGACCACTCCCTCATTCTTTCTAAACCACTCCCTCGTTCTTTCTAAACCACTCCCTCGTTCTTTCTAAACCACTCCCTCGTTCTTTCTAAACCACTCCCTCGTTCTTTCTAAACCACTCCCTCGTTCTTTCTAAACCACTCCCTCGTTCTTTCTAAACCACTCCCTCGTTCTTTCAAGTCCACTCCCTCGTTCTTTCAAGACCACTCCCTCGTTCTTTCAAGACCACTCCCTCGTTCTTTCAAGACCACTCCCTCGTTCTTTCAGGACCACTCCCTCGTTCTTTCAGGACCACTCCCTCGTTCTTTTTAAACCACTCCCTTACTCTGTCAAGAAAACTCCCTCACTCTTTGTGGAGGAAATTTTTCAGTCAAGGAGGGGCGATATCCCCCTTCTTAGGGGCGGCGATCACACTATCAAGGGGGCGTCGATCCCTTTTGTTTGAACATCTGGAGGTAAGAGATGATGAATATGCCAAAACAACAGCATGTGTTCATTACCAAGCAAAATTATTGCAAACTGATCATAGATCAGTTGCATATGATAGACAGGTATCACGATGGAAATAAATGGTATAAAATACCAACACAATGGAAATATAAACACAAATGCAGTATAATGTGATCCTTTCACTGTGTGGGTGAAACGTTGCCAATAAAGGATCACATTATACTGCATTTGTGTTTATATTTCCAGACAGGTATCACAAGAGCTCGACCACTTTGTGATAGTCTCCGCCAGAAGTTGCATACACGTCTTAGTCTAAGGAAACAGCTGTTTTCCCAGACCATCAAAAATTTGAGATAATATACCTCTAAGTTGATAATATAGTTATGGGCATTATGCCCTACAGCTCGCAGCTAGGACTCAAGGAAACAGTAATCCTTGATTGTGTTCAGTCGCAAGTACTGGCACCTAACGTCTGTAGACTATATGGCAGCAGAACCTTCCTGGAAAGGATGGTGCGGAGGCTGGTAGGGCAGATTGCAGTTTACTCTCGGTGACTGAAGATGTAACGAACAGTTTCAGCGTCCGGCCAGGCGCCACACTATAGAAACATAGAAACATTCGTGGCTGTTTGCGTGTGTATCTTAAACACGTGTCATAAACAGATAATCTCCAGGAAAAACACTCTTACTTCTGTGAATTGTGTACTATTCAGCAAATGTAGAAAAGCAGGTGTTGCGGGAGTGTGACTCATTTGTATTAGTCGTCAGGCAACATGGACCAAGAAGACGACAGAAGTGAAGGCGTCCAGCGTTCTCTCTTCAATCAAGCCAATGATTTCGGCGTTATTCAGTTCGTGGGTATGCCACACACACCCAGGTAAGTCTTCATCAGACCCTTTGTTTTACCATTCTGCTGCAGAAGAAGGGTATGTATAAGTGGGGTTGACAAGACTAACCAACTCAACACAGTGATCAGCGGGCCTGTGTCCCAAGACAAGTAAGGGCCGCCCATGACTTGCTGGTGATACACCTGACATATTGGAGTTATATGTCAACAAGGCATTTATTAAACCTATTTGTAATCACCTTCCACACAGCCCCGTGGGACACAGTTGAACTGAAGGAGACCCAGACTTCGGCTGGTGTTCTTCAGCTGTCAACTAATAAGATAAGTGCTTTTTAATAGTCTTTAAAGCATTTATCAAGGCAAATAGTTCCCACACTCTTTCAAGACAAGATTTTCACTGTCCTCCAAGACACGACTCCCTCACTCTCCTCCTCCAAGACACGACTCCCTCACTCTCCTCCTTCAAGACACGACTCCCTCACTCTCCTCCTTCAAGACACGACTCCCTCACTCTCCTCCTTCAAGACACGGCTCCTTCACTCTCCTCCTTCAAGACACGACTCCCTCACTCTCCTCCTTCAAGACACGACTCCTTCACTCTCCTCCAAGACACGACTCCTTCACTCTCCTCCTTCAAGACACGACTCCTTCACTCTCCTCCAAGACACGTCTCCATCACTCTCCTCCTCCAAGACACGACTCCATCACTCTCCTCCTTCAAGACACGGCTCCTTCACTCTCCTCCTTCAAGACACGGCTCCTTCAATCTCCTCCAAGCTCCTTCAATCTCCTCCTTCAAAGACACGGCTCCTTCTCACTCTCACTTCAAGACACGGCTCCCTCACTCTCCTCCTCAATCTCCTCCTCCAAGACACGGCTCCCACTCACTCTCCTCCTTCAAGACACGACTCCTTCACTCTCCTCCTTCAAGACACGACTCCTTCACTCTCCTCCTTCAAGACACGACTCCTTCACTCTCCTCCAAGACACGACTCCTTCACTCTCCTCCAAGACACGACTCCTTCACTCTCCTCCTTCAATCTCCTCCTCCAAGACACGACTCCTTCACTCTCCTCCTTCAATCTCCTCCTTCAAGACACGACTCCTTCACTCTCCTCCTTCAAGACACGACTCCTTCACTCTCCTCCTTCAAGACACGACTCCTTCACTCTCCTCCTCCAAGACACGACTCCTTCACTCTCCTCCAAGACACGACTCCTTCACTCTCCTCCTTCAATCTCCTCCTCCAAGACACGACTCATTCTTCAATCTCCTCCTTCAAGACACGGACACGACTCCCTCACTCTCACTTCAAGACACGACTCCTCCACTCTCCTCCAAGCACGACTCCCTCACTCTCCTTCAAGACACGGCTCCCTCTCCTCCTCCACTCACTCTCCTTCAAGACACGGCTCCCTCACTCTCCTCCTTCAAGACACGACTCCTTCACTCTCCTCCTTCAAGACACGACTCCTTCACTCTCCTCCTTCAAGACACGACTCCTTCACTCTCCTCCTTCAAGACACGACTCCTTCACTCTCCTCCTTCAAGACACGACTCCTTCACTCTCCTCCTTCAAGACACGACTCCTTCACTCTCCTCCTTCAAGACACGACTCCTTCACTCTCCTCCTTCAAGACACGACTCCTTCACTCTCCTCCTTCAAGACACGACTCCTTCACTCTCCTCCTTCAAGACACGACTCACACATGAACTTCGACGAGGACGCTTTTTCTTACAGAACCCTGTTAATCGCTCCAAGTTTCTGGCCAGGCGGTGATGAAGTCTTCTGTCTGAAACTGCTGTCTGCTGCTGCCTTCTTCCGCTGCTGCTATCTTCTGCTGCTGTTTGCCACTGCTGCTGTCTATTTTTCCCTGTGTCGTACCGCTGCTGTTAATTACTCATCCTTTCCCCGTCCTTCTATTCCGTCTTCGCTATATTTTGTTACATATATTTTTCGTTCGCAGTCAATGTTTTACCCGTCTTTATTCTTTATTATTATTGTTTTTTTTTTATCTCTCACTTTGTTCAGTTCTCATATATTTGTTTTTTCTCCCTCATCCATCCCTCTTGACGCTCTAATTCTCTCTTATCCCTTCCTCTTTTTTTTCCCCTCTTTCCTCCCTTTCTTCTCTTTTTCCCTTATCCTCGTTCCAGCCTCTCATCTTTTCTTCCTTCTTTCCTCGCTTCCTTCCTTCCTAGAGCTTCTTATACTCTGCCACACGTTCCTTATACCCTCCCGCGCGTTCCTTATACCCTCCCGCTCGTTCCTTATACCCTCCCACACGTTCCTTATACATTCCCACGCGTTCCTTATACCCTCTCGCTCGTTCCTTATACCCTCCCGCGCGTTCCTTATACCCTCCCGCGCGTTCCTTATACCCTCCCGCTCGTTCCTTGTACCCTCTCACACGTTACTTATACCCTCCCGCGCGTTCCTTATACCCTCCCGCGCGTTCCTTATACCCTCCCGCTCGTTCCTTATACCCTCCCGCTCGTCGTCCTTATACCCTCCCGCGCGTTCCTTATACCCTCCCGCGCGTTCCTTATACCCTCCCGCTCGTTCCTTGTACCCTCCCACACGTGACTTATACCCTCCCACACGTTCCTTATACCCTCCCGCGCGTTCCTTATACCCTCCCGCGCGTTCCTTATTCCCTCCCGCTCGTTCCTTATACCCTCCCACACGTGACTTATACCCTCCCGCTCGTTCCTTATACCCTCCCGCTCGTTCCTTATACCCTCCCGCGCGTTCCTTATACCCTCCCGCGCGTTCCTTACACGTTCCTTATACCCTCCCGCGCGTTCCTTATACCCTCCCGCGCGTTCCTTATTCCCTCCCGCTCGTTCCTTATACCCTCCCACACGTTCCTATACCCTCCCGCGCGTTCCTTATACCCTCCCACATGTTCTTTATACATTCCCACGCGTTCCTTATACTCTCCCGCTCGTTCCTTGTACCCTCCCACACGTTCCTTATACTCTCCCGCGCGTTCCTTATACCCTCCCGCGCGTTCCTTATACCCTCCCACACGTTCCTTATACCCTCCCGCGCGTTCCTTATGGCCTACTACACGTTCCTTATACCCTCCCCCTCGTTCCTTATACCCTCCCGCGCGTTCTTTATACCTTATCGTTCGTTCCTTATACCCTCCCGCGCGTTCCTTAAACCCTCCAACACGTTCATTAAACCCTCCAATACGTTCCTTTACCTTATCGCTCGTTCCTTACACCCTCCCGCGCGTTCCTTAAACCCTCCCACACGTTCCTTATACCCTCCCGCGCTTTCCTTATACCCTCCCGCGCTTTCCTTATACCCTCCCGCTCGTTCCTTATACCCTCCCACACGTTCCTTATACCCTCCCCCTCGTTCCTTATACCCTCCCCCTCGTTCCTTATACCCTCCCACACGTTCCTTGTATCCTCCCGTGCATTTCTTATACCTTATCGTTCGTTCCTTATACCCTCCCACACGTTCCTTATACCCTCCCCCTCGTTCATTATACCCTCCCACACGTTCCTTAAATCCTCCCCCTCGTTCCTTATACCCTCCCACACGTTCCTTATATCCTCCCCCTCGTTCCTTATACCCTCCCACACGTTCCTTGTATCCTCCCACACATTTCAACACAGGAACAAGTTATACTTCTGGGTTAGGTTTAAAAACTAGTTTTGACTACCACACCAGTCCCCTCACACCACCACACCAGTCCCCTCACACCACACCAGTCCCCTCACACCACCACACCAGTCCCCTCACACCACCACACCAGTCCCCTCACACCACCACACCAGTCCCCTCACACCACCACACCAGTCCCCTCACACCACCACACCAGTCCCCTCACACCACCACACCAGTACCCTCACACCACCACACCAGTCCCCTCACATCACCACACCAGTACCCTCACACCACCACACCAGTCCCCTCACACCACACCAGTACCCTCACACCACCACACCAGTCCCCTCACACCACCACACCAGTACCCTCACACCACCACATCAGTCCCCTCACACCACCACACCAGTCCCCTCACACCACCACACCAGTCCCCTCACACCACCACACCAGTCCCCTCACACCACCACACCAGTCCCCTCACACCACCACACCAGTCCCCTCACACCACCACACCAGTACCCTCACACCACCACACCATTCCCCTCACACCACCACACCAGTCCCCTCACACCACCACACCAGTCCCCTCACACCACCACACCAGTCCCCTCACACCACCACACCAGTCCCCTCACACCACACCAGTCCCCTCACACCACCACACCAGTACCCTCACACCACCACACCAGTCCCCTCACGCCACCACACCAGTCCCCTCACGCCACCACACCAGTCCCCTCACGCCACCACACCAGTCCCCTCACGCCACCACACCAGTCCCCTCACGCCACCACACCAGTCCCCTCACACCACCACACCAGTCCCCTCACACCACCACACCAGTCCCCTCACACCACCACACCAGTCAACTCACACCACCACACCAGTCCCCTCACGCCACCACACCAGTCCCCTCACACCACCACACCAGTCCCCTCACACCACCACACCAGTCCCCTCACACCACCACACCAGTCCCCTCACACCACCACACCAGTCCCCTCACACCACCACACCAGTCCCCTCACACCACCACACCAGTACCCTCACACGACACCAGTACCCTCACACCACCACACCAGTCCCCTCACACCACCACACCAGTACCCTCACACCACCACACCAGTCCCCTCACGCCACCACACCAGTCCCCTCACGCCACCACACCAGTCCCCTCACACCACCACACCAGTCCCCTCACACCACCACACCAGTCCCCTCACACCACCACACCAGTCCCCTCACACCACCACACCAGTCCCCTCACACCACCACACCAGTCCCCTCACACCACACCAGTCCCCTCACGCCACCACACCAGTCCCCTCACGCCACCACACTAGTTCCCTCGCACCACCACACCAGTCCCCTCACGCCACACCAGTCCCCTCACACCACCACACCAGTCCCCTCACACCACCACACCAGTCCCCTCACACCACACCAGTACCCTCACACCACCACACCAGTTTCCTCACGCCACCACACCAGTCCCCTCACGCCACCACACCAGTCCCCTCACACCACACCAGTCCCCTCACCCCACCACACCAGTCCCCTCACGCCACCACACCAGTCCCCTCCCACCACCACACCAGTCCCCTCACGCCACCACACCAGTCCCCTCACGCCACCACACCAGTCCCCTCACACCACCACACCAGTCCCCTCACACCACCACACCAGTCCTCATCACACCACCACACCAGTCCCCTCACACCACCACACCAGTCCCCTCACACAACCACACCAGTCCTCATCACACCACCACACCAGTCCCCTCACACAACCACACCAGTCCTCATCACACCACCACACCAGTCGTCATCACACCACCACACCAGTCCCCTCACACCACTACACCAGTCCCCTCACACCACTACACCAGTCCCGTCACACCGCCAGTCCCCTCACACCACCACAATATCAGTCCCTTCACTCCACCACAATGCCAGTCCCTTCACACCACCATACTAGTCTCTAGGCTGGAATGCTGCTGTACATTAACATCTCCGTTCCAAGCAGGTGAAATTGCAAATCTAGAGAGTGTTCAGAAAATCTACACTGCACATATAAGTTCTATCAAACACCTGAACTACTGGGAACGCTTGGAAGCACTTGACTTGTAGTTGTTGAAACGCAGGAGAGAGATATATATCATAATCTACACTTGGAAAATCCTAGAAGGAATGGTCCCGAATCTGCACACAGAAATCACTCCCTACGAAAGTAGAAGACTTGGCAGGCGATGCAAAATACCCCCAATTAAAAGTAGGGGTGCCATTGGTACACTAAGAGCGAGCACCATAAGTGTCCGGGACCCAAGACTGTTCAACAGCTTCCCTCCAAGCATAAGGGGAATTACCAATAGACCCCTGGCTGCCTTCAAGAGGGAGCTGGACAGATACCTAAAGTCAGTGCCGGATCAGCCGGGCTGTGGTTCGTACGTTCGACTACGTGCGGCCAGCAGTAGCTGCCTGGTTGATCAGGCCCTGGTCCACCGGGAGGCCTGGTCGTGAACCGGGCCGCGGGGGCGTTGATCCCCGGAATAACCTCCAGGTAGACTCCAGGTAGTCCCTTCATACCATCACCACAATAGTCCACACCATCAAAAAGAACCACCATCACCAACTTGCATTATTGGCACCACCACCACCAACAACAACAACTACCACCACCACCAACAACTACCACCACCACCAACAACAGCAACTACCACCACCAACAACAACAGCAGCTACCACCACCAACAACAACTACCACCAACAACAACAACTACCACCAACAACAACAACTACCACCAACAACAACTACCACCAACAACAACAACTACCACCACCACCAACAACTACCACCACCAACAACAACAACTACCACCACCACCAACAACTACCACCAACAACAACAACTACCACCACCAACAACAACAGCAACTACCACCACCAACAACAACAGCAACTACCACCAACAACAACTACCACCAACAACAACTACCACCACCAACAACAGCAACTACCACCAACAACAACAACAACTACCACCAACAACAACAACTACCACCACCAACAACAACTACCACCACCACCACCAACAACTACCACCAACAACAGCAACTACCACCACCACCAACGACAGCAACTACCACCAACAACAACAACTACCACCACCACCAAAAACTACCACCACCAACAACAACAACTACCACCAACAACAACTACCACCACCACCAACAACAACAACTACCACCAACAACAACAACTACCACCACCACCAACAACAACAACTACCACCAACAACAACTACCACCACCACCAACAACAACTACCACCAACAACAACTACCACCACCAACAACTACCACCACCAACAACAACTACCACCACCAACAACAACAACTACCACCAACAACATCACTAACAACAACTACCACCACCAACAACAACAACTGCCACCACCACCATCAACAACTTCCACCACCACCATCAACAACAACAACTACCACCACCAACAACAACAATCACCATCACCAACAACAACAATCACCACCACCAACAACAACAACTATCACCACCACTATCAACAACAACTACCACCACCAACAACAACAATCACCATCACCAACAACAACAACCACCACCAACAACAACAACTATCACCACCATCAACAACAGCAACTACCGCCACCACCACCAACAACAACTACCACCACCACCAACAACTATTACCACCACTAACAACAACAACTATTACCACCACCAACAACAACTATTACCACCACCAACAACAACAACTATCACCACCACCAACAACAACAACAACAACTACCACCACCATCACAATGTTTTTCTTAACGTTCTCACTGGTTGTGTGCCAGGTTATGGTGCTGCTGAGTTTGGTAAGTCCAGAAAGGAAAAAGATAAAGAAATAGGAGAGAGAGGTCACATAAACCTTTCCCCCCTTCTTTGTTTTTTTCTGCTCTCTCTCCCCTTCCTTATCATCGCTTCCGTTTCCTTTCCCCTTCCTGCCTTCCTTCCTTCTCCCCCTTGCTTCCTTTCCATCCCTACCCCATGTCTCCCCTCCTTCCTCCTCCCCCCTCTTGCCCCCTTCCCCCTCTTACCCCCTCCTTCGTTACTTATGCTAATATGGTGCGGGGAGCAAGATTCCCTCACTATATAGCGGTCTTAAATAAGACTTAGAGTCAAGACTTAAGCAAGACTGTGTCCAGTATTAACTGACGTTAGTGCTTCCTTCCTGCAGCCTCCACTTATTGACTCTGACCCTGTGTGTGTGTGTGTGTGTGTGTGTGTGTGTGTGTGTGTGTGTGTGTGTGTGTGTGTGTGTGTGTGTGTATGTGTGTGTGTCTGTCTGTCTGTCTGATCACTTTCTATATATGGAACTACGGCTGAAAGCCTTGGTCTCATGACCAGGTACTCCTTAGTGTGGGTCACTGCATCTTTCCCATCCCTCCTCTCGAAAACCCACTGTAACCAGTGGTCAGTAATGCAGGATGAGCTAGGAACTACGACTCGACCACCTCCCCAACAGACTCAACTAGGATGTCACAGACCTGACTCACCTCAGCTAGAATCACCTGCCACCAGGTCGTCAGCACTGACGACCTGGTGGCAGTGGGCTCTCAGCACCAGCAGCACTGAGGGCATGATATAGTGGCAGTGGACCCTCAGCACCAGCAGCACTGAGGGCTCACCAGTAGCACTGAGAGTACGACATAGTGACAGTGGGCCATCAGCACCAGCAGCACTGAGGGCTCACCAGTAGCACTGAGAGTACGACACAGTGGCAGTGGGCCCTCAGCACCAGCAGCACTGAGGGCACGACATAGTGGCAGTGGGCCCTCAGCACCAGCAGCACTGAGGGCTCACCAGTAGCACTGAGAGTACGACATAGTGGCAGTGGGCCCTCAGCACCAGCAGCACTGAGGGCACGACATAGTGGCAGTGGGCCCTCAGCACCAGCAGCACTGAGGGCACGACATAGTGGCAGTGGGCCCTCAGCACCTGGAGGTTATTCCGGGGATCAACGCCCCCGCGGCCCGGTCCATGACCAGGCCTTCCGGTGGATCAGGGCCTGATCAACTAGGCTGTTACTGCTGGCCGCATGCAGTCCAACGTACGAGCCACAGACTGGCTGATCCGGTACTGACTTTAGGTATCTGTCCAGCTCTCTCTTGAAGGCAGCCAGGGGTTTATTGGCAATTCCCCTAATGCTTGATGGGAAGCTGTTGAACAGTCTTGGGCCCTGGACACTTATGGTGTTTTCCCTTAGTGTACCAATGGGGCCCCTACTTTTAATTGGGGGCATTTTGCATCGCCTGCCCAGTCTTTTACTTTCGTAGGGAGTGATTTCTGTGTGCAGATTTGGGACCATTCCTTCCAGAATTTTCCAAGTGTAGATTATGATATATCTCGCCCTCCGGCGTTCCAACGAATACA
The DNA here is from genome assembly GCF_038502225.1 of Cherax quadricarinatus. Classification (NCBI taxonomy): domain Eukaryota; kingdom Metazoa; phylum Arthropoda; class Malacostraca; order Decapoda; family Parastacidae; genus Cherax; species Cherax quadricarinatus. The sequence goes on from NC_091305.1 coordinate 28,952,687, forward strand.
AGTCAAGTGCTTCCAAGCGTTCCCAGTAGTTAAGGTGCTTGACAGAACTTATACTTGCAGTAAAGGATCTCTGTACACTCTCTAGATCTGCGATTTCACCTGCTTTGAATGGAGATGTTAATGTACAGCAGTATTCCAGCCTAGAGAGAACAAGTGATTTGAAAAGGATCATCATTGGCTTGGCATCTCTCGTTTGGAACGTTCTCATTATCCATCCTATCATTTTCTTTGCACGTGCGATCGTTGCAAGTGAAAGTGAGATCCTCAAACATTACTACTTCCAGGTCCCTTACATTATTTTTCCGCTCAATTGTATGGCCAGAGTCTGTAGTATACTCTGTTCTAGTTATTATCTCTTCCAGTTTTCCATAACGGAGTAGTTGGAATGTGTCCTCATTGAACATCATATTGTTTACCGTTGCCCACTGGAAAACTGTTTATATCTTCTTGGAGGTTAACCGCGTCCTCAGCAGATGACAGCTTCATGCAGATCCTAGTATCATCCGCAAAGGATGATACGGTGCTGTGATGTATATCTCTATGTCTGATATGAGGATGAGAAATAAGATGGGCGCGAGTACTGTGACTTGTGGAACAGAGCTCTTCACCATGGCAGCCTCCGATTTAACTCTGTTGACCACTACTCTTTGTGTTCGATTTGTTAGGAAGTTGAAGATCCATCTCCCCACTTTCCCAGTTATTCCTTTAGCACGTATTTTATGGGCTATTACGCCATGATCGCATTTGTCAAATGCTTTTGCAAAGTCTGTGTACATTACATCTGCATTCTGATTTTCTTCCAGTGCATCCAAGGCCATATCATAGTGATCCAGTAGTTGTGAGAGGCAGGAGTGACCTGCCCTGAACCCATGTTGCCCTGGATTGTGCAGATTTTGGGAATCCAGGTGATTTGCAATCCTGCTTCTTAGCACCCTTTCAAAGATTTTTATGTGGGACGTCAGAGCTATTGGTTTATTGTTCTTAGCTAATGCTTTGCTGCCACCTTTATGGAGTGGGGCTATATCCGTTGTTTTAAGTGACTGTGGAATTTCACCCATGTCCATGCTCCTCCTCCATAGTGTACTTAGGGCACACGAGAGGGGTTTCTTGCAGCTCTTAATGAAAACAGAGTTCCACGAGTCTGGGCCCGGGGCTGAGTGCATGGGCATGTTGTCAATGGCTTTTTCGAAATCTATCGGAGTTAGGCTAATGTCGGAAATCTGGCATACATTTATGGAGTTTTGAGGCTCATTCATGAAGAAACCATTTGGGTCGTCGATCGTCAGACTGATTAGTGGTTCACTAAACTCAGAGTCATACTGGGATTTCAATATTTCACTCATTTCCTTGTTGTCATCTGTGTAAGTCCCATCCTGTCTGAGTAAGGGCCCGATACCAGATGTGGTATTTGCCTTGTTTTTGGCATATGAAAAGAAATATTTTGAATTTCTTTCAATTTCACTAATAGCTTTAAGCTCCTCCTGTCTCTCCTGGTTCCTGTAAGAGTCATTTAACTTAAGTTCGATAGTTTCCACTTCCCTGGTCAGCGCCTCCTTTCGTGTATCAGATATTCTAGCACTCCTGAGGAGCTCAGTGACTCTTCGTCGTCTTCTGTAGAGGGAGCGTCTTTCTTCAGTTTGCTCCTGCTCTTCTTCTTTCTTAGGGGAATATGCCTAGAACATGCTTCAGCTGCCAGGAAGTTGATCCTTTCAAGGCACTGGTTTGGATCCATGTCATTTAAGATATCTTCCCAACATGTTTCGTTTAGGACATGGTTTACCTGGTCCCAGTTGATGTTCTTGTTGTTGAAGTTGTATTTTGTGAAGACACCTTCACAGGTACATGCATTCTGCTGATCAGGACCCCTGTGCATGTACGTCTGGACTTCGATTAGGTTGTGATCGGAATTAGTTGTTTTTGATATTCTTATGCCTCTTATCAGGTCCTCATTATTTGTGAATTTAAGATCTAGTGTGTTTTCTAGTCTTGTTGGCTCCACTATCTGCTGGCTTAAGGTGTGTTTTTCGCAGAGGCTTAGTAGCTCATGTGTGTGTGACCTTTCATCTGCACTACCTCCAGGGATTGTTTCAGCTATAACATTATTTGCTACATCCTTCCATTTTGTATGCCTTAGGTTGAAATCACCAAGCAGTAAGATGTTTGGGGATGGAGCTGGAAGGTTTTCCAGACAGTAATCAATTTTCAGTAGCTGTCCTTTGAACTGTTGGGAGGTTGCATCTGGTGGCTTATATACAACCACAATGACTAGGTTTTGGTTCTCGATCTTTATTGATAGCACCAGCACTGACAAGGCGATATGGTGGCAAAGGTGCCCTCAACACCTGAGTCGGCTGGGTTCAACTCATTCCTTTGATATACCTTTGATGAGCTTCGAGAGTTCTTCTACTCTTGGAACCCGGCCTTGGGCCAGGCTTGTGTGGTGCTTTCCTGGTCAACCAGGCTGCTGGTTGCCGGCTGATCCACATATCCATCACAGCCTGGTTGTTCTAGTACCTGGTGAAGATATTTATCCAGTTTCCTTTTGAATACTTCTTTTACATTTGTCCCAGCAGTGTTTGTGTTACCTTCTGGTAAGATGTTAAACAGTCTGAGGAATACGGATGTTGATACACTGTTTTCTTATTGTGCTCACGGCACTTGGAGTTGGTGGGTAGGGTTGACGGAGGGAGGGATGGTTTTGATGTATCACTCAATCAACCTCTCTACCTGCCTCTCGGCCTGCTTGCTACTCGACCTGCTACCCTGTCTACCACTACCTTCAACTCCACCTACAACTCGACCTACCTCGACCTACTGCTCGACCTACAGCTCCACCTGCTACTCGACTTACCACTCTACCTACCTCTTGACCTACAACTCTACCTGCCACTCGACCTACCACTTGACTTAGCAGTCGGCCTTCTGCAGATACCCACGATGCATCGCTTGTAAACAAAGGTTTGAAGTGTCCCATCAAATTTTTATCCTCCTGTGACCTAGGCAAGTTTGTTGTTGTGGTGGTTGTTGTGGTGGGTGTGGTGGTGGTGGTGGAGGTAGTGGTTATGGTGGTGGTGGTGGTTGTTGTTGTGGTTGTTTTGGTGATTATGGTGGTGGTAGTGGTGGTGGTGGTGGTTGTTGTGGTTTTTTGGTGATTGTGGTGGTTGTTGTTGTTGTGGTGGTGGTTGTTGTTGTGGTAGTGGTTGTTGTGGTGGTGGTTGTTGTTGTGGTAGTGGTTATTGTGGTGGTGGTGGTGGTGATTGCGTTTGTTGTAGTGGTGGTGGTGGTAGTGGTTGTTGTGGTGGTGGTGGTGGTTGTTGTTGTGGTAGTGGTATATGACAGGTATCGCTGAAACGTAAATATACGAGTATTTTCCGTCAAGTGGCGGATCCAGCAGGCTGTGATGGATGTGCGGGCCAGCGGGCCGTCAGCAGCAACAGCCTGGTTGATCAAGCATCAGACAAGCCTGGTCCAGGGCTGGACTACGGCGGGTGGGAAAACTTTTGAAACCCATGAGAAGTAAAGGCAATGTATAAGTTATTATGAACAACAGCCTGCTTGATCAGAGAAGGGAAGCGTGACCTCGGTACGCCAAACAGGTCTGGTCTGGGACCGGGCCGCGGGGGCCATGAAACTCTCATCACAAACTACAGATAAACCATTCTCCTATATACACTGCCATTACCTTACACTGATGTGGTCTTCCCGTTTATTATTAAGCTTAAATTGATCATTTTTTTTTATTTTCTTTATTTTACATTAATGTGGTCTTTCCGTTTTTTTTCTTAATCTTACATAGATATGGTCTTCCCTGTTTTTATTGCTGGTTGTATCTTAGAGGTTGTTGAGAGCGTGAAGGTCGTGGTGGGCGGCGCCGGGTAATGAGGGAGTCGTGTCCTCTGTTCAACAATCATTGACATTTCTCCCACACCTTTTGTGTCGGTGATGACCTGGTCGAGCCTCGACCTGGTCGGGCCTCTACGGGTTTAGCTCTTCCCCGTGTGTATAAACATGATGTTTACGAGTGTCAGCTGTCTGAGTCACCAGACACTCATGACAGCCAAGATGGTGGCTTGTCCAACCTGTCCTCCATCTTGCTCGCTCTCTCCTCTACAATGTGCTTCTTGAACTACTCTTCCTTCTTCTCCTCCTCTTCCTTTATCCCCGCAGCTCTCTTCCTTCTCCCATACACTCCTCCCCATGCATCCTCGGTCTCTTGGCAATTCCTCCCTCCTACCAGTGGGGAGGTGTACAACATATGGTACTCTGCACTGACTCATTAATGAGTGTACCCAGTGTTAGGGGCCCTCTGTACCCAGTGTTAAGGGCGCTTTGACTGTACCCAGTGTTAGAGAGCCCTCTGTACCCAGTGTTAAGGGAGCTCTGACTGTACCCAGTGTTAGGGGCTCTGATTGCTTACTTGATTGTGCCTTACGTAAGGTTTCCCACAACATCTGTCCAGCAGGTGCTCTTTGCCCAACAGTAGCTGCAGGGCACGCAGGGAGAGGGACGAGGTGAGAGGAAGAAGAGTTAAATGGGAGAAAATGACTGTTAGTGAGAAAGATGTTTGTTAGACAAGGGAGGAAATGAAAGGGAGACTGGTAGAGAGTGCTTGAGAATGAGTTTACACAGGAAATAATTATTTCAGTTATGTTCACTGTCAGCTATGTTCCTCCAGTGTACATGAAGAATGCATCAACTTCAACAGTCACGTACGGTAAAAAAAAAAGAGGAATGTGCAAACACAACATTTGCCAGATATGTGAACATTACAGTGTCACGGTCGTAAGCTGCTCTGTAGTTATAAAAGATAACCATTGGCAAGTGGGGCTACGTGCCTTCTTGACTGGCCGCTGGTCGGGCTCCGGGACTCTGGGCGGGCTCCGGGACCCTGGGCGGACTCCAGGAGTAGAAAAACTCTCAGAACTCTTCAGAGGTATATTAGAGGTAAAGACTGCCCTTTGGTCATTAAACTTGAAACGCCAAATGGTTGAAATAAGTTTAAAAAAAATGTACGCAAGCAAGGAAAACATACAAAGAGAAACACTGGGGACAGAATGATGTAAATACCACCAGACTACGAAACAGTAAGTGAATCATATAGTTGGCAGATGAACACACACATTGTTCGAAATTCAGTTGAACATGAGAGATGCTCTGCTGAAACCACCGTTCAGAGCTCCCCCCCCCCTTTTTCACTGAACAAAGTGAAGCAGCTGTCAGTACTTCTGAAACTTTCTACAGATTGATTTAATTGGTATATATATATTGGATATAAATCTTATCTGTTAAACAGTAGTTATTAAGAGGGAATGTAGCCTGTAGACCACTGGTGAAGGTGGTCTGGTCCGCTCTGGGATCGGGGGCAACAACCCCCGTAATAGACAACAGGTAAGCTACAGGTAATAGTTCATTAATCACTGTAAAATGCATTTAGAAAGGGACTATTCTCCTCTCATACTAGTGTAAAATAGAAACCTGTTCAACATTTTACACTCTGACAGAACTCACGATATTTTCTTTCTTCAGGATGACAGGTGAACTTAATTAACTTTTAAATAAATTTTGCTTTGTGTTTCGTAATAGGTCTTGTAAGATTTCCTTTCCAGTTTTGGAGGGCAGGTCTGTGACCGGGCCGCGGGGGCGATGACCAGACTACAGTGATAAAAAATAAGGTCACATAAATATATCTGGGAGTAAAAAAGGAACAAAGGCATCATCAGTAGCAGCATCACCAGCAGCAGCATCCCTTTCAGGTGGGAGATGTTGGGATGAGGTGAGGAGGAGGAGGAGAAGGAGGAGAGGGAAGGGAAGGGGATGAGGAGGGGAATGGGCAAGCAAGTTATATTTAGCTGAAGTTTATATAAAAATATAATCCCTAATCCCTGATATCTTTGTTGATAGAATCTTAGGCTGGTCAAGAAACCATCCTGCCGTGGCGACCTTGTGGGCTTCTTGTCATCCCTGGGGGAGCCCCGGGGTGGGATCCTGTGCTAAATCTCTTGAGATTCTCGAAGGAGGAAGACTATGGTGAATCCTAGGGATCCCGAAAGGAGATGGGCTGCGTTTTACTTGTTATCGGTTTCGAGGGCTTTTCTACCCTCCCTGCAACCTGGGTTGAGGCCAGATTTCCCTGTTGACCGAATGGTCACTCAGATTGTTGGTGGTAGCGGCTCGGAGGTCCACATACCCATCACAAATGGGCTGATCTGGCACTTGCAGCAGGAAGTTGGTCAGCTTCTTGAAAATCTGTCTTCGTTCCGGCAGTGTTTCTGATATTTGCTGGTTATATGTTGAAGAGTCTTGGACCACTGATATTGACTCAGTGTTCTCTCGTATTACCCAAGGCTTCCCTGCTTTTCGCTGACTTTTTTCCACATTTTCTTCCATAATTTCCACTCCAGTAAGTTGTTAAAGCAGTGTGTTGGTTAAGACGCTGGCCCTTAAGTACTTTTCATGTACATGATATCAAGTATTGTCTGTTATTTGTTCTAGAGAGAACACTCAATGCTTGGAGGTGTTCCCAATAGTTTAGATGTTTATTGATTCTTTGATGACAGTATATCACCTCAGTACATTTTCCGGCTCTGCTCAGCTTGCTCTCTTTCTCTCTCTCTCCCATCCCCTTTCCCTCCCTCCTTCCCACCCTCCTCCTCTCTCCCTCCTTCTCTCTCCCCCTCCTCTCTCCCTCCTTCTCTCTTCCTCCTTCTCTCTCCCTCCTCCTCTCTCCCTCCTCTCTCCCTCCTCTCTCCCTCCTTCTCTCTCCCCCTCCTCTCTCCCTCCTTCTCTCTTCCTCCTTCTCTCTCCCTTCCAACCTCCCTCTCTCTACTGCCTCTCAATTTTTACTCAGGAAGATACTAGCGAAATTCCAGAAATAATAAATTATGTAGAACAGGACGATAATAAAGTATGCATGATTAGGGTAACTAGTGACAAATAGAGAAATTAAAACCTAACAAATCCCCAGGCCCTGATGAGCTGTTTGTAAGGGTTTTAAAGGAATGTAAAAAGGAACATAGCATACCTTTGGCTAATCTTTTCAATATATCACTACAAACTGGCATAGTGCCTGATAAGTGGAAAATGACAAATGTAATAGCTATTTACAAGGCAGGTGACAGGTTCTTAGCTTCGAACTATAGACCAATAAGCCTTACCTCCATAGATGGTAAATTTATGGAATCAGTAATTGCCGAAGCAATTCGTAGCCATCTTGAAAGGCATAAATTGATTAATGAATCTCAGCACGATTTTACAAAGGGGCGTTCCTGTCTTACGAGTTTACTAACTTTCTTCACTAAGGTATTTGAGGCGGTAGATCATGGTATTGGTATATGGACTTCAATAAGGCTTTCGATAGAGTTCCACATCAGAGGCTGTTGAGAAAATTAAGGCACACGGAATAGGAGGAGAAATTTTTTCCTGGGTAGAGGCATGGTTGACAAATAGGCAGAGTGTTTACATAAATGGGGAGAAATCAGAATAGGGGCATGTCACAAGCGGTGTTCCACAGGGGTCAGTGTTGGACCTCTTATTGTTCACAATCTACATAAATGACATAGATGAGGGAATCAACAGCGACATAAGCAAATTTGCTGACACCAAAATAGGTCGTCTAATTCATTCTAATGAGGACATTAGAGTACTCCAGGATAATTTGAATAGACTGATGCAGTGGTCGGAGAAGTGGCAGATGCAATTTAATATAGACAAATGCAAAGCTCTAAATGTTGGAAAGGAAAATAACCATGCCACATATAAACTAAATAATGTAGATCTTAATATTACGGATTGCGAAAAGGGTTTAGGAGTTCTGGTTAACAGTAATCTGAAACCAAGACAACAGTGCATAAGTGTTCGCAATAAAGCTAACAGAATCCTTGGCTTCATAGTAAGAAGTATAAATAATAGAAGTCCACAGGTTGTTCTTCAACTCTATATATCTTTGGTTAGGCCTCATTTAGATTATGCTGCGCAGTATTGGTCGCCGTATTACAGAATGGATATAAATGCTCTGGAAAACGTAAAAAGGAGGATGACAAAATTGATCCCATGTATCAGAAATCTTTCCTATGAGGATAGACTGAGGGCCCTGAATCTGCACTCTCTCGAAAGGCGTAGAATTAGGGGGGATATGATCGAGGTGCATAAATGGAAAACAGGAATAAATAAATGGGATGTAAATAGCATGCTAAAAATATTTAACAGAAATATAAACACATATGCAGTATAATGTGATCCTTTATTGACTACGTTTCGCCCACACAGTGGGCTTTTTCAAGTCACAAACAGTTCTGTTTGTGACTTGAAAAAGCCCACTGTGTGGGCGAAACGTAGTCAATAAAGGATCACATTATACTGCATATGTGTTTATATTTCCATTGTGTCGGTATTTTATACCATTTATTTCCATATTTAACAGACAGGACTCGCAGCAATGGTTTTAAATTGGAAAAATTTCAGATTCCGGAAGGATATAGGCAAGCACTGGTTTGGTAATAGAGTTGTGGATGAGTGGAACAAACTCCCGAGTACCATCATAGAAGCTAAGACGTTGTGTAGTTTTAAAAAATGGGTTGGATAAATACATGAGTGGGTGTGAGTTAGACCTGACTAGCTTGTGCTACTAGGTCGGATGCACTGCTCCTCCCTTAAGTGACGTGTCTAACCTCACTATGTCAAGACATTGGCTTAAGCCGGTGGGAGAATTGGATCTGCCTCACATAGGCCAGTAGGCCTGTTGCAGTGTTTCTTCTTTCTTATGTTCTTATTGAAAGGTCCCATAATGCACCTTTTCAATCATCCTGGCCTTTGCTGCAAATGGCTTATTCAGTTCTCCAAATGACATTTTCTGGAATAGTTATTCCTCAGTCTTTTATCTGTTCCTTACTTTCTGTGATATGGTGTGTTTATGTTCTGTATACATTATTCACTCCCAGGTCTTCATTCCTGCCATATATGAGCAGTTGAAATTTGTCACCTTTGACCATGTTACTTCCATTTGCCATTTAAAAGAGTGTTGATAGTTTGTAGTCTTTGTCTTGATTTTCTTACATATTTTGGCATCGTCTGCAAAACTATGTTCCGTGGCTTAGTCGGTAGTGCATTTATCTTGTATACTGAGGGGTCCGAGGTTCGATCCTCGGCACAGATGGAAACGCTAGGTATATTTCCTTACACCTGCTGCCCCCGTTCACCTAGCAGTAAGTAGGAACCTGGGTTTTAGCAGAATGTTATAGGTTGCCTTAGGTAGGGCTGGACTTCGAAATGAGCTGAGGTAGGATAACAGCTCTTAGCCTGTAAGAATGGTCAGTGCAAACAAACAAACAAAAAAAAACAATACGAGGCTGTGGTTAGTGTTCTGTCTGCCACGAGGATGGGAAACGGTAATGGTGCTTGGATCTTGCCTTGGGGTACCAACTTTTTACCCTGCTGTACCTGGACTATTATTGTTTACTGCCACTCTTTGTGATCTCTGAGAAATTTGAATATCCATTTTCCTGCTTCTGTTACACTTGCTGACCTCATTCTATGAGCTATTACGCCATGTCACATTTGTCAAATGCCTTCGCAAATTCTGTAGCTCAGTCTTGGAATTCCTCAGGGGTGAAAGGCTCTGGTGAATTCCTGAGATCTCCAGAGGTGAGGCGGTTGTGGTAAAGTTCTGGGATTCCCCTCCTGGGAAGGGGTACCTCCAGTGAACCAGCCATCTGCACCCAACTGCTTGTTAGAGTAATCCGAGTCATTACAGCTGTGTCGAAGTACCGCTGAGGGTAGCAAGGATGGGAGGGAGGAAGGAAGGAGGTAGAGAAGAGAGGAAGGAGCGAGACGTATGTAGGAAGGGAAGGAGGAAGAGGACAGGTTTAGAGAGGGGAAGGAGGGGGTACGGCGTAGTCAGGATAAGACCATAGAGTTAAACTGAGCTGGAACTCGTGTGGAGGACATCGGGGAGCGTGGAGGAAATAGTGGAGGGCGTGGGAGAGTATGGAGTTGTGGTGGTGGGGGACTGAATAGTGTTGATCATCCTTCCTGAGGCGGGGGGTGGGGGGCAGAGAGGGGAGAAAGACTCTCAAAGACGCACTTTAATCAAATTTCAATGCTCGTGTTCGGTTCTGGCTGAGACGTTGATATAATTAAGGAATTAGGCCTCTGCCTCGCCTCGGAATAAATTATCAGAGTAAACTTGGACGGTTTTCTGCTCTTTGGAGTGCTGGCTCCTTGTGTGGATATTTCCAGGTTTTATTCTTCCAGGCGCTGTTGCTGCTGCTGTTGTTGCTACTACTGTTGTTGGTGCTGTTGCTACTACTGTTGTTGCTGCTGCTGCTGTAGCTGCTGCTGTTGTAGCTGCTGCTGCTGCTGCTGCTGCTGCTGCTGCTTCAGCTGCTGTAGCTGCTGCTGCTGCTGTAGCACGGTTTTACAAAGGGGCTTTCCTGTCTTACGAATTTACTAACTTTTTTCACTAAGGTATTTGAGGAGGTAGATCATGGTAATGAATATGATATTGTGTATATGGACTTCAGTAAGGCTTTCGATAGAGTTCCACATCAGAGGCTGTTGAGGAAACTTAAGGCACAAGGAATAGGAAAAAAAATTCCTGGGTAGAGGCATGGTTGACAAATAGGCAGCAGAGAATTTGCATAAATGGGGAGAAATCAGAATGGGGGCATGTCACAAGCGGTGCTCCACATGGGTCAGTGTTGGGCCCCTTGTTGTTCACAATTTACATAAACGATGAGGGAATAAATAGCGACATAAGCAAATTTGCTGATGACACCAAAATAGGCCGTCCAATTCATTCTAATGAGGACATTAGAGTACTCCAGGATGATTTGAATAGACTGATGCAATGGTCGGAGAAGTGGCAGATGCAATTTAATATAGACAAATGCAAAGTTCTAAATGTTGGAAAGGATAATAACCATGCCACATATCAACTAAATAATGTAGATCTTAATATTACTGATTGCGAAAAGGATTTAGGAGTTCTGGTTAGCAGTAACCTGAAACCAAGACAGCGGTGCATAAGCGTTCGCAATGTAGGTAACAGAATCAGACTATGGAACAATACTCTTCTCCAGACTGAGGGACTGACCACCTCAAAACTTCAAGGGTGATGGACTGATTACATCGTCTTCAAGTATCTTCTGCTTCTATCAACTTTTATGTACTCGACTGAAGAAGCCTACTGTGTAGGCGAAACGTTTCGAAATAAAGATACCTAACTGTTGCATATGTGTCTTACCTAACAACAAGTAACAAAATCCTTGGCTTCATATCAAGAAGCATAAATAATAGAAGTCCTCAGGTTGTTCAACTCTATATATCCTTGGTTAGGCCTCATTTAGACTATGCTGCTCAGTTCTGGTCACCGTATTACAGAATGGACATAAATGCTCTGGAAAACGTACAGAGGAGGATGACAAAGTTGATCTTATGTGCCAGAAATCTTCCCTATCAGGATAGACTGAGGGCCCTGATTCTGCACTCTTCAGAAAGACGTAGAATTAGGGGGAATATGATCGAGGTGTATAAATGGAAAACAAGAATGAATAAAGGGGATGTAAATAGCGTGCTAAAAATATCCAGCCTAGACAGGACTCGCAGCAATGGTTATAAGCTGGAAATATTCAGATTCAGGAAGGATATAGGAAAGCACTGGTTTGGTAATAGAGTTGTGGATGAGTGGAACAAACTCCCGGGTACCGTTATAGAAGCTAAGACGTTGTATAGTATAAATAACAAAAAGGCATAATACCGTGACTGGAACGATACACAAATAACCCGCAAGCTTCTGTCTTTTATGTGCGGGTTATTTGTGTAACGTTGTATAGTTTTAAAAATAGGTTAGATAAATACGTGAGTGGGTGTGGGTGGGTGTGAGTTGGACCTGAGTAGCTGGTGCTACTGGGTCCGATGTCATGCTCCTTCCTTAAGTGGAGGTGAAATGACTGGGTGGGCCATTGGTCTAAGCCGGGGGTTGACATGTGCCTTCCCCGCATGGGTCATTAGACCTGCTGCAGTGTTCCTTCTTTCTTATGTTCTTACATAAGAAAGAAGGAACACTGCAGCAGGCCTACTGGCTCATGCGAGGCAGGTCCAAGTCACCTCCCGGCTTAGACTAATGACCCACCTAGTCAGGTCACATCCAGACCTGTTAGCACAAACTAGTTAGGTTCAACTCACACCCACTCATGTATTTATTCAACCTAGTTTTTAAAACTACACAACATCTTAGCTTCTATGACGGTACTCGGGAGTTTGTTCCACTCATCCACAACTTTATTACCAAACCAGTGCTTTCCTATATCCTTAATGAATGTGAATTTTTCCAGCTTAAAACCATTGCTGCGAGTTTTGTCTTGGCTAGATATTTTTAGCACGCTATTTACATAACCTTTATTCATTCCTGTTTTCCATTGATACACATCAATCATATCCCCCCTAATTCTACGACTTTTTAAAGAGTGCAGATTCAGGGCCCACAGTCTATCCTCATAGGGCAGATTTCTGATACATGGGATCAACTTCGTCATCCTCCTTTGTACGTTTTCCAGTGCATTTATATCCATTCTGTAATACTGTGACCAAAACTGTGCAGCATAGTCTAAATGAGGCCTAACCAAAGATACATAGAGTTGAAGAACAACCTGAGGACTCCTATTATTTATGCTTCTTGCTATGAAGCCAAGGATTCTGTTAGCTTTATTGCCAACATTTATGCACTGTTGTCTTGGTTTCAGATTACTGCTAACCATAACTCCTAAATCCTTTTCGCAATCCGTAACATTAAGATTTACATTATTTAGTTTATATGTGGCATAGTTATTTTCTTGTCTAATGTTTAGAACTTTGCATCAACCGCTTCTCCGACCACTGCTTCAGTCTATTCAAATCATCCCGGAGTGCTTTAATGTCCTCATTAGAATGAATTAGGCGACCTATTTTGGTGTCATCAGCAAAATTGGTTATGTCGCTATTTATTCCCTCATCAATGTCATTTATATTTACTGTGAACAACAAAGGGTGCAACACTGACTCCTGTAGAACACCACTCGTGACTCGCCGTCACTCTGATTTCTCCCCATTGATGCAAACTCTCTGCTGCCTCCTGTCAACCACGCCTCTACCCAGGAAAAAATGTCTCCTCCTATTGTGTGTGCCCTAATTTTCTTCAATAATTTCTGATGTGGAACTCTTTCAAAAGCCTTACTGAAGTCCATATACACAATATCATATTCATTACCATGATCTACCTCCTTAAATACTTTGGTGAAAAAAGTTAGTAAATTCGTAAAGTCGGAACGCCCCTTTGTAAAACCGTGCTGAGATTCATTAATCAATTTATGCCTTTCAGGATGGCTATGAATTGCCTCGGCAATTATTGATTCCATAAATTTTCCCGCTATGGAGGTAAGGCTTATTGATCTATAGTTCGAAGCTAGCTGTTGCTGCTGCTACTGTTGCTGCTGGAGCTGCTGCTGGAAGTCTGAAGTCTTATAATAATTGGGAAGCTCTAAACCGGTGGGGGGCATACAGAGCCAGAGGCAATTAGATTTGATCCAAGGAAGGGAAAGATAGAGCTTCATTTCTTTGAGTCGAGAGCACTTCAGCAGCGTCATAGCTTCCTGTCCCTCTTGAAGGACGAATTTAAATAGGAATGTGAGTTATATCTCCTACGTGTTCTTCGTTATCATTGTTATTATTATTTTGGGTCCCAGCAACTCTCCCGCGGGGAGCATACTAAGTCCTGCGGGGAGCATACTAAGTCCTGCGGGGAGCATACTAAGTCCTGCGGGGAGCATACTAAGTCCCGCGGGGAGCATACTAAGTCCCGCGGGGAGCATACTAAGTCCTGCGGGGAGCATACTAAGTCCCGCGGGGAGCATACTAAGTCCTGCGGGGAGCATACTAAGTCCTGCGGGGAGCATACTAAGTCCTGCGGGGAGCATACTAAGTCCCGCGGGGAGCATACTAAGTCCCGCGGGGAGCATACTAAGTCCCGCGGGGAGCATGCTAAGTCCTGCGGGGAGCATACTAAGTCCCGCGGGGAGCATACTAAGTCCCGCGGGGAGCATACTAAGTCCTGCGGGGAGCATGCTAAGTCCTGCGGGGAGCATACTAAGTCCCGCGGGGAGCATACTAAGTCCTGCGGGGAGCATGCTAAGTCCTGCGGGGAGCATACTAAGTCCCGCGGGGAGCATACTAAGTCCTGCGGGAAGCATACTAAGGGTCTCCATGTGCCTGATTGTACCGGAGAGACCTGGTCTGGGACCGGGCCTCGGGGGCGTTGACGCCCGGAAACATCCTTCAGGTGTCCTCTCCTTGATATACCTTTACCTTTGATATATCTTTAATGAGTTTCGAGAGTCTCACTATTCTCGGAGCCCGACTATGGGCCAGGCTCGTCTAGTGCTTGCCTGGTCAACCAGGCTGTTGCTGCTGGAGGCCCGCTTCCCCACATATGCATCATAGCCTGGTTGATCTGGCACCTGGTCAAGATACTTTTCTAGTTTCCTCTTGAAGGCTTCTGCACCTGTTCCAGCAGTGTTTCTGATATCTTCTGGTAAGATGTTGTCCCCACCGCACCCCTGTTCCTCACTGGATTTATTTTGCACTTCCTCTCATATCTCTCACTCCAGTATGTTGAGGTGTATGTTGAGTATGTTGAGGTGTATGTTGAGTATGTTGAGGTGTATGTTGAGTATGTTGAGGTGTCGTCCAGGCAAGAGACTCATCACACGACACTCCACACGCCTTCGACGGCAGTGCCTCTCACTGCCAACTCTCAATTGAATTCTTTAAGTAGAACGGTCCCAGAAAAGATCGCCTGCTAACTACGGATCCGCATTTGTCCTCTATATATATACATTCCTGGTAGGTAGGAATTGATGGCAGATGGGAAGACGAGAAGAGGCAGTGGCTTGTGGTATCACAGTCAACACTCAGACATCGTGAAAGGTGGTGGTGTCACAAGCCTTGAGATGCAGTGGTCTTCCACCTGTCTTCCCAGCTTCCTTTGAAGATCATAAGCCTTTGATACTGATGTCGCTTCTCTGAGAGGATGGCTCACTGCTTGGTCGTAGAGAGGACGACTTGCCTTACTGTGCGAATTCTTCCTTCAGAGTGTTTTGACGGATAACTCGTTCGTCCAGACCGTTCAGGCGGATAAGTAGTTCGTTTAGAGCATTCAGACAGTAGTTCCTTCAGAGCATTCACACACATAAGTAGTTCGTTTAGAGCGTTCTGATGGATAAATCACTTGTTCAGAGTGTTTAGACCAGTGAATCGTTCGTTCAGAATGTTATGATTAATAAATCGTCTGTTCAGAATATTTAGACGGGTAAACCGTTCGTTCAAAACATTTAGACGAGTAATCGTTCGTCCAGAATATATAGACTTATAAATCATTCGTTCAGAGTGTTAAGACGAGTGAATCTTTAGTCCAGAACATTAAGACGAGCGAGTCGTTAGTCCAGATCGTTTAGACAAGTGACTTGGCGTCTCTCTCTCTCTCTCTCTCTCTCTCTCTCTCTCTCTCTCTCTCTCTCTCTCTCTCACACACACACACACACACACACACACACACACACACACACACACACACACACACGCACGCATGAGAAAAAACCAATTCACGTACACCAGAGCAGATAACTTCCTTCCCCCCTCTCCCTTTTGTCACTGAGATGGTGATATCCCAGAGTTGATGGCAGGGGATCAGGGGAGCTCTAAACAGCCAGAGGAGCGGCTTCAGTTGGATAATTGTAAAACAGCTATTGTGGAGGTGTCAGCATACATCACCAATATCCAGCTTTGCTGACGGCACATCGAGGATAATCTGGCTAGCTTTACCAGATGAAGATATCACAGGCTGAGGATGTTAAGTCGTCCTCCCCTGTCTCTCTCACGCATTTTCTTTTCTTGATTCATCTGACAGCTTTGGTGAAACTTTCAGCTGACAGCTGTGTTGATGTTCTCAGCGGGCAGCTCTTTGGAAACTTTCAGCTGACAGCTCTCTGATACCTTAGCTGGCAACCAGAGCTAATTTTTAATCCACTGCGCCCTATAGTCCTCTATCCCCCCTCCTCCAGCCTCCCTTTTTTGACATGTACACCAAATGACCCCCTTCATCTCTGTGGGTCTGCCTCTAAATTTTTATGGGGATCATGGCCCCCAGGACCCGGTCTCAGAGCAGTTCTGTGACTCGTGCTTTTATAGCAAATGCTAGAGGGAGAGAGATAAGTCAGTTTGACTCGTTACCACATACGCCTTTTGGCTCTGTCTAATACCACAATGTAGACACTTGTGGGAATGATCGTTGGCTCATGTTGCTAGACACGGGACAGTTTTGCATTTTTTTTTTTTTGCATTAGTTCCCCACTGTTGCAGATACATTTCTGTATCTGCTACTTGTTCCATCTTTGCTGTCTCCCCCTCCCCTCCATCACTGTCTCCCCCTCCCCTCCATCACTGTCTCCCCCTCCCCTCCATCACTGTCTCCCCGTCCCCTGTCTCCCAAGTTTTCTATAAGCAACATACGAACATGCTAGAAGGATAATCTGGTAGTTAACCTTTGCCATGCACGAGCACTCCTTGAGGAGGGCCCCCACTTGGCCCATGGTGGAGGCCACCATACTTGGTCCATGGTAGAGGCCGCCACACTTGGTCCATGGTGGAGGCCACCACACTTGGCCTCTGATGGAGGCCACTATTTTCACTAGTCCCGTTCGTGGTCTTCCTGCCTCACACACCGCCAGTGCTGCCCCCCACCGACCCTGCTCTCTCAGATTGTTTAGATATCAAGAGAATCTGTATCCCTCCTCGCTCCCGGCTGTGTATGGGAACAGATTTAGCGGGGAAGATCCGATTGGAAAGATTATAAGAGGAAACTGACTTGACGTGAGTAGGGGATCTTTCGGGAAAGGAAGATGGGTAGGGAGGGACGCCAGGCTTGACAGCATCTGGCCCGCGATGCGGACCCTATTTCAAGGATGGTGCACCAGGGGTCTGCAGAGTCCACCCTGCACCTCTCCTCCCTCCTCTTCCCCACGACTTTTATTTCAGACTTAGCGGAGATAACGGCTTTGAGAAGCCTCTTCTCGAAACAAACGACGCGCGTTGCACCTGCAACAAAGAGAAACTATTCAAACGCGTTGCAGTCGCATGGCAGATCATGCGCAAGAGTTGTGCCAATGTGCGCACAAAGGGCAGAGATGTTATCTCTGGGTGGCGCGCCTCCCACCGCCACACCTACATCAAACCCACGCTAAATTTCACTGGGTCTTCCCATTAAGGAATGTTCTTATCAAATTCTACCAGAGGCTCTCTCATAACCTGTGCGTTTTATGAAGACGCTTGTGATGAGCCGAAGATGGCTTCAGAAGTGAGCTAAGACTAGGGAAGGGAGAGAGAGAGAGAGAGAGAGAGAGAGAGAAAGGGCATTCATTGATGGAAGGCACAACACCTCGCCGGGACTCGAACGGTGTACTTGTGATAGATTTGACATTGTGCGAGCATCCTGGCTGGTAGATGGATAGATACAACGGCTGGATGGACGGTGAGTTGGCAGCGTGAATGCCTGATAAGTTGGGCAGCCGAGATAAAGGCTAGATGGCCCGTCTGAATAGGTGGTTGAGTAGCTGCCTTGGTTAATAACTAGCGGAATAGGTAGCCAGGACGAGTACGGCTAGCTTTACAGTAGCGCAGAGTGCAGGGGCATGTGTAAGCGCTACTACACCAAGGGCAGTTTGACAGCTGTTACTCAGTATAGGCAAACCTTTTTAAAAAGGAAACTGGACAGCGTAGTTTAAATTTATTGTTTATGAAGTGCCAAAGCAGGACCTGCCTGGTGATGGCTGTGTCGTCCTGCGAGCCGCTAGCAGCAAGAGCCTGGTTCCTCAGGCCCTTTAATCATGGGTGATCTGCTACACGGTGATGGGAGGGATCCATAAACATTGTTTTTTTTTCCACCTCTTGTCACCCATCATGACTGGATGGATTGCTGGATGATGGATGATGAATAGCTCATTGGCTGGATGATATATGGGTGGCTGGTTAATTGATGGATAACTAGTTGATGAATAGCTGGATTGACTGGATGATAGATGACGGTTGTTCGGATAATGGATGGTTGGATGAATGACAAATGGATCAGTGATGGTTGGCTGGATGGCTTAATGGCCTGATATCCGGCAGGGAGCGAGACCTCCGTCTGAGACGTATTATGACGTCTTGGGCATTCGTCTGAGACGTATTATGACGTCTTGAGCAGTCGTCTAAAACGTATTATGACGTCTTGGGCCAACTCACGGCTCGGTCTTCACCAGGTACGTTCCTTCAGGCCTGTGTGTTTGTGACGTAGACAGTTACCTATTTATACCGGAAGCTTAGCACGACCATTACAACCTGGTTGACCTGGTCCTGATCCACCGAGAAGTCTGGCCGAGGACCGAGCTGCAGGGGGGTTGACCCCCAGAACGACCTCCAGGTAGACTCGAGGCAGGTACAGCTTTGCCAAAGTGAAAGACGGACTTCGGTAAGAACAACCACCCCAAACACGACCATCACAAAACACGATGACCACCAAACACGACCACCACTAAACACCAACACCACAAAAACGACCACCACTAATCACGACCACACACGACCACTAAACACCACCAACACCACTACCACAAACACGACCACTAAACACCACCAACACCACTACCACAAACACGACCACAAGTACCAAACGACCACCACAAACACGACCACCAAACACGCTCACCGCTAAACACCACCACAGACACCACCACCACAAACACCACCACCACAAACACCACCACCACAAACACCACCACCACAAACACCACCACCACAAACACCACCGCCACAAACACCACCACCACAGACACCACCACCACAAACACCACCGCCACAAACACCACCGCCACAAACACCACCACCACAGACACCACCACCACAAACACCACCGCCACAAACACCACCGCCACAAACACCACCACCACAAACACCACCACCACAAACACCACCACCACAAACACCACCACCACAAACACCACCACCACAAACACCACCAGGACAGGGAAGGTATAAAGATGGTTCTCTCGTGACAGACGGCCACTTATGCTCCTTCGCCAAAGTTTTTGATGTCCCCTTCTCTAGTTGGTCATACATTTATTCCTTCTCTAGTTGGTCATACATTTATTCCTTCTCTAGTTGGTCATACATTTATTCCTTCTCTAGTTGGTCATACATTTATTCCTTCTCTAGTTGGTCATACATTTATTCCTTCTCTAGTTGGTCATACATTTATTCCTTCTCTAGTTGGTCATACATTTATTCCTTCTCTAGTTGGTCATACATTTATTCCTTCTCTAGTTGGTCATACATTTATTCCTTCTCTAGTTGTTCGTATATTTACTGCTCCTCGCGGGTTGCTACTCCTAGTACGCGTCTTCTGCATGATATCTAGTGCTGTTTTGCCCGCCTCTCCTTACCCATCTTCCTTCTCTCGTCTCCTTTCCATTTTCTCGTTTCCCTCTCTCACCTTCTCTCGTCCCCTTCTCTTTCCTTCCCTCGCCTTCCTGTTCTATTCCCTCGTGTCCCTCTCTTCCCTTCCCTCCTCTCCCTCTCCTACCTTCTCAGACAACGTCGCAGGTTACACACAAGACGCCCATCACTGACCGCAATGGAGGGAAGATGAAACCCCACCGACGCACTCCTGCCTATCATTCCTCCATCCCCCCCTCTTCGTCCTGCTACTTATACACCTCTCCCTCCCTCGTCTCTCTGCCTCGCCTCCCAATTTCTCCTCTCTCTCTCTCTCTCTCTCTCTCTCTCTCCCCCTCCCCCTCCCTCTCCCTCCCTCCCTCCCTCCCTCCCTCCCTCCCTCCCTCCAGGATCGCCCACGCTCTCTGGTGTTTCAAAATCTTACTGAACGCACTCTCTATATCAAACTCTGCTCTTGTTTTGACGGATGATGGATGACCTTTTCATTTACCTACCTACCTGCCTGGAGTCTAATTGTAGAGTTTTCCGGGGATCAACGCCTCCGCGGCCCGGTCCATGACCAGGCCTCCCGGTGGATCAGGGCCTGATCAATCAGGCTGTTACTGCTGGCCGCACGTAGTCCAACTTACGAACCACAGCCTTTCTGATTCGGCACTGACTTTAGGTATCTGTCCAGCTCCGTCTTGAAGACAACCAGGGGTCTATTGGTAATGCCCGTTATGGCTGGTGGGAGGCTGTTGAACAGTCTTGGACCCCAGACACTTATTGTGTTTTCACTTTATGTACCAGTGGCCCTACTTGTCATTGTGGGTATGTTGCATCGCCTGCCAATTTTTTTTTTGTTTTCGTAAGGAGTGTTTTCTGTGTGCAGATTAGGGACTAGTCCATCCAGAATCTTCCAGGTGTAGATTATGATATCTCTCGCGCCTGCTCTCCATTGAGCACAAGCCAAGTGCTTCCAAGAGTTCCCAGTAGTTAACACGTTTGAGGGAACTTATACATGCAGTAAAGGTTCTTTGTACACTCTCTAGATCTGCAATTTCACCTGCCTTGAATGGAGATGTTAATGTACAGCAGTATTCCAGCCTAGAGAGACAAGTGATTTAAAAAGCATCATCATTGGCTTGGTATATATATCTTGTCTTGAATGGTCTCACACATCCTATCAGTTTCCTCGCAGGTGTGATAGTGGTACGGTTGTGATCCTTGAAGGTGAGATCCTCAGACATTACCACTCCCAGGTCCTTCGCATTACTTTTTCTCTCTATTGTCTTATTTGAGTTTGTAGTATACTCAGTCCTAGTTATTATTTCCTCCAGTTTTCTGTAACGGAGTAGTTGGAATTTGTCTTCATTGAACACCATATTGTTCTCCGTTGCTCATTGGAAAACTTGGTTTATATCTTGGAGAGTCGCCGTGTTCTCAATGGATGACACTCATGCAGATCCGAGTGTCGTCTGCAAAGGATGATACAGTGCTATGGTTTACATCTCTGTCTATGTCTGATATGAGAATGAGGAATAGGATAGGGGTGAATACTGTGCCTTGCGGAACAGAACTCTTCACTATGGCAGCTACCGATTTAACTCTGTTTACCACTACTCTTTGTTTGATTAGAAAGCTGAAGATCCATCTGCCTACTTTGCCAGTTATCCCTTTAGCAAGCATTTCTTAGAACTCTTTCAAAGATTTTTATGATGTGGGACGTTAAGACTATTGATCAATAGTTCTTAGCTACTGCTTTGCTGCTGTCTTTATGGAGTGGGGCTATATCCATTGTTTTTAGTGACTGGAATCTCACATGTGTCTATGCTCCTTCTCCATAGCATACTTAGAGCCCGTGAGAGGGGTTTCTTGCAGTTCTTTAAGAACACGAGTCTGGGCCTGGGGCTGAGTGCATGGGCATGTTGTCAATGGCTTTATCAAAGTCTAATGGAGTTAGGGTTATGTTAGAAATTTGGCATATGTTGGCAGGGTTTTGAGGATCATTCATGAAAAAATTATTTGGAATGTCTGTCTCTTTAGACTGATTAATGGCTCGCTGAACACAGAGTCATATTAAGATTTCAGTATCTTACTCATTTCTTTGTTGTCATCTGTGTAGGATCCATCTTGTCTGAGCAGGGGCCCTATACTACATGTGGGTTTTGCCTTGTTTTTGGCATATTAAAAGAAATATTTCGAATTTCTTTCAATTTCACTAATTATTTTTAGCTCTTGTCTCTCCTAGATCCTGTATGAGTCCTCTAACTTAAGCTCAATATTTTCCACTTCCCTGGATAACGCTTCCTTCCTTGTTTCAGATATCTATCATTCTTGAGGAGCTCAGTGATTCTTTGTCTTCTCCTGTAGAGGGAGCGTCTCTCTCTCCAGTTTACTTTTCTTATTTTTTCTTAGGGGATTATGCCTTGAACATACTTCAGCTACCAGAAAGTTGATTCTTTCAAGGCGGCAGGTTACAAATTTTATGGACCGGCACAACCAACATAACCCGAACCAGCATGGTTTTAGAGCAGGACGATCATGTCTGTCACAGTTGCTGAATCATTATGACAGAATTACGGAGGCACTGGAAGACGACCAAAACGCAGATGTGATTTACACAGATTTTGCAAAGGCGTTTGACAAATGCGATCATGGAGTGATAGCGCACAAAATGAAGGCCATGGGCATTACGGGGAAGGTAGGCAGACGGATTTTCGGTTTCCTAACACACACAACACAAAAAGTAGTAGTGAACAGGGCAAGATCCAGCATCAGCGAGGTCAAAAGCTCAGTGCCCCAAGGCACTGTCCTGGCACCTCTGCTGTTCCTCATCCTCATAGCAGACATAGACAAAAACACCCGGCACACTTTTGTATCATCATTTGCAGATGACACTAAAATAAGCATGAAAGTCACTACGGTAGAGGACACTGAAAAAGTACAGGAAGACATAAACAGGGTTTTCCAGTGGGCAGTGGAGAACAACATGACGATCAATGGTGATAAGTTCCAGCTGCTTAAGTATGGAAAGAATGAAGAACTCAAAAGGAGCACTATATACAAAACTCAAGAGGGTCACCAAATAGAACGTAAGGAACACGTAAAAGACCTGGGAATAATTATGTCAGCGGACCTTTCTTTTAAAGACCATAACAAGACAAAGATCACGACAGCCAGGAAGATGACTGAGTGGGTATTGAGAACTTTCAAAACAAGGGAAATAATGCCGATGGTGACACTCTTCAAATCGCTAGTGCTCCCTCACTTAGAATATTGCTCAGTGCTGACGGCCCCGTTCAGGGCAGGAGAAATATCGGAGGTGGAACAAATACAGAGATCGTTTACGGCTCACATTGAGCCAGTAAATCACCTATGCAAGTCTTGAACATGTACTCATTAGAGCGGAGGAGAGAGGTACATGATAATATATACATGGAAGGTACTCGAGGGCTTGGTCCCAAATCTGCACACTGCCATAACAACATACTGGAGTGAGAGATAAGGGAGGAAGTGTAAAATAAACCCAGTGAGGAGCAGGGGTACGATGGGGACAATAAGGGAACACCGTATCAACATCCGGGGTCTCAGACTTTTCAACATCTTACCAGAAGATATCAGAAACACTGCTGGAATACTAGACAAATATCTTCATCAGGTGCCAAATCAACCAGGATGTGACGGATATGTGGGGCATGGGGCCTCCAGCAGCAACAGCCTGGTTGAGCAGGCGAGCACTAGACGAGCCTGGCCCATGGCCGGGCTCAGAAAGTAGATATGCTCTCGAAATTCTTCAAAGGTATCAAAGGTCAGAGGTAAGGCACTGGTTTGGGTCCATGTTATTTAAGATATCTTCCCAGCATGTTTCATATAGAACATCGTTTACCTAGTCCGAGTTGATGTTCTTATTGAAGCTGAATTTGGTGAAGGTACCCTCATAGCTGTGTGCATTTTGCTGATTAGGACTCCAGTGCATGTAAGTCTGGACTTCGATTAGATTGTGATCAGAATTAGTTGTTTTGGTATGTTTCTTACCAGGCCCTCGTTATTTGTGAAAATAAGGTCAAGTGTGTTCTCCAGTCTGGTTGGCTTCACTATTTGTTGACTTAGGGTGTGTTTATTGCAGAAATTCGGCAGCTCATGTGCATGTGACTTTTCATCTGAGCTGCTTCCAGGGATTATTTCTGCTACAACATTATTTGCTACATTCTTCCAATTTGTATGTCTTAAATTGAAGTCACCAAGCAGCAAAATGTTTGGGGATGGGGCTGGAAGGTTTTCAAGACAGTAGTCAGTTTTCGATAGCTGTTCCTTGAACTGTTGGGAAGTTACATCTTGTGGCTTATATACAAGCACAATGTTTAAGTTTTGGTTCTCGGTTTTTATTGTTAGAACTTGAATTACATCATTTGTGGTGTTCAGTATCTTTATGCAAATGAGCGACTGACATACAGGCCAACACCCCCTTGTTGCCTGTTCTTTCTGTCACATCTGAAAAGGTTGTACCCATTTATCCATATTTCATTATCAAAGTAATCTTTTGTGTGGGTCTCTGTGAAGGCTGCAAACATTGCATTTGACTCCCCTAGAAGTCCATTTATGCCAGGTATTTTGTTAGTGGATGGATTAAGGCCCTGTATATTAGCAAATATAAATGAGGTAGTGTTGCATGTTTGTTGGGAGGATTTTGTTGTTGGCATCAATAGTTGTGAGTCTGGAGGGGCCACTGGTTGTGCCTCCAGTCCAACAAGGCTCCAAGGTGGTGAACTATTTTGGTTATTTCTTTCCATTTCTTTCTTCGTTTCCTTGGAGTGAAGTTGTAGTAACTACTGTAGCTACTATGATTTCTTTTACGGGGTGTGTACCTCCTGGTCTCTCTTAAGTGGTATGCAGGGCAGTTGGTGTTGTAACATTGTTTTTTAAGGACTGAAGAGTGGCACGTCTCAGGTTGGAAGAATTTGGAAGAGGTAGAACGACACACTCCTTTGAACAGGAAGTTGCAACATTTTTTGGGATGCTCAGAGTTGCATTTCCCATTTGTTTTCCCCGATATTCCATTCTCACAGATGCCTCAAGCATAGAATTTGCACCATTTTGCTTTTGGTTGGATGCAATTCGTACTAGATACATTCCCAATTTGTGCAGATCCTAGAACTACACTACAGTCATCGATAGCCAAGCCAGAGATACCACCATCTGTTTTCAGAAGGCCAACATTTTCCCCAGAAGAGGACTCCTCTACATCTGTAATAGGGGTTATGGCTGTGGTGAGTGTGGAAGAGTCTTTATCCGGATCCAGATTTGCACTATGGCTGGGAGGCTGAATCTGGGTCAGCCCTAGGGCTGGGGGCTGAGTCTGTGTCAGCCCTAGGGCTGGGGGCTGAGCTATCTGATGTTTGTTTCCTGTTTTGTTTCCTGTGTTTTTTCCACTGGGTGTCTGTTTATTTTTGGGTCAACAGTTGTAGACTGGGCATTCTGAATGTTAAACCTTACTCCTTTCCCATCTCCCCATGCTCTATGTATCTTGGGTAGACTATGCAATAGTTCATCTTGTTTTCATGCTTATTATTTATTAACCTCCTGAGTACTTCCTGATACCTGTCCATAGTTCCACATCCTTCTTGCAGATCCAGAATGATCTTTCTAGATGGATGTCGTTTTTGGATGCAATGTTTATTCTTGCACAGGAGACATGATATTTGGAAAAACAAAGGTTGCATGTGATTCTGGATTTTTTTCCCAAAAGCCTTTTCATATGTCCCACAGGTATATTGTACTGCCATCCTGCCTGTATCCTACTTGCAAACTGGGTACCACAATAACCTGATTTTCACTTTACTTTTCTGTTCTGCACTCAGGCGGTGGGGTGTTAGAGGGTCAGTGCCTAAGCATGTGTTTGTTCCTGTGTGTTTGTATGACCCCCATTAATTGGTGTTCCAAAGTGTCTGCAACTTAGCAGGTAGTGTTCTGTGTGTTTGCAAGCTAGAAGTTGGTGTTCTAATGTGTTTGCATCCTAGAACTTGGTTTTTAGTGTGTCTGTGCCCCAGCAGTTGGTATTCTGATGTGTTTGCACTTCAGTAATTAGTTCTAGAGTGCAGTACCAATCTGCAAATAGAAAGCACGAGGTTATAAGGAATTTATCGAGTATCAACCATTGGCAGTCTGGTCATTAAAGAAAATAAAGGCACAAAACCGTGACTGGAACAATACGCAAATAGTAATAATGGTAGAATTACCTACAAAAGACGGCTTTGTCAAGCCTATGGAGAGCTAAACGTTGCCACAATATAATGTCACGTTAGTTTAAAATGTATTAGTTGCCTGGTCACAAACCGGGCCATGGGGGCGTTGACCCCTGGAACCCTCTCCAGGTATACTCCAGGTATGTCCCTTTACGTAACAGTACACAAATAACCCGCACATAAGTTTCTATGTGTAGGTTATTTGTGAATCTGGTCATTGTCTCGGCTCGCTAATTTATCGCAAGTTAATGACGGTCATTGTGATTCCTAGCAGCATATCCCTGCCTCCCCAAGCCGGGGGACGGGAAGAGCCAACCTCTCCCTTCTGCTCTAACATGGGGGAATGGAAGAGAGCTAGCCTCCCTCTTTTGCCCTAACAAGGTTGGGATGAAGGGATGGATAGTAGCCAGCCTACTCTCCCTAAGTAACAAGTAGGGTTAGCACCATCCCTTCTCAGTTGTCATCCTTTACTTTTTTAACATCGTTAAAGATTGTCACATAAGCCAATCACATAGTCACATTAGCTAATTTAAAATCTTATGCTCTGCATTTATTCGTGTGGAAATGTGTAAGCATACATGTGAGTTATGGCCGATATCAAAGGTGAAAATTAAAGCTCGACAGCGCTAAAGTCCGACATAATAAAAATCTTTGAAAGGCTTCTAAGAAGCATCATTGCCAACCACTTAGATTCACAAATAGTTGGACAACCCGTTGCAACATGGGTTTAGAGCAGGTCGCTCTTGCCTCTCACAACTACTGGACCACTATAACGTGGTCTTGGATCCACTGGAGGACAAACAGAATGCAGATATAGTATACACAGACTTTGCAAAAGCGTTCGATAAGTGCGATCATGGTGTAATAGGGCACAAAATGTATACTAAAGTAATAACTGGAAAAATGGGCAGGTGGACTTTCAACTTATGACACAAAGAGTAATGGTAAACAGGGTTAAGTAGGAGGCTGCCACAGTGAAAAGCTGTTCCACAAGGTACAGCACTCGCCCCCATCCAGTTCCTCATTCTCATATCAGACATGGACAGAGATGTAAACTGTAGCACCATGTCTTTCGAAGACGATACTAGAATCTGCATGAGAGTGTTATTCATTGAGGAAACGGTAAATCTCAAAGCAAATATGAACCAAGTTTTCCAGTGGGCAGCGTAAAACTATGATGTTCAGTGAGGAAAAATATCAACTGCCCTGTTATATAAAACTTGAGAAATAATATCTAGAATGAAGTATGCTACGAATTCTAACGACGCAGTAGAGCGAAAAACTATTATGAAGGACTTGGGAGTGATAATGTCAGAGGATCTCGTCTTCAAGGGTCACAACATTGTCACTGTCACATCTCTAGATGAAAATAATAGGATGGATAATGAGAACTTTCAGAAAAAGGGATGCCAAGTCAATGACGATCCTCTTTAAGTGACGTGTTCTCTCCAGGATTGAATACTACTGTACAACAGCCCCACTTAACATATTAGTTCAGTTAAGCACCTTAATTACTGGGAACGTTTGAAGTTCCTCGACCTGTACTCCGTGGAACGCAGGCGAGAAAGATGTGCCAAGCCAGTGATGATCCTTTTTAAATCACTTGTTCTCTCTAGGATGGAATACTGCTGTACATTAACATCTCCGTTAAAAGCAGGTGAAATTGCAGATCTAGAGAGTGTACAGAGAACCTTTACTGAACATATAAGTTCTATCAAACACCTCAACTACTGGGAACGCTTGGAAGCACTTGACTTGTACTCGTTGGAACGCAGGAGAAAGCGATACATCATAATCTACACTTGGAAAATCCTGGAAGGAATGGTCCCTAATCTGCACACAAAAATCACTCCCTACGAAAGTAAACGACTGGGCAGGCAGTGCAAAATACCCCCAATGAAAAGTAGGGGCACCATTGGTACACGAAGTGCCCGGGACCCAAGACTGTTTAACACTCTCCCACCATACATAAGGGGAATTTACCAATAGACCTCTGGCTGCCTTTAAGAGAGAACTGGACAGATATTTAAAGTCGGTGCTGGATCAGCCGGGCTGTGGTTAGTACGTTGGACTGCGTTCGGCCAGCAGTAACAGCCTGGTTGATCAGGCCCTGATCCACCGAGAGACCTGGTCGTAGACCGGGCCACGGGGGCGTTGATCCCCCGAATGCCCTCCAGGTAGACATAATGTGCTCTTGGAAAATCCTGCACGCAGAAATCACTCCGTATGAAAGCACAGAACTCGGCAAACGGTGCAGCATACCTTAGATGTGTATACCGAGGAAAAAAAATAAGTGTCATGGGCCCAAGATTGTTCAAAAGCCTCCCATCGTACATAAGGGAGATTACCAATAGATCCCTGGCTGTCTTCAAGAGGGAAGTGGATAGATAATTAAAGTCAGTACCCGACCAGTCAGGCTGTGGCTCATACGTTGGATTGGTTGCGGCCAGCAGTATCAGCCTGGTTGATCAGGCGCTGATCCGCCGGAAGGCCTGTTCGAGGACCAGACGGCGGGGGCGTTGACCCCCGGAACACTCTTCAGGTAGACTCGTGTAGGAGACAAGAGACTCAGGGGCTGCTGAAAGTCCTAAACTGTGCCTCGCGAAGTTAGGGGAAAATGAGGAAAGTATGGAGGGTAAGGGGTTAGGGTTTAACCCTTACTTCTCCCTGCTGCTCCACTATATTATGAACCCTTCTCTTGTTCCCTTAACTTCTTCCTCCCTTCCCCCGCGCACACATCCCGTTTCACTGTCCTTCGATTTTCTCCTCCACTTGTCCCCCTCTGTTCTCTTCTTGCTTCATCTGATCTCATTTCCTCACTCGTCCCCTACCTACTACTTTCCCCTTCGTATAATCCCCGCCAGAGACTATCACAGAGCTCGTGCACACCACGCATATCAACTCAACACTACATGCTCTTCACATGGACACACTAGTGTGATAGCGTATGAGCCAGACACTGCCCCACTTCCGGCTGCCCGTCTCTGTGGCAAGTTGCGGGTTCATTCCTGGAGCCTTCATCTTCACTACCACCATCCCCGTGACTATGTTGTGTAGCTCATTTACCATTGCTTCTTTTATGATATACTTTGAATATATATATATATATATATATATATATATATATATATATATATATATATATATATATATATATATATATATATATATATATATATATAGGGAGGTACCACCTCTAGAACTGTCCTGGGGACCCTCATCCTCAGAGAAAAGAATAAACTTGCTTCAGGGAAAACTCAAGGTTCTCTCTGAAGCTGTTTGAAAATTTTCTCCTATCACCCCCCTATATATTCTACATATGCTTTATTTAAAAACAAGATACATTGACAAAACACATTTCCTCTATGGATCACGACACTGAGTCTTTGAAAGAGGAAGCTGGTCGCCCTGTGGTCCTGGTTTCTATGATGAGTTTTTCACCCAGCTCTTTGAGGAGCCCCATGCTCCAAAGGTCTCCAACCCTATTGGGATGAAGTTATAGCAAGAGGGAAGGTCTTCATATTTGCGGGTCTTCTGGGTCTCCCTGTGGCTGGCAGCTCCACCACCTTCAGCTACGGAGTATGACAAGTAGGTGTCTGCCAATGTGGCGGCACAGGTGTAGTCCTAGGCAATCTGCTTTCCATCCTTCCAGGATAGCATAGTGGCTCCATCAGGACGCTTTTGACTTTCGTCAGACCTCTGCACTTGGGGTTCCCGTTGAGCTGGGCAACGGGCTGTGGCGAGGCTTCTCTTTATGATGTTATTGACCTCCTCATGTCCGGCATACTTCCCTTCTGCTGTGTGGCACACGAGACCATGAAGTCCGAATTGATCAGCCGTGGCCCTGCCGCAAATACACCTAGGTTCTGTGAGGATGGGGGCGGCTAGGCGAAGAGCAACACCAATCAGAATGGCCTGTGGGTCGAGTCGAGTGCCCAGGGAGGAAGTGGGAACAGCTAGAAGGAAATCTCCTGTGTGTGTGGTTCCTTCACCACTAGGAGACGAGCTTCGTCCTTTCCTGAAGCGTTGGTGAGCATTATGTTTGCAATTTTTTCCATGATCGGTTTGTCCAAGTGGGGCTGTGATTTTTGGGAGGAGCTGGTCTACTGGAGGAGTCCGCAAGTGTGTCCCACCGCATCGCTGCTGTAGTAAACCTGGGTTCTTGAGCTCCTACCACGTCTCTCAAGCGTTCCGGGACGATCTTGACTAATGCACTGGAAGCCAAACACGAAGACGGAAAAGCAGGTAAAGCAACATGCGTTGCTTTACGCACCCCTATACCTCCCAGTCGCACTGGAAGGGTTGCCTGATTCCATTGCCGATCCTCTAGTGACAGGTTCAGTGCCTTCTTAAAGGTTGATCTCAGGTGTGCGTCATATTCGTCGAGTGTTAGGTTGGCAAATGAGGGTGCACACCTCAGGAAGTGAGTGAGTCTTGGCATAGTAAGACACCTTTTGAGATACAGAGTATCATGGGAAACAAGATCGCTTATTCTCTCCTCTCGTGCCCAATAGGTAAAAACTTGCAATTTTGGCTTAAATAGCAACGCTCTTCTTGCCGAATAAGGTAGGTGAAAATTTGCGTATGCAGTAATTTCGCAACAATCATTCTGAACCTAACGAAAAAAAAATATTTCTTTGTTTATTATTAAATTATTGTAAACTTATCTAAAATATATTTAGTTGGATTAGGCTAAATTAAATTGTGCTTGTTATAATAAGGTTAATAAGCTTTCTAAGGTTCTTTTAGTACAAAATTATTAATTTCTACATTTATGTTAATAAATAAAAAAAAATGTCTTTAAACGTACAAGAGAAAATTTTAAAAGGACCAAATTTTAAATGAGTTCTTGCTAATTGATCAGTTTTACCTGCTCGGCTCGGCATATTATATATATATATATATATATATAATATATATATATATATATATATATATATATATATATATATATATATATATATTATATATATATATATATATATATATATATATATATATATATAATATTATATATATATATATATATATATATATATATATATATATATATATATATATATATATATATATATATATATATATATATATATTATGCAATAAGATCACAATAAACAGGTGATATCAGAACATACAAAACAACCACTGTGAAAGAATATTGAAATTCTAAGCGCTTTCGTGACTTCTCACATTATCAAGGAACTATAAAAACAAAACATCAAAGGCATATAAAGGGTCAAGACTACATCTCACCATCACATCCCACAACAAAGCAACACCTCACACACGTGTGACAACACCCGACTCTGTGAGACCCACCTAGTGCTCTACCCAAGAATTAAGATTTATTGTTTAATGTATTATTAAATTCTTCCCAAGTTTTTTTTAATTATAAATGAATTCAATTTATATAAACCAAAGAAAATATTCATATTTTCAAAACTGCATTTTATGAAACATAATTCAATTATATTCCTGTCAACCATGGACTTGCTTGATACAACTTTCTCAACTCTTTGAAAATCATTTGGATGGTTAAAATTTCTCACATGAATAAATAGAACATTGGATTCTTGTCCAGTTCTAATGTTATATTTATGTTGTTTTTATCTTAGTTTGAGATTTTTACCAGTTTGACCGTAATAAACTTTATCGCAAATTTTACAAGGAATCTTATAGACACATCCGTCAGCATTTTGGGGGGAATTCTTTATCAAAAGTTTTTTTACTGTATCAAGATTCTTAAATACAACTTTGATATTAAAAGTCTTAAGAAGAGAAGGCATATCAACCAAGTTTTCATGGTAAGGGAGAACCAACATATTTTTAGTTTAATAAGGCTGGTTGTCCCTTTTTGGATTGTAAAAAGTATTTCTAGCAATTTTAAAAGATTTATTAATTACGTGTCAGGAAGTGGAATAGTTTGGGAAGCGATGTAGTGGAGGCAGGATCCATTCATAGCTTTAAGAAGAGGTATGATAAAGCTCATGGTGCAGGGAGAGTGACCCAGTAGCAGCCATTGAAGAGGCGGGGCTAGGAGCTATGAATCGACCCCTGCAACCACAACTAGGTGAGTACACAGCCACGCACGCACCCACCCACCCACCCACGCAAGTCTTAACTCTGTACGTGTAAGGTTCCAGGTCCCAGAGCAAGCCTCCCGGTTCAAGGCCTGATTAATCAGGCTTATCGTGCTAGCAGGCGGTGAATCAGGATCTACCTTGAGGAACTCAAATTTTCTCTGGAAAACAATGAGTGGTCTGTTGGTAATTCCTCTTATGTATGAAGGTTGTTGAAAGTTTTGGTCCACTTGCACTTATTGAGTTACCTCTTAGTGTATTCCCGCAGTCTTGTTGCTGGGGTAATTAGAACTCTCTACCAGCCGTTTTGTTTTGTATAGAGTAATTGTCGAGGATTGTATCCTCGCTGTCCGGTCCGAGACCAGACTTTCCTGTTGACTGCCTGTCCAACCATGTTGTGGCTAGCGGCTCGCACACGTACATAACCCTCACAGCCTGAATGATCAGGTAGCGATGCTGTGTAGTGCGTTGGCCCCAGAGGCTGCTGGTCTGGAGCGATTTATGATATTGCTTTTGTATCGAGCGATTTATCTGCTGGTGTCTTGCATGCGAGGCGATTTTTGCTCCTCTCCTCCTGGACGCGACTACTGACCAGAAGGTATCCCGGATTACCCACATTGGACTCGGGTTATATCGTCCGTGGA